>NC_090940.1:297583011-297892542 GCF_040938575.1 Ambystoma mexicanum | reverse complement strand
ATATACCACCACAGCTTCAGTACTTGGGACTACTACCCCAACTTCAGTGATTTGTACTTCTAGACCGGTTTCAACAAGGCTCACTTTAAAGTACTTCAACACCTTGAATTAGGCAAGGCACTCTTCCTCTGAATATCTCTTTTCAAAAGGGGCAGCCTCTTTGCCTTTGTCTGTCTGCCACAACAACAACCTGGGTTTTCCTTTAAGACTTACTTCTCTGTCATCCACAGACTCTGGCAATACAGGTTGTGTCAACTTCATAATAGTCTTTACAAGCAGCCAGTTTCCCTTTCCCAACTTTATCTTCACCTTTCTGCCAGCTATCGGCCCAAGTGATTACCCAGAAGTCTTGGTGCCACTCTTATTTTCAGGTAAGGCTTGCACCTTGTATCTAAGGCTAGTTCAACTGTTATTAGATTTGCAGTAACAGTGACATTGCTTTTAACTATGAGAGAGGCTTGTTTTACCCTTAAGATGGGGTGACTCTTGCCTTGGGCAATGGTTGCTCTCTTCCATAGTAAATACACTGTAACTCTTATTTCTGTTGCTTGTGGAATCTGCTTAGATCACATGCTGTGCATAGGCCGACATCTAGTGGAAGCTGCGGAGTATTAGTTTGTTTTTCGAAACTCGAAAAAGGGCGTCGACACAGGGCGTGCAAGTAATACTAGCCCTAGTGTGACGTCCACTGTACCCATGATCCCTCACGCGTCTAGGACCCTCATATTGTTTTTTTCCACCATCCTGGTAGGAAGCACTTCGCGGAGTTCCTTGGCCTTAGCCATACTTTTGCTAAATATTGTTAAATTTACCCATTTCTCCACCCCAACGTCGAGTCACCGAACTTCCACCCTCGACGCCGGCCAAGAGAAGAATTCGACCGTCGACAGCTGCACGATGGATTTGGGCCTCGAAAGGACCGTTCGATCAAGCATTGGGCCCACCACGCCAGGCGTCAAGAGGCCATGGCTTTGGAGGGCGCCTTCAGCGATGGCAGGGATGCCGTGCTTTCGGACGGCGAGGGCATTATGGCGTTGAAAGACAGCCGAGCGCAAGTCCCCGACCTCGGAAGGTCGTCCGGCAGAGCGGCTATGGGGAAGACCCCCGGCGACACAAGGGCTTCCCACAGCACTTCCACAAAACACATGAAGTCCAACCGGGACTCGACGCGCACGTCGAGTTCTCGGAAAGAGGCACATAGAGAACGGTACGAATCGGCGTCCTCTGGGCGTTCTCGATCAAGGTCGCCCCATGACTCCAGGCATTCATCCACTGTTGCCAAGAGTGCCTCTCTCCCCAAGGTAACGGAAGTTCGATCGTCGGAGGACGAAGCCGACTTCCATCCCCAGACCGCACTCCAAGAGTCGGCGCCCACAGACCGCGTTATGGCGGCCCCCGAGCCCCTACCTCCACACTCGAAAGATAGGGACACTACCCCAGAACCTCGACGCCAGGTGTTGAAAGGCTCCGAAGGGGCGAAAAGACAGGGAAAACACTCTTCCACTCACAGGGAGGGGGAAAAACAGCAAAGGAAGCAGCCTCTGCCTACTTCCACACCTTTAAAACACTCCACTCATAAACAGACAGACAAGTCCAAGTCTTCTGCTATCACCAAGACCCCTGCTCAGACCACCAAGTCTAGTCAGGATAAGTCGGAGAAACTTCCAGAAGGAGTCATTCCCAGTTCTAGAGAATGGTCTAGTGATGACAGACAGGGTCATGTCAAGGATGTCATCATTGGCAGATTTTTACACTAAAAACCCTGAACACTTTCTCTTATACTCCCGACGGGTCAGCACCCTCAGGCTCTAAGGATCCTATACCTCCAAGTAAAAAGTCCTGGTTTGAAACACCAACACGGTCTTCGGACCCCTTCTATCTACAGCCCTACTCTCAGTATCAAGGCGAGACATCCTTTTTTGAGGATCCAGATTTGGGCATGTTGGAAGAACAAACTGGTACGGGCTACTATGGGGATGATGAGGACCAAGAAGAGGATGAGGATGACCTGGAAACCTACAGAGTAGATTTCCCCGGTAGAGAAGGAACCCCCGGTTACCGACTCCCCTGTCGACAACCAACCTCTCATAAATGAAGTTCTGTCTCGAGCAGCTGAACATTTCCACATTGACACCCATTGTGCTCAAGAGGAGAAGGGCTTCGCCGAGGAGTTAGTGGGAGAAAGGAGGCCTGTTGCTCAGGCCATCCCTATCCTAAAGTCTATTCAGAGAAGAATAGATCCTTCACTTGTAAATCCTAACCTCACCAGGGAAGTAAACCCCAGGATTGAGAAACTTTTCAGGACAGCCCAATCAGACCCACTGTATATAAGGGGGCATCTGAAGCCAGACTCCCTGGTTGTTACAAACACCCGTAAGAGGGCTGGAACACCCTTGTCATCGTCCGAACCTCCTCCCGACAAGGAGAGCAAGAAACTGTATGGTTTGGGCAGGAAAGTAGCCTCCACTTCCGCCTACCAGGCAAGGATTGCCAACTCCACCACCCTGTTGGCCAGCTACAACTGTCATCAGTGGGAAGAACTCACGGCACTAATAGACTTCGCCCCAGAACCCTTAAAGAGCCAGTTGGCACTAGGGATGTAACGGTATAACGGTATACCGTTAAAGATACCGTGAACCACTTAATTGAACAATAATAACCGTCATTGTTTATACCGTTCATACCGTAAAGTGTGCTTTTCAATCTGATTTGGAAAGGCTGCAGTAAGCAAGTGCTGCGCAGTCTTGGTCTTGCACTGTTGGATGTGCCGTCTGCCAAGTAGTTTCAGTTGGAGCAGTTTTTAATGCCATTCCATAAACCACACGTGCCTGACACAAAATCAATATGTTAGCAATAGGAAGAATAGATACAGTGCCAAGAAGGAAAAGGGTTTACTTTGGGTTGGCGGCTTTGGGGTTTATATATTTATAATGGATAATGTTCTCTAAACATATGGCAATGGGGGATTTCCCTGGTTCTATCATTGAATTTACATATAATAAGTCATACTGCGAAATTCACTCATCTCTGTGGGTATTCGCTGCTGCCATACCAAAGGGTAACATGTCCGTGATTACTGAACACCTTTTGGCCTGCAAGTAAACTAAAGGCTGTAACGTAAAGAGAGTGCGTCTGTGCGTGTGCGTGTGTGTGTGTGTGCGTGTGTGTGTGTGTGTGTGTGTGTGTGCGCACAAGCGTATACTACCATCAGCCTCCATTGATCGGTGGCATGCAGGTTATCAAGATGGCAACATGTTCATCTTCACCAGTAGCCAGTGGGGGAGCATAAAGCCTAAATGACCACTTAAGAAAAGCTATTCAGTTTGCTTTGCCAGTTGCAGCAGGGCTCCCCCCCCCTCCTCCTCTCCACACGTGTGTTTGTGTTTGGTGGAAGCAAGGCATTTCAGTGGAAAGTATGTTGAAAAGCCCAATTCTAGCCCTGGGTGCCTGGTTTTGTTTGTGATGCTAAATCTGTCAATTTATGACCTTTTAGAAAATATTTGTTAAGATTATTTAACTCCACCTGCTATACCGCGATAACCATGATATACCGTCATTTGGCAAGAAGGTTATCGTACCGTCATAAAACTAATACCGTGACACCCCTAGTTGGCACGAGTTTCGGCGGAGGGAAGAACCGTGTTCGGTTGCATTTTAAAAGCAACCTTTGATGTCGCAGATAACGCCGGCAGATTGATAGCAGAAGGAACTGTTATCAAGAGACACGCTTGGTTACGGCAGTCTGGATTCAAGGCTGAAACCTAAGCATCATTGTTAGATAAACCGGTGGAGCCGGATCTATTGTTTTGTAAGGCGGTCGAGGACGCGCTAAAAAATGCCAAGGACGAGTATGAAACACTCAAATCCCTAGGACAACTAACCAATAAACCCCCTAATCAAAGAGGGAATGGCAATTTTTGTCGCCCACGTGGCCAAAATTCGCAGAGAGTAACTATTCCCAGGGGCAGGGTACACCGTGAAGCAATAATAACCAACAGTCTACCCAGGATTGCGGCAGGGGTAATAAAAGAGGACGTGGAAAAGGTAGAGGCAGCCCCAGTAGAGGAGGCGGCACGCCTCCACCAAAACAGTGACGCTCCGTTCAGGGTCCCTTCTCACGCAACCCCAGTAGGGGGACGCATTTCCAACTTCACCCAAGCTTGGGAAGGGATCACATCAGACAGGTGCTGTACACAGTATCCGCACGGTACTGCATAGAACTGTTAGAGCATCCCCGAAACCATCCTCCACAACACAAAATACATTATTTGGACCACCAGAAGATCCTCCTCGAGGAGATCGTCAATCTTCTAGCAAAGGACGCGAAAGAACTCGTCCCGGGACACCAGGTAAACAAGGGTATTTATTCAACTTACTTCCTTGTGCCAAAAAAGATCTGACAGTGCGTGCGCCCAGTATTGGATTTACGGCCTGCAAACAAGTATGTCAAGCCCCAAAAGTTTCGCATGACTACTCTCCAGGAGGTAATCCCCCTCCTAAAAAAGGGGGATTACAAGGCAACATTGGACATGAAAGATGCCTATTTTCATATTTCCATGTTCCCAGCGCACAGAAAGTACTTGCGCTTCAAGGTGGACAGTCGGCACTACCAGTTCAAGGTACTGCCCCTCGGGATAGCTTTGGCTCCAAGGGTATTCACCAAGGTACTGGCGGTGGCGGCAGCACACCTACGCAGGGAGGCAATCCCGGTGTACCCTTACCTGGACGACTGGCTCATCACGGGGGAGACCCCAGTAATTTGCAGAGCAAACATTCAAAGGACAATCAACCTCCTCTTCGAATTGGGCTTCTCAATAAACAAGAAAAAGTCAAGACTGGTGCCAAGCACATCCAAACAGTTCCTAGGAGCTATCCTAGACACTCAAGAGGGGTTGACCTTTCCTTCCGAGGAAAGAATTCGGAATCTACTGCTGCAAATTCCGCAATATCAGTCCGGTCGCCAGATAACGGTACGCAAAGCAATGCGTTTGCTGGGCATGATGGCGTCATGTATTTACCTGGTCCCACACGAGCGCCTGCGCATGCGTCCCATGCAGGAATGGTTGGCGAAACACTGGTCTCAGGCAAGTGGTCAGTGGGACGATCTAGTGGTCGTTTCGCCAACACTTGTACAAAGCCTTCACTGGTGGACAAGATAGAATCTGTCCAAGGGGAAACCCTTTTACGATCCCGAGATACAGGCGGTAGTCACAACCGATGCATGCCTGACAGGGTGGGGAGCTCACCATCTCCACCACACAGCTCAGGGTCTCTGGTCGCACTCAGTGGCCAAGAATCACATCAACCTGTTAGAGCTTCTGGCAGCATTCAGAGCACTTCAAGCGTTCAAGCCCTACCTGTTAAATCTGTCAGTGCAAATCAGGACGGACAGCACTACAGCCATGTTCTACCTGAACAAGCAAGGAGGGACTTGGTCGCCAAATCTGTCCAAGCTTGCCCAGAAAATCTGGATATGGGCACTCAGACGGAACATCTTCCTTTCATCGCAACATGTTCCAGGGGATCTCCATTCCCTAGCGGATGCTCTGAGCAGAGACCCCTCCCAGAGGAACACGAATGGTGTCTACACAGAGAATTCGTAGACAATATCTTCTCTGTGGGGTTTCCCCACTATAGACCTATTCGCCACAAGCGAAAACGGACAATGCCCAGGATTTGCATCCAGACTCCCCCAAGCAGACTGGTCAGGGATGTTTCCGTACGCTTTTCCACCAACTCCCCTAATCAGGAAGGTGGTCAACAAGATGAACAGAGAATCTATGACGCTCGTCCTAGTTGCTCCCATGTGGGCAAGACAACCGTGGTTCCCACACTTATGCAGATTGGCGGTGTGCGAACCCATCAAACTTCCGGGCTGGTACAACTTACTGTCCCAGCACCAAGGTCAAACGGTGTATCCTCAACCCAACTCATTGAACCTGGCTGCATGGCTCCTGAGGTCATAGAGTTTGGACATCTCAATTTACCACAGAGGTGTATGGACATCCTAAAGGAATCTAGGAAACCTAACACGAGGCACTGCTACTTTGACAAATGGAAGTGATTCGTTATCTGGTGCCAAAATAAACAAATCAACCCAGTTGATTGCACGCCTTCCACTATTGTTACATACATGCTCCACCTGCTGGATGCAGGACTGGTTTTTAACTCACTAAAAGTACACCTGGCAGCCCTGTCAGCATACACCACTTCCCATAACAAGGTGTCGTGGTGGAAAGTACCAGTAGTGAAAGCCTTCATGGAAGGAGTAAAGAGACTTCACCCTCCTATTTCAAACCCACCACCAGGATGGGACCTTAACGTGGTGCTATCTAAGCTCATGGGCCCCCCATTCGAGCCCATGCACAAAAGCAGTCTCAAACACCTGACTTACAAAACGGCCTTCTTAGTAGCAATTACATCTATAAGAAGAGTCAGTGAAATTCCGGCTCTGTCATTGCAAGATCCCTTCTTTACTGTCCATAAAGATAAACTGGTTTTACGCACACACCCTAGGTTCTCGCCTAAGTTTATTTCCAAATTCCACGTGAACCAGTCCATCGAGCTTCCGGCTTTCTTCCAAGACCCACAAAGCTCGGCTGCGGTGAAACTACACACACTAGATGTGCGTAGGGCGGTCCTCTACTATGTAAACAAAACCAGACCGCTAAGGAAAACAGATCAACTGTTTGTCTCCGTAGCTACAGGCAGTGAGGGGGATCGCGTCTCTAAAGGTGCCATCTCTAAGTGGATTATTAACTGTATCCAGCTGTGTTACTCACTTTCTGAAAAAACTCTGCCTTTCACGCCAAGGGCCCACTCTACAAAAGGCATTGGGGCCACTCTGGCTTTCATTGCAAATGTACCTCTTGACACCATTTGCAAAGCAGCTACTTGGAGCTCTATTCACACTTTTACTCAGTACTACTGCATTGACACTCATTCCAAGACAGATACACAAGTGGGACAAGCGGTTCTAAGACATTTATTTGCTCATGACCCTTCTCACATCCCATCTCCTTCTTCAGGTACTGCTTGCTAATCTATGCACAGCATGTGATCTAAGCAGATTCCACAAGCCTCAGAAGGGATACATTACTCACCGTAATCGTATTTCTGATGCTTGTATCTGCTTAGATTCACATGCGACCACCCTTCCTCCCCTCTGAGAGAAGGCGCATGGATGCTTGTAGTGTTACCTTTCTATCTATCTGCTCGGATTATCTGTACTCACGCTACTCCTCATTCTACCTCATGTCAGAAAAAATACAATCTGAGGGTCCTAGACGCGTGAGGGATCATGGGTACAGTGGACGTCACACTAGGGATAGTATTACTGGCACGCCCTGTGTCAACGCCTTTTTTTTGAGTTTCGAAAAACAAACTGTAATACTCTGCAGCTTCCACTAGATGCCGGCTATGCACAGCATGTGAATCTAAGCAGATAAAAGCATCAGAAATACGATTACGGTGAGTAATGTATCCCATATTAAAGGAATGCCACGCTAAAGTGAAGAATGGAGTCAACATTAGGCACACACGACCACTCCTTGATGTAGTTTTCACAAGTTGAATGATTCAGCAATTGTTTTAGCAAGATTAGGCATTAGGTAATGGCCTTTGCAACGTTCACTCTTCTTAATTAGTGACACACAACCACTCCTTCAGATAGTTAGTCTTTTAAAGGTTTAACAATGGGGTTAAGCAGCGTTTGCTCTTCAAGCGAGTGAAAGGAATATCCTAATATACTCAAGTGCTACTTTTCCATTGTTCAAGTATTACATCTTTAACAAATAGTTTCAGCTTGCTGTAAACCATACGCAAGTGAATATGGAACTGGATACTGTTGCCAGCAATGTGTGTACAAGGTATTCGAATGCCAGGCACTACTTCCACGGCTTCTGCCAGAACTTCTATTTCTGGATTCTTGGGGACCTGCACCCTTCCTCTCTGAATGTGTCTCCGGTTTGGCCACACATTTATGGGAACCCCTCTCACTCTTGAGACCCACGGCTTGACAACTGCTCCTCGCCTCGGTCTCCAACTAGTTTGCTGCACAGCAACCACAGCAATCAGGTGCACATTGGGAAAGAGAGCTCTCCTGCATGCCTTCCGCTGCACAGTAGGAGAAACCAGATGGTGCCTCACCCATTAGTCCCCGGGGATCTCTCCCTCAGGTGGTCAGGGCATGGCCATCGCCTTTGGATCCAGCCCTGGGTGTGGACCAGTGCGGGAGGATCCCATGGGTGAGGAGTCTTCGGGGAGTGGGGGATAGGCAGCCGATGGTGGTATGTAGTATTACCCCTTTTTTGTTCATCTACCCGGTCTTATTTTTTTAGGATTCTCTGAGGTCCCAACTTCCACCCCGCCCCCTTTTTTACACAAACACCGGCTGAGGAAGAGGTTGACTGAGAGTAACAACACAAACACTGATACATTTTACTGGACAAGTCCCACTAATCGGGTCAGGCAAAGTCAGGTACTTGACTTTAAGTGCATACACCCGATACCCATTAGCTCTCCTCACACAAATAAAAGGCAGAACCTAGAGACACACTCTGAGCAAGGCGGAACACGAGTACGAGCAGAACTTCCAGGGTGATGGCAAAACTACTGGAGTAGAGTGATGGACCAAGGGACAAGAGCAGTGAGTCGAAGACCCCACGAGTTCCCTACTGGAGGTCGTTGCTTCCACCAGGCCGCGAAATATGCATTAGAAGGCCATATCCCACATCTGAAAGCTGCATTATGTTTCATGGACACCAGCGACCCTCCCGGGTGAACAGCAAATTTGGGGAGGCGAGGCCAAGCCTGTGGTATTAAGCTTGACATGTAAATTGGAAATTGTAACACCTAGAAAGAAACGCACTCAGCTGGTGAGTTGGCAAGCTACCTGAGAGATCGGTGTGTGTTAAAGTTGGAAGTGGCAACGTTATATTTCAAGTGAAGGCTGCGCTGATGTGGATGAGACACGAAGAAAGGCAGACCTGTGAATGAACTTTGAAGTAAGGACAGTTGTGAAATCAGCGATACAGATTAACTGAGTGGTCTGGCAAAGGAAGTAACCCCCTCAAAAGTCTCTGTGAAAGGTCCATTGTTTGTGACGATAAAGGGAATGAACTGCAAAAGCGAAGTAAGCTAAATTAACTCCTAGAGAAAGCAAGAGTGAAAGTTGAATCTTGAATTTGTAGTCGAAGTGGTCCTGCGGAGGTCTGTAAAGAAAGCCACGTACATTCCAAAGTCTTCGACATTAGAAAGCGATCTGAGCCCGACTGAGGGAGACCCGAAGTGTAATAAGCTTGAGGAAGGGGGAGCCCCTTATATGTTTAATTGAACTGAACGAAAAAGGTCTGAGCCTGACGGCGGGGGACCTAGGTTAACTTTTTGTTGAAACATTATTTGGAAATCTGGAAAGAGACTTAGATGTTGAAGGCCAGGCACTCTTGATCTCCGTTTTGGAACTGTTTGTTTTGAAAACCCAAGCCAGAGTGTGTCATCCTGTGGGCGAACGTCGGGAGGAGAGCTGATTCAGCCACATTTATTCTTTTGAACACTGATATTTTTCTTTACATACATTTCTCCTTTATACAAGTTTTGTACAAGCAATAGAACAGGCATTAGATTTTGTTAGCATAGGAAGTTTTGATTTGACAGACTGCACTGGGACTATTTTGTTTATCGTTTGATGGTTGAGACTACTCTCCTCTTGGTTATAGGGCAAATTATGAGTTTTTCCAACCCCAGAAATGTCAATAAAGGTTTTTACAAATTGTACCTATTGTGCCGGTGTCATACTTGTGATACCATGTCTCCCCTACAGCAGCCTCTGCACTTCAGAGTTTGGAGGAACAGGACCCTCTCTGAACAAGCAGGTGAAATCTGCTGTATCCACGTTCCGGCGTCCCTCTTGTTCTCCCACTTTGCTTGGTTTGCCAGCCTTGTGTCCTCTTTCTGCTACTACTGCTACATCTCGCACTCCAGTCAAAGTTTCAGCTCCTTCCAATAGCCTGCACCTGAGGGGGCCTTTTATACCTCTTAGGTTCCTTCAGGTGTGTGCTGTTAGGCTCAATTGCCTGACTACTGCTCTAGTATGCCTCTACAGCCCTCTTCCTCATCCCAGTACTCTTGTGATTATGGGACTTGTAGTTCCCATTTCAAAGTTATTTCTTTTAAGCATTGAATTGATTTTAAAGGTACATTTATTCCCCTTATAATCATTCAAAGATGTACTCTTACAATTTGTGGTTACAGAGGAAGACATTTGACTTGAGGTGCTTTTGCCAGATCCTTTTACATTATACCTTTGGGAGTAAGGACGGTGTTCATCCTGAAATGCCTTGGAGGATCTTTCTGTTAATAAGGCTTGCTCAGATTTTACAGAACTTACACCCAGAGTTGTAGATCTTATATGTGGGTCAGGGACATTCTAATGACAATATGCCATCACCTGTTTTGGTATCTCAGAAAGGCACTTCCTTTCAGAGGACAAATACTGCGTCTCATCCATCCCACGGGATCTCCTCAGCACCCTGGGCCCGGTCTCCTGCCTGGTGATCCTCCCACAGTACACCACCCCCAAGGTCAGGATCAGGAAGCATCTGCCTTTCCCTCGCCACATGGAAGGAGATTTTAGGCAGTGTTTCAGTGAGGGGTCCATAGGATTCTTCACAGCTGTCTGTGATGAATCTGATGATACCATCCCTCCTTTCCTAGTAATAGGTGCTTCCCATGAGGTCAGGGGACATCAGCCGCTACCTGATCTTGACCCTGGGGCAGCTATATGAGGGAGGATCACATGGGGGAGCTGACCTTCAAGGGGGTGATGCATCATCGAATGGAACATGGTATCCCCCTTTCAGGGGATACCCCTTCAGTTCCCCAAGCCTTATTGCCATAACTCCCTTCCACCACCAAGAAAAACCAATGTGGATATCTGCCCTTGTGTTGTGCTGGGCAAGGGCATACTCTCGGAATAAGGCAAGGCAAGCCCCGGCAAGTGACATTGAGGTGCTGCCGTTTGTCATCAATACCCTAACACACCAGATCAGGAACACATTAACCCCTCTGCATGTAACAATACCAGGCACACACACCACTTACATCACAGCATGATCTGCTGCCTGACTTTCGGGCTCTCTGAGTACCGGTATTCATACCTAGGATGTACTTGTATGTCCAATAGAACAGAACTGAAGTAAATGCACACTGTAATACCGCTGACTGTAGTTGCGCTGAAAATTCCCCATTGGGCCCAATGGGGAATTCCCGAATGGGCCCAATGGGGATTTCCCGTTCCGCCAAACCCGTGATCCAGCACTAATAGCGGTGGGGGGTTTGACGGAAACGCTATTTGCCCCGGAAGTATCCTGGGGGTAACACCGCCGGGATACCGTCCAACTCGTGATGAGACCCTAGGTAGAGGGCAACTCAACAACGATGAACCTGCCACACTTGGAAAGACCACCTCAAGTCTGGTAATCAGAACAAACTCTGCACTAGTCAGAGAACCAATTCTCAGAACCTCTGGAATAGATACGGTCAGTTTAGCGGGCACTGGAAGGTCATCGGGAATAGGGGTCTCCCAACGATCCACACACACACACACATACTGATATGCCCACTCTCTCCTCTACACCAACAAACAATAGAATGCAGCTATACCCCTCAATATCGGCCTAGCTGCACACATCTCATACACATGTCCCACCACTGCCAGAATGCAGACTTCGAGGTCAACGGCTCTGCTGCACTCATTCTACTGACCTTACACAACCACTGCACTATTAGAATGCAGCTACACCATGGAAACCACACTGGCTGCACACATACTGAGTGCACTCAAGCACTATTTACTACTCTTTCTCCACTGACCTGGACTAAGGTCCTGAGGGAGTTCAACCCACAGCGCTTTGAAATCATACCAATAATATATATAGGGCGCTATACAAATGCACAATAACATAAGTTTCCTAAAACTCACTACCATTCCTATGAAAATGAAAGTACTGTGACAAGAAAGCTGCTTAGAGCAATGAAGATTACTGACGATGAGAAACACAGAACCCAGTCTATTTGTGGAGAACCGCTGATAAGGCCGAACCATTTAAAAGGCACATTCAGCATGGCTGGTAGAGAGGCCGCTTCCTAGAGGAGTCCCGAAGAGCAAAGACTGCAGAAGAGGACAGAGAACGGGAGCCAGAGGATGACACGGGACGAAGGACCCACCCTGTGCCGCTGCCCAAGGCAACCTTCCGACAGAGCTCTGTCCTGTCTGTGGCTGAGGAGCAGTATCCCCAGATGTGAAGCCAGCTGCGGAAGCAGCCAACCCCGAGAAACCAGAAGCCGGGGGAGTGCCGAGTGGGAAGCGAGAGGCGAACAAAGCTGACTCAGAGGTGAAATCCTGGTGGAGAGGCAACCGGGAAGTAAGTGGCAATGAGGCTGCCAAGCACCGACGAAAGCCATACACCACGAACCAGATGAAGAGAAGCACGCCTCCCTGAGCACTGCGCACCGAAGGAACCGGTACACTGAGGGAGAGACTGGTGCTAGATGTCCGGGAGGCTACGGGAAGAGTGAACAAAGAATAACGGGGCAAAGGACCCCAAAGGAGAAAGTGAGCTAAAATACATGTAATGGATATTGGCAAAGAGGGAAGCCAAGATATTGTAATGAAAATGGGCACACATTAAGAGTAAAGCCTGCTACCAAATGTTATTGTTAATCAAGTTTGCAAGTGCGTCAAGAGAGACGGAAAGAAAAGCCCTGGCAAGAAAGTATACCAGACACAATGAAGTTTACAAATGTGTTAAAAGGAAAGCTCTGGCAGGGATGTATAAAAGGCAAAGATATGTTTACCAGCCTTGTTAAATGAAGTATAAGAGAAAAGAGCTGGCAGGAGAGTATACCAGGTGAAGCAGTGTTGTTTAACATACAAGTCACTATTGTTGTACAGACACATTTGAGGAAGAATCATACCCTTGAACTGTTGTGCTGGTGAAGAGAAAACCTGAGGAAGGGAACATTCACCTAGAACTGTGGATTGCATCCATTGTAATCTTTGTGTTAGTTACGCCTTTATAGAATAGGATTTCAGACAAAGGACAGTTTGATTTGGGCATCTTGGACAAATCCTTAGTTTTTGTTGAGTTGGGGGGAACCACCTAGCATATAGAGATCGTGAGGCCTTTCCCCAACCCCTTATTTGTTGAATAAAAGTGCATAGCCTAAACTATGAACTCTGTGTCTCATTCCTGGCTCTTCGCATGTCCATCACCTGGTTCCCTGGGACAACCGCTTTCCCCAGAGGTTGTGATACAGATGAGCAAACACATAAAAGGAGTCTTATGCCCCACCACTTCTTCATACTCTGGTCGGCATGCTCTAGGCAATGGCTGTCCAACCCAATCGGATGTCACAGTTCATTTTTGTAGTATTTGTGCCGTTTAGCCTGGGGGACCCCTGCACGACCCTATCAGAATAAAGGGAATGGTCTCTGCAGGTTTTGTACAGTGCACAGATTCCTGGAATGGTTCATGACCCGCTTTGTATACTTGCTGGATTTGCATTCCTTGTTCTGGTCTGTGTCTCATAGCATTTTTGATCAGCTTGTCTAGTGTGCGCTTTACTTTGAGACAAGCAGAGTGGTCAGATTGCCTGCTTGTTGTTCCACCAGTAGGCATGCTGGACATTGAAGTCATATTCAACTACTGGAGAGCACTAACCATAGGAGGATAACTGGAAAAGGTCGAAGAAAAACTGCTGCACAGCATCAGTTTGCAGACTCTTGAAGGTTGAGAAGATGTATCTGCACGCTATACAAAACCTTATTTTGCCCACCCACTAGTGAAGCGCTTTGTAAGCACAGTTGCTGCCATTTCTTGATGATCCGCAGAAGACATTTAACTCCATTGAGTCTCTTTACATTGATACCTTTTTAAGATGATGATTTAGGCCATATTACAATTTGGAGCTCGCCTACACCTCTTTTAGTTCCCTCGCCGCACATGTCATGATGTTGTTTCTGTAGTCATGCTGGGGAGGAAGAATAGTAAACTGTTTCTTTGAAACATTTGGCAATTGCTAATTATCGCTTATGGAAGCCAAGTGTTTTTTTTATCAACATACATAAAGGCACACTAGCAAAATCATGGCAAGTGAATGGTAGAAGCACCTAATTTGGCCTCTAGCTCAGAATCATCCCAGCAACTCTAATGCGTTTGACTCTCTATTCAACCTGTTTAATTAGAATTTGAACTATGAGGACGGAGGTGGAGGAAAATCCTATTCCCACCCTTGAAGAAAGACTTAAACCTATCACCATTCTCCCGATCAACAGGATTGCTGAGGCACGGTTGGCAGAGATCTGCTCAAGACTTCCAACAGATAATGAAAAATCACTCAAGGAACTAAAGAACATTTCTTAGACAAGAGCAGTGATGAAATGTTTCTTTTCAGAATTGAAATTGCATCTCTTTGGAATGAATAAACAGATGGTGAAGCTCTATCAAGCACTTGGAATGCACCCAATTTTTATCAGGCAAGATATCAGCTGGTAGATAATCAGTCTGTTTTATAGTTCAGCTACACCCGAACCATCTATTTGGAGAGCTCTACATTTAGTTTGAAAACCCCTAGTTAAATTATATGATCAGATTGCTAAAGACTTAACACACCAATCTTTGAGCTTGATTAGGATCAGCACTGCTTGTAACCAACTGTTGGCTGAAAGGCCTACTACAAGTGGAGCGAGGCACAGGTATATCTTTTTTTTACCAACTTTATTTTCTTCTCATGGACTCAAGTTACAAACATATATGTGAGAAACAGTATACAATATTCTTTTCTATGTCTACCGTAGAACAAGTAACATGTATCCCCTTTCATCCCTCCCTCCCTCCAACTGGGCTGGTTCCGTTTTCTACACCATTAGCCACTGCAAATGCGGTTCGGGCATTGATGGCCTGTGTTAGCAATTATTATGGGCCCATTCAGGCTTCCGTCTTTCCAGGGAGTTTTAGTTCAGGATCGTTCTCATCAAGTCTGGTCTGTGGAAGTAGGCTTCCCTAACTGCAACAAAGTCTATGAATGGATCCCACACTTCCCTGAATTTCAAATATCTGTTTTCTATGGCCCCCACCTTTTCCATTGCCAGTATGTGCCATATTTTAACCCACGAGCATGCGACCACTGGACTCTCAGGGTTTTTCCATCCCTGGGCCAGTGTTATTTTTGCTGCATTTAGTAGCTGCATGATCAGGGTTGCATTATTGCCTGTCTCTGCGTACACTCCTTCAACTGCAGTTCCCAACAATATTACCTTTGGGTCGTGTGGGAGTTGTCGCCCTGTGATTTCTCTTATATGTCCCAATATTTCCTTCCAGTATATTTCAGCTTTACGGCAGGTCCACCACATATGGTATAGGTCCCCTCTGATACCACATTGTCTCCAGCAGTTGAGGGGTATGCAGGGTTCATTTTATTTAATCAGTGTGGGGTTAGGTACCATCTTGTGTATAGCTTATATGAAGTCTCTAATTGTAGTGCATTTGGATGCTTTCTGAGCCCTCCTCCAGATTTGTCCCCATTCCTCCTCCGTGATAGGGGCTCCTAGGTCTTTCTCCCAATTGTCTCTATATGAGATTTGATCCTCAATTTGTGCGTTTTCTAACAGCTTGTATGTTCTTGTTATTGCTTTGTGGGTCTGGCCTTCCTGTAGGGTGAGATCCAGTCCTATTTGGGTCCTGGTGGCTGCCTTCTTCCTGGGAAGTCCAGTGCCTGATTTATATATACGTGTACCTATCCTTTTCCCCTATACCAAATTTCTGCTTGCATTCCTCGAATTGTAGTGGGGTTCCTTCCTGGTAAAATTCTTTCAGGTGAATCGGGTGTGGTCGTCCCCAGTTTGCCCAAAATCTGTCCCGTTTACCTGGGGTGAAATCCTGATTGTGTGCCATTGGTGTAAAGGGGCCCAGTCCAGGCGCTATGTGATGTTTTCTGAGTGCTGTGTCCCATGCTTTTAGTGAGGTGCTGGTGGATTTCAGTAGATGTCCCTCCACCCCTCTGGCCCCTGCCTGTAGGGCGTGCATAGTCCCTAGTGGAATTCTGGTTTCTCCTTATTCTATTTCCACCCATCCCTTGTGTAAATTTTCTCCCATCCATTTCAGCATAGTGGATATCTGGGCTGCTAGTGCATATCTTTCCACGTCGGGGAGTCCCAGTCCCCACGCCAATAATAGTGGCCTGGTTAAGATTCCTTTTTGAATTTTGGGTTTCTTCCCATTCCATACGAAGGTTACCAAATCCTTTTTGTAGTTTTCTGCTCATTTTAGGGGTGATCTCTAATGGGAGAGAGCTAATTACATATAGGAGGCGGGGTAAAAGGGTCATCTTGAGTGCGGTTATACGTGCAAACCATGAGAGTTCCTGGACATCCCACCTCAAGAGGTCCTCCTTTAATTGTTTCCACAGTGGCACTATGTTCTCCCCGTATAGGTGTCTATGTTCCTGTGTTAGTTGGACGCCTAGGTAGTCTATGATCTTGGGTTCCCAGGTTAGTGGGTGTTGTGCCACCATTTCTTTGGGTATTTCTTCCTCCTCGGTTATCTTTAGGGCTTTTGATTTTGCGTAGTTAATCGTGAACCCCGATACCTTAGCAAATTCTATTAATCTGTCTAAGGGTAGTGATATGGCGGTGTCTCTCAAGAATAATACAATAGCGTCCGTGTATAGTGCTATTCTGTGCTCTATCCCTACTGCTAACACCCCCTTTATTTCTTGGTCCTATCTTATGCTTTGTGCCACTGGTTCCATAACCATTGCGAATATAAGGGGAGATAGCGGGCAGCCCTGCCGTGTGCCTCTCTGAATTTGTATTGTTGTAGTGGGTCTACCATTGATTATGAATGTTGTTGAGGGGAGTTTATAGTTCGCCAAGACCATCCTTATGAAGGTAGGGTTGCAGCCACATTTCTTCAGGGTTAGCTTCAGGTACGCCCAGTCTAAGCTGTCAAATGCTCTACGTGCGTCCAAGGCCGCTATGGAGAATTTCTGTTTTGTTTAGTTCCCTATTTCTATAATGTCTACCACCCGCCTGATGTCCTGTGTGTGCCTCCCTACTATAAATCCCGCTTGATCTTCGTGGATTATTTGGGGAAAGACCTCCGCCAACCTGGTTGCCAGGATCTTTGCATATAACTTGGCATCGCTGTTAAGTAATATTGGCCTGTAACTTGCGCAATCTGTGGGGTCTTTCCCTGGTTTAAGGATTAGCACTGGGGTCGATTTTCCCATGTCTGGCGTGACTGCCCCAGTTTCTCTGATGTGGTTAAAAAGGTTCGTTAGTGGGCCCAGTAGCTGGTTCCTGAAGGTTTTGTAGTACCCGTTCCCAAACCCGTCCGGCCCAGATGTTTTATTGTGCGGCAGGCGCGTTATGGCGTCGCTTATTTCTTGGTCCGTTATGGGGGCTTGAAGCTTCAGGTTGTCTTCTTCCATTATCTGGGGGAGAGCTATTTTGGCCATGTCATCTAGTTGAAGTTGTGGGGTAGTTCCTCTCTTTCGAGGAGGCCTAGGTGGAACTTCTCCATGATCTCTAACTTTTCATCCACTGATGTGCTTATACCCCCTTTTGGGTTCTTAAGACTCACTATGTAGTTACGGGTCATTTGTTTGTTGAGTTTAGCTGCTTGGAACTTGTTAGCTTTACCTCCGTGTGCGTAATAGGACTGTTTAGTGCATAGTAGTGATTGTGCAGTGTGATCTGCCATGTGGGTTTCTAGTTGGGCACTCACTTTTCGAAGGTTCCTTACTGTTTTGGGTGTTTTCTTGGCCTTATGTTGTGTCTCTGCTTCCTTCAGTTCCAGCTCGAGTTTCTGTTTGAGTAGCTTTCTCTCCCGTGTGCATGCCGTGGTTTGTGATATAAATTCCCCCTGTATTACTGCTTTCTCTGTGTCCCATATTAGCCCCCAGTTTGTGTCGCCGTTGGCGTTGTCCTGAAAATAGTTGTCAGCACTGTTTCCATGTGGGCTCTAAGGGTGGCATCTCTGAGTATGCTCTCGTTCAATTTCCGGGTTCTATTAGTGCAGGGTGTCTCTCTTTTATGGGGATCATTTTTAGTATGTCTGGGTCATGGTCGGTGAGATATTGTACTCCTATTTGTACATCTTCGATTTGTGCCATAAGTGTGGATGAAGTCAGGATCATATCTATCCTCGAGTAACCCCTGTGTATTGGCGAATAATGAGTAAATTCCTTTTCTGTACCATGAAAGAATCTCCATGTCTCTATTACCCCTAGGTCCCTGAACAGTTTGCCTAGTGCTTGTCTGTTCCTGCCATCTGCCGAAGTAGGGGGGAGGGTCTTATCTAGAGTAGGGTCCATTACGCAGTTAAAATCTGCCCCTATTATAATTTGTCCCTCGCACCAACTACCCAGGTTCTGCAGAATTTCGCCCAGGAAGATGTCTGGTCTGTCGTTCCGGGCATATAGTGCTATTAGAGTATGTTTGTTTGTGCAGGGTCCCCTTAAGTAACAGGAACCTACCCTCTGTGTCTCTATATACAGCCTTTTTCTTGAATGGTAGGTTAGTGTTTTGCGACTCCTCGTTTTTTTCACCCCCCCCCTCTGGAGGCAAAGTACTGTTTAGGGGAGGCCTTATGGGTCATCCGTTTCTATCATGAGCAGGTGTGTTTCTTGTAGCAACACTATTGCGGCTTGAAGTTCTGTCAAGCGTGTTAGTATACTGCATTGTTTCACTGGCGAGTTTAGGCCCTGTACATTCAGGGTCATGACAGTTAACTCAGGCATGAGTATTGTGTGGAGAATTCCTCATCCTCAGTGTGCCCTCTTTCAGCAATGAATGGTGTACAGTCTTTAGTTGCGGACCATGCCTCGAACAAACCCCAACATAACATAACCGAACCAAAACAATTATAAACTTCCGAACTTGTTTCACCCTCCTGGTGGTGGTACCAAGGAGTCTTTGCGCCTCCTCTGGGTTCCCCCCGGAGCGTTGGGTCCCTCGTTTCCCCCAGCGTCCCATTCGCCAGGGCATTTCTGGGCTTGGTCGTGGGTTCCAAGATTTCCCCTCCCTCTCCGCCCAGGCTCATTTCGATCTTCTCTCTGATTTACCTTTTGCTGTGTCCTTTATGCGGTCGTCGGTTTATCTTCCGTTCCTTTTCCAGGTTTTTAGGTGTTCTGCTCATTGTTATTTTGCCAAGTCTGTTCCCTTAATATTTATCGCGGCTTGGAACCCTTTGGTGCGGGTTCTCTTTCTTGGCACCGCCTAGTGTCGGGGGGGACCATTCCCATAGTCTGGGTCCCCCCCACCTTTCTCAATTGGCGTGTTTCCATATTTTTCTGGGGTTCCTCTACGTCTTCTAACTGCAGCAGGGTTATTCCTTCTTCGCATGTGGAGATCTGCTGTGGTTTGCCCTCCCACGTAAATTGTAGTCCAAAAGGATATTCCCATCTGTATATGACTTTTTTAGCTTTGTGCTCTCATGACTGGTTGCATCAGTCTTCTTTTATGCAGCGTGGATAGGGCTAAATCCTGAAAGAGTTGGATCTGGCTGCCATTAATGGTGACTGTCTGTCGCGTGCGGTCTGCCCGTAATATTTTCTTCATTAGATCTGAGGTAATTGCCATGAGCGCGTCTCTTGGCCTGGCTCCCAGGTCATTTCGTTTGGGCCCCACTCTATGTATTCTGTCAATGGATATTTCTTCTGGTGGGGTATCGTTGCGCATGCTGCTGAAGCACTGCTGGATTATGTCTTTAGGGTCTTTGTCCCCAATCGTCTCGGCCAGGCCTTTGACTCGTATGTTGGACCTTCGTGAGCGGTTCTCGAGGTCCTCCGCTTGCAATTCTAAGTTGTTTGCGGCTCTGGAGATCTGTTCTAGGAGGATGCTATTCTGTTTGACGTCTTCTGCTGTCTCTGAGAGGCCGTTCTCCGTAATATCCACTCTGTCCCCCAGTTCCATGATGTCTTTCCTCACCTCCTGCAGGGAGGATTTAAGTTCTTCGCGGATTTGCCCAGTTGGCTCTGGAGGTATTCAATCATTCTATTTTCCATGTTTCTTAGGCAGTCCTGTAGGTCCTCCTTACTTAACGCCATTGTGTTGGTGTCCGCTATGTCTGTTTCGGTTTGAGTGCTTGGGTCTTCTGTGTTATTCTTGTGTTGGTTCCCCTCCTGGGGTTGCCCCAGTATAGTTCCAGCTGTCTGCTTCACGCCTTCACCGTATATCTGGTTCTTGCGAGGGTGTTCTTTTGTTTGTCGATGTCGTGGCCTGTTCTCAAGTAGGCCCCTGTCCTCTGGGGCCCGATCTTCGGTGTTGTCGCTGGGCCCGGTGAGCCTACCCGTTGCCCCCAGATGCCGCTTCCGCCCGCCCCCTTTCTTCTGTTCGCTTGTTCGCGTGTTTGGCGGCCTCCCGATGGGGGGGGGGGGGGCAAATAGCGTTCGGTTTTGAGTCAGGGTCTGTATGAGTGACTGAGGCGCCAGAGTCTCGACAGTTCTTATTTTGGCACCCTGGGGACTGCTTCAGCTCAAACCCCACAGAGGACCGATCACCCAGGTGCACCAGGAGGAGCTCGGGGGGGGGCCAGCACCTGCTTTTGTATTTGGCCCCTATGAGACCGAGCCAGTGTGAGCAGCCAAATGTTCTAAGGTGGGATCATCTGTGCTCAGGGAAGCTCCCCGGGCCCTGCAATCTGCTTGTGACTCTTCCCGGGCTTGGGCCCCAGAGCCCCTGCAGGGCCAACCGGGGCGCGCTTCGCTGGATAGGGGAGCCTCCACAGGGATTCCTTACTCCCCCACACCTCCTTACCCGCTATTTTATGTGGGCGAGATTCAAGCGGGTCTGTTGGCTTCGGCGTTACTCCCTTGCACTGCGGAGGAGCATTCCACTCCTGGCGGGCCGTCTGTTCTGATGTAGCAGGGGAGGACGGGCCCCCGCACTCCCCTGGGCCCGCTTGACTCCTGACCTGGGTCGCCAGCCGCTCACCAGCTTCCAGGGCTGTTTACTGTTGCCCTTCACCGGGCACACACTGCCGGGGGCGGGCCCAGCCTTCGGCCCATCCACAGGTTCTCCGATGGTCGGGGCTGGCGGGGCTCACCTCCACAAAGGCCACCGTTGTCACTGTGCGTCCAACGCGCTTTCTCCTCACCAGTGCAGCAGACATCCGTTGTTCGGGGCGGGCGAGGGATCACAGCCGCAGGGCTCTGCTCACTACGAAGGAGACCTCAGAACTCTCTCCTGTTTGGCACAGCCACTCTCCGCAAGCCGGATGGCCGATCCCACAGACAGGACCACGCTGTCCTCCGCTCCTCGATCACTTGCTTAAGGGAGGGTTGCAGGGTCGCTCCGCCCACTCACTGGGTCCGGTTGCTGATCGGACCCATGACCAAGGTCAACTCCTCAGTTTGCCACAGTTCGCTGCATGAAGCCCCCTGCCGGAGAGGGCCGGGCTCTCCTCGGCCACGTTCGATCTGGCTTCTGGAATCAGTCGGAACCTCGGCCACCTGCTCCACGGGGCCTACCGACTTTTGCCCAACTTCACAGCTCCCGCCTTTCCACCGCGGGCTGCCGGGCCCCCTGGGCTTTAGTGGGGGGGGGGCTGCAGACACCTCACCCTTGAGCAGTTTTGGGGCTCGCTGTACGGACGTAAGGTTGCTTTGTAGCGTGCTTTTGACTCCTTTCTTCTCTTGCCTGTGCGGAGCACCGGGGACGTGCGTCTACTTCAGCTGGCGGCCATCTTGGAATGCCGCGAGGCACAGCTATTAAAGCAATACCAGTCCAGAGCAGATGCACAGTTTGATTAGGTCGTACTGCACAACATTTTCTTTCTAGAAGATTTCTATAAGTGAGCCTGTCCTTCACCATCCTCCTAATTCATTGGGCTGCTTAGAAATCTCCCACAAGTATGGAGGGGAAGGGCCGAGTGTTGAGTATGACTAAGTTTGTGGATGTGGCAGGCAGGCCAAAATGCGGGATGCTATGTGGGAGACTTCAGTCAGGTCCACAGTTTTTAACCAGGGAGTCAACCGACCCGTTGTTGTGTTGTGTACGCAGATGGACTGGTTTCCCCCATCTCGCAATAGGCAGGTGTGAGAAACTTGATGGTATTCTCCCATCTACTCCCTCATGATCTTCCATTCAGGTGGCCAGGGAAGGGTCATTGGTTTTGGATCCCGACCCTGGGGGGTGGACAAGCGAGGGAGGATCACGTGAGTGGAGGGTGTTGGGGAATTTGGAGGAGAGTACCCGAGGGCGAGACATGGTATTTCCCCCTTTCCCCATTACACACCAACCCACTCTCCCTAAGCCCTAATGGGGTATTGTCAATCACATCCCATTTCCCCCTCCTCATTTCCAACATGTACTGGGACGAGCATGAGGTTACTGAGAATAATGAAGATAACCCATTGCAACACCATAGGACTAAAGTGATGTCTACCATCTAACACCTTCGAATTGTCCCACTAATCGAGCCTGTCAAGGTCAGGCACTGTCCCCCAACTTTGCACACCTGACTCCCATTAACTCGCACCTACAATATACAAAGTGTGATTCTGTCAGGATAATTGAACGAGCTGGGGTTGCTGGATGCAACAGCAAGGAGAGGAGTCCGGACGGGGGGAGAGTGAGAGGCCAGAGAGGGGTGGGGAGAGGCCAGCGAGGGGGGGGGGGGTGAGATGCCAGCGAGGGGGGGGTGAGATGCCAGCGAGGGGGGGGGGATGCCAGCGAGGGGGGGGGTAGAGGCCAGAGAGGGGGGGGGTAGAGGCCAGAGAAGGGGGGGTAGAGGCCAGAGAAGGGGGGAGAGTGTCATGATGCCTACCCCCGGGGACCCAGACCAGGTCCAGCAACCCCGGAAGCAGGCATAAAGTTATTTTGGGCAAGCCCAAAAACCCCTGCTAGGGGCTATTTGGGTGCGGTCCTGGCGCCTATGGCGCCAGGCTCATATGGAGTCAGTCCTGGCGCCATAGGTGCCAGGCTCATATGGAGTCAGTCCTGGCGCCATAGGTGCCAGGCTCATAGAGTAGAACTTACCTGATGCAGACCATGCTGCAAGCTTACCTGATGCAGACCATGCTGCAAGAGCTCCAAGCCAAATGAGGCTTGGAAGGGACTATTTTACCTAGGGACTAT
Source organism: Ambystoma mexicanum (assembly GCF_040938575.1). Classification (NCBI taxonomy): domain Eukaryota; kingdom Metazoa; phylum Chordata; class Amphibia; order Caudata; family Ambystomatidae; genus Ambystoma; species Ambystoma mexicanum. The sequence continues at coordinate 297,869,402 of NC_090940.1, read as the reverse complement.
TTTTTTACTCGGGCGGGGCTGGGGAGGAATACTTACCTGGGACTACTTTGGAGGCTATTTAAAACACGCCCGAAGAGCAGCACACGCTTAGTGTTATTCTGCATCCAGCAGCGTAGCGCTCACCGTGCCTGCAAGTCTGCATCCAGTCTTCTGCCATGCCCGCCTCGATTTTGGAGCTCCTAGAAAAAGGGAGAAAGAAGGAGAAAAGGTTAGAACAAGAGCAATACCTTTGATCCTTACCTGAATTCCCGATCCATCGCGCCTTCGAGCTGGAAGAAAGAAGTTATTTTATGCGCGTCGCCTCGCCTGCTGCAGCGCCGCGCTGAACTCACCAGCCTTCGCAGCATCTTCACATTCCACTGCATCCTCCTGCATGTTCCCGCCGCATTCCGGCACCTAAGGAGTAGACAAGAACAGCAAGGTGAGCCAAGGGAATACACAGAGGAATATTAGTAACCCCCCATAGACTTACCTGATTTTACCACCGGGGGTACTATTCCTCTTCACGAGTCGGCGCAGCTTCCACTGCATCTTCACCGAACCCCGGCCCCTAAGGGGAAACAAAAGGACAGCAAGGTGAAACAAAGGGACTATCAAGGGGAACCCTCCTCACCACATTGGACTTACCTGATTTTACCGCCGGAGGTATTATTCCCCGAGACTTCATACTTTCTCTCAGTGCCTGAATAAGGGAGAAAGCAACAGGTTACATATTGACATTCTTTATCGAACTGTGTTGGAAATACAAATCCTTACCAGAATATTACCGGTTGCCACGAGGAACTCTTGACTCGGGTCAAGCTGCAATCTGCAAGGAATCGGACAAGAGTGAAAGTCGGGCATTTCAACTCTTACGAACTACATACTTTTCGGAGTCAATATTGTTCTGGAACTCACCAATTCCTTCGAGCCAGTGAAGCAACTGGTTATCATCGCGCCCCTGCGCTCAATGCAGGATGGAGAGTTATCTTTTCAAACCATCAGGTGAGACTATAAGAGGGGACATCAAAGGTAATCCATGTGGAGAACAGCGCGGGTGAGGGGGATTTACACTCAACTCCACGGGTGGTTAATTCCCTTTCTCCATTTGCAGAAGAATATTCCTACAGGCCAAGCAAACAAAGTTAGGTGGGCCAGTCCAGTCCGTCTTCTCGGCCCTACGTGTCACATTGGTGCTGACCGTAGCTGTCCAGTTCAGATCGACGCCTCTGTGGGAGCCAGGTGAGCGTAACAGAGGGAGAGGGAAAGGGACAGAGAGGGAGAGGGAGAGGGACGGAGACAGAGACCGACCTCCCTCAGTTAGACCAGTGCTTGTTTGATGGTCCCAGGGGGGGGGTCTGAGGTGCAAGTGGTGAGACCCTGACCTCGACCCAAACCCATGTGAACTTACTTGAACTGCTTGCCGCCACCGCACTACTGTGGATGAGTTTCACGAAGCGGAGAGAGAAACTCGGTAGCGTGCGGGTGGCCCGAGCAGGAGCGCTGTGAAAGGAAGAGCCTGGTGAAGCGAAAGTGGGAAGGAAGCTAAGTAAAGCAAGAAAAGCCAGTGGCAAAGCATGCACAAGATGGAAACCGGCAAGAGAAAGAAAGCAGAATGTAAGAAAAGGTGCGCTAGAGGCATGTGAAAAGAAAGACAGAGCAAGTACGCTGGCGGGGCGAAAGCGGCTAAGGGGGGGCTGGACAATCATGAGAGGGTGAGAGAACCCCAGACCGAGAAAGGGGTGCAAGTGACCCGAAGGTGCAGGAGAGCACAGTGTAAAGTAAAGAAAAGTGTGCAATGGTGCACAAAATGAAAAGGTGGTGTGCAGGGCACACAATGTAGAAAAGGACACAGTGAAAGAGGCACGGAAGAGGAAAAGGTGCCGGAGAGTAAGGAGAAAGGGGTAAGAGGTCAGAGTGGTTGCGCCTGGCAGGAGCAAAGAATCTGGCATTATCGTAAATCTCTGATGCTACCCACATGAAAGAACTGTACAGTGAAAGGTACATCCTGACGAGAGGAACTTTTTGTTTGTTTAAGACCAGACAGGCCTAGGCTTGGGTAAGGGAACCATAAGAGGCCCACCAAAGGCATTGGTAAACTTCGTAAGAAAGTACCTACGCTTGGGATAAGGGAACCCTGGGAGGCCTAAATGGAGCTGTGAATCCTCAGTTGAATTGTAAAGCAAGAAACTGTGAATCCTTTGACCCAGTGGGGCCTAAGCTTGTGGGAAGGGAACAATAAGAGGCCCACTAAAGACATTGCAGATCTTTGCGAAGAGAGGCCTAGACTTGGGGGAAGGGAGCCCTGAGAAGCCTAACAGTAACTGTCTTATTGTTTGGAACTGGATAGATCGAAGCTTGGAAAAAGGAACCCCAGAGACCCAGAGACCCTGTGAACTTTATTGGTTTGCTGCAAGAGCCCTGCGTGGAAGGTTCCAAGGGCGACCCTTTTGAGTTGAGCTATTTTGAACTGGCAGAATCACACCTATTGCTAAGACTACTTAAAACCAGCTGTGGTGTACATCTTCTTTTGAATCACCATTTTTCCTTTAAGAAGATCCCCTATCCCATTTGGTTTAAGAGTGAGGGCAAGCATAGGTTTGGACACAGACGAACTTTGGTTTTGGATTTACGGACATCCCTTAGAAACATCAGTTGCAGGAACAACCCCTTTGGAGTTAGGGCCAGATAGGCATTACACCAACCCCACAAAGTTTGATAATACAGGTTTTCAAACTGTTACTTTTTTGTCTGTGTCTCTCTTGATACCATGCCTGTCTCACACAGGCTACACTGAAAAGTGGAAACACTATGAAGGCACCCAAGTCTTTGTAGAAACCAGGAACACATTTATTACAGGAAGAGGAGTTAAACTCATTGGGAGAAAGAAAGGGAGAGAGAAAGAGAGAAAGAAGGGGAGCAAAAGAAAGGAAGAGAGGGAGAGGGGGAGAAAGAGAATGAGAGAGAGAGAGAATGAATCCAGGAGCCCTAGTGGTGGAAAGTTAGAGCAGGCTGAGGAGGAAAGGGAGGGGAAGGATGAAGAGGGAAGACAAGGGTACCTGCTGAAGGGGCCTCCTGAGCTCCGCTCCTCCCACCGCCGCCAGCAACCAAAAAGAGAGGACCCCCCAGTCCTCTCTCCACAGGCTTATATAAGGCGGTTGTGCCAGCCCCTCACCCTCAAACACATACTCAATTGGTTTGTTTACAGACCTGTTTGTGTGGTTTCCAGGGGAGATGGGATGCAGGGCTAGCCACACATTTTCAGGTAATTACAGGCTGTGAGGATAAGTGTATTTGTAGAGCCCGCCCCCACCCATTCCCACAATAGGGGAAAACTAGATTGTGTGATTCCCTGGTCAGGGTTGTTTACATTGTAGAGTGCAGGGGAGGTTAATTATCAGGTGTGGGACAAGGGGCTTTCCAGAGCCCAACCACCCCCTTGATGGACACAAGTGGAACTCTTTTTGCAGGGATCAGGAAGGTCAAAGGGGAGATGGACATTGAGGAAGGGTTGAAAGGGGACAGTCACAGACTTTAGCTGAACAACTGGTGGAAACGCACGCACGCACTCACTCTCGATATTGGCCAAACTCCAGCCTGTGTAAAATCATGCTGAGATGATCTACTGCAAGTAAGGCAGGAAAAGGAGCCATTTTCTGTGAGTGTGCTAGTCACTAGGTTAGTAACTTATTCTTTACCCTGTAAGGAGAACGGAACATTTGTAGGGGTTTTACTTTTTCCTAATCTGGATCGTAGAATTAGGAAAGATGGTTGACCTCATCATGGGATCACCATGGACCCTTAATTGTATGCCTTTGTTTTTTCGCCAATTACCACATCTGTTGTCTTTGTGAAACTTGCCTGGTAACACTTTGATCTATGCCTGTGACTTCGCTTTCTGTTAGTATGTGTTTAGAGTCGAAAATTAAAGTGCTGCTAACAGAATACCAACCCTGCCCTAGTCTAAAATGGCAAGTGACGCACATTGATAGGTAGTCAGGCACCCATTTGTAAAATAGAAGCTGCATCCCTTCTCGAGGCTCCGGTAGCATTCGGGTCTCCAGCGGGGTCTGCAGCGGCTCTGCAATCTTCTGACCTCTCCCGGCTGCTCATTCACCTTCTCTCGTGCTTTGCTGGGACCTGGGGCACTCAGAAGTTTCACTGAGTGGCAACCCCAGTAGTCCTCTCGTCGTGGAGTAAGTTTGGGTTCTCCTCTTCTTCCGGTTACTGCTTCTCTTGTAGTTCGCATCAGCTGCTCCCGTGCACGGCTCCTGCGGTTCCTCCTCTTTGGGTCTCTCCGTACCTTCCGTGTCTCAGCTGAGCTTTCAAACTCCTGTTTGGCACAGCTCTACTGCTATGGCCCTATCACTTGAGTTGAGAAGCTAGACCGCTCACTCTGCTTCTGTAAAGTGATCCCCAAATTCTTGGTCATCTTCGTCGCAGTATCTTATTTAAAACTATATGCATGATACTTTGTACTTAATGTTTTTTCAGTCTTGTCATATATGTTAGGTTGACTAACTCGACGAAGAAACACAATGGCTCTATCTAGAGAGGGAGAAGGAGGATTTAGTTTTGGAGAAGGGGTTGTGTGTATTGAAGCAGGGTTCTACACCCTCTCCTGAGAATAGTCATAATCCTATAGGGGGCTTAATGTGATCCTCTGTGCACCACCCCCAGGGGGATTATTGTCCTGTGTACGCACCGCGCTCGCCCCATGGGAATGGTTTCCCCCTAGGGAAGAAGAGACAATATCCTCGGATTCATCACAATGCTTAATGAATGTTAAGGGCATAAATGGAACCGGATATTTTAACACAGTAAAAATGGTGATGAGTATCCCTAGTTCCAACATCAACAATATACAGTCTTTCTGTCCCTCTCAAAAACAGAATCTGAAAAATCCAAATGCATACATCACAGTACAATACCGTGCTAGAGTGGTACAAATCATTCCAGAACCTAGCCAGAGGCCTCCACAGAAATGTAGCTATGTTTTAGAAACACTTACTTTAGGAAAAACTGTAAAAAAGTTACCAAAAATAACTACAGTGTTAAGATACAGTAACAGTTGGAGTGGAGATCATGGATTTGAAAATACATCAAAGATCACTGGTTAGTACTCATATTCTAGTTCTTAGTCTATATGTCAGTGCACCCTAACTGGGTACAGGAAAAAATATCCAGCAGCAGGTAAGTATCCCCAAAGCCACTTTCAGCTAGTATCAACATGAATACAATAGTCCATAGAAATAAATGGGGCAATGTTGGTAGGCCATCCATGTGCATGGATAAAATGAAAGTAAGTCTCAGTTCTACGCCTTGGTGTATATATTCAATGGCAAACCACCCAGGGAGGACCAAAAGAGCCTCCAAGTAAAAGTCTTTGTCATGGACCTAAAGGACCCCTTAGGGGTGATAATCAACCACCCCAGGACCCCGATGTAGGTAGTCGCGGCATTGGTTCGCCCAGGTCTGTTCCAGGGAGGCCCAACAACCCAGTAACTTCTGGGCTTATTTTCCAGGTGCGGTGTACAAGGGATCTGGTTCCAAGGGACTTTAACTCTGGGCCAACAAAGTCTTCCCTTGGTGCAGCCCTACAAGCCTGCTGGGAAAATAATTGCTCGGAAGATCTTTGGAGGTTGGAAGAATTCAGCAGATTGGATTCTGTGCATCACCAGCTAAATGGAGGTAGCAACACGGCAGAAGATGGTCTTCGCACGTAGACTGCAGTGGGGCACACAGCGGCCCAAGGAGCAGATGAGGCAGGATATTGGTGTGCCAATATCTTTCCAGGTGATGACAGTATACATCTCTAAGGCTTGACACCCTAGTGGTTAAATGGCTTGGGGACATCCTATCACAGAATGCCTAGCCCTGCACACAAATGGACTGCATGAGGATGTAAGAAGCCTGGGCTGGACGTCCAGCACCAAAACAGATGTTAATCTGACATGTGCCCAAGCCTCTTCATTCAGCCAGTATGTCTAAATGAGGGCCTAAAGTTACACCCATAGTGGGAAATCCTCCAGCAGGTAAGGAAAACTGCTTCTTCTGAAGATCCAGCAACATGACTCGATGAAGGTACAGGGCTACTTCTTAAGCACCACTACTAAGAAGCGCTGGCCAAATATAACCCACCAATCACAAGAGGGCGGGATGTCTAGTGGACAAAGAGGTTAGGCAGTCAACCAATGTGCTCACGGACAGATACTAGTCTAAACCAGTAAAATCAATATGATCAATACGATCAATCAATAAGCTTTATTTCGGCTTTAGACCTTAAAATCATACAAAAGCAATATGGAAGCTGCTTTGTATGCTCACAAAGAGCTCTGTGTGCAGAACAGCTGTTTTAAGCCTACCTCATGGTGGCTTCTAACAAAGAAAGCCCCTGATACAAAATCGGGGCAGGGCTAAATGGCAGAGAGCAGGAATTAAATGGTACTCCAATGACAACCAAAAAAACTATACTGAGCTAACAATGCAGTAAAATTGTTTTGACCCCTGGTGGAGCCATAACTAAATTGCAACTGCCACCAGCCTACTATCTAAATCCACTGCAGGGTACAAATAGGGTGTTTAAGAAGCACCCTGCGACTGGTATCCTTAACCTTGGACCTTGGACCATGTATACTCAAGATGAGTGGAAAAGGCATGCAGGGGGACTTAAGCTGAATTCTCTCTACCACCAAAAATAGGTTTGTGATGCACAAATGGGGGCAAAAAGGTTTAAGAGGGCCTCAAATGTGTCCTTAGAACCACTGAAGTGAAAATTCTACCTTAGCATATATCTGAAATATGCTGAACCTCTGCATAAAACGGGATTGGCGAGCAGGTGTTTGAGTTTGGGTGAAGGTTTTGCTTTTGAAAGGCATATAGGCCAATACAATGTAAAACATTTGTGTGGGATGAGATTATGCAGCTCTTTTAGCAGATTATATTCATTTTCTTTGCTTCTCATTTCTAAATAACTTTAACCATGTGCCTCTGCATGGTTTTATATTGTAAAGCCCATGCTAGATGCAGAAGCAGTTTCAAACCCCAAAGTTATTACACTTATTCTGTTGGGGTTAAATCAAAGTACTACTTGAACTATATAAATACTCTTAGTACAATGTTTCTCCGATAGCTGAAGGCAAGTGGGACCTCACTGGAAAAGAATCCCCCCGCCCCGCCACCCCGAGCGGGCAAGGACTACCATTCTTATAATGAACTCCCAAAAGGATATCCTGTTTTAAAAAACTTGGAAACAAACCAAGATTTTTATATAGAGAGAACAGCCATCTATTTTACAGGCCTTTCCCTATAAATGGAGAGTTCCATTTAACTGAGTCGAAGAAGCTGGAGAAGAGATGTGAACGTCCGCAAGGGAAGGCCCCTAGCGGCGTAGTATCTGAGAGGGGAGGAGACACTGAGACTGAGGAAACCCGCGAGGTTCGAAACTGCTTGCAGCCCGCAAGCAGAACGCTGGACGCGGCACGTCCTGGGCTTTGCCACCCTGGACGAAACCACACCAAACTTCGTAAAATAATTGCGTGGTACTCATATACTCTTTTTGCAAAGTTTGGTGAGTATTCGTCAAACGGTGCCAATGTTTTAAGTCTCCTAAAAACTGCTCTTTCTGTGAGTTGAGCAACTTAACCATAACTACACGGCCGTGCTACCACAGGCTGTGATATATATGTATATTGCCGAAATATAAATTTTTTCGAATGCCTTTTTTTTGGGGGGGGGGGGCAGGATCCCCACCAAACCCCCCCGTTTGTTTTATAAAAACATCTTTTTTTTGCTAACTAAACAAAACTAAACCCTATAAACTAAAAAACAATACATTTGAAAAATAATTGGCAATTTTGTTTCGACATTGGTATGTTGAAAAAAATATTCAAATTATTCACTGGATAATATATATATATATATATATATGTATATATATATATATATATATATATATATTTATATATTATTTATTCCTGACCACGTAAATCCTATGGTCCCTGAAACCACTATGCTGTTGGAGCCACCTACCATCCCAACATCCGAAGAATCGGAAGGTCCGTTGAGTATATGGAGAATGGCACATGGAGGTAGCAAATAAGCTGTGCACTTCGAGATCACAGAAAATGCTGAACACAGTGAGAACCTGTGACGTTCTCCTTGAGTAGAACAGGTAAAGAGGAAAACGGGAGGCAACTGAGATTGTTATGGGCCTAGTCAAACCCGTCCGAGTCCAGTTAATGAAAGGGTTACTTGAAAAGCCAGAAAGCATACTCGTTCCAGCCAAGTTAAGGAATATATTTCTTGGGAAGCCAGAGAGTTGAAGGATGGGAATGAGAGAAACCGGAGATCCTTAAAGATTAAAAGAGCGACAAGAACAACATGTAAAAACGCCTAAAGAGAAAATGTTGTTGATTCATAGGTCTAAAGACGGAGACTATAAAGAGAAATAATATTATGGTTGCAGTATAAAAGAAGAGCCACTAAAGAATGAGAGTTGTAAAGGCTGAATATCATTACTCTGGGAGAAGGGAACATTACCCCTTTATGATAAATGGAGAAAGGGGAGTAACAAGCCCACAGAAACAGTTAAGACTAAGCAAGATACAAGTAGAAGGTCAATGAGATCGGCGTCGAAGAAGAAACAAGTCTAGCAAGATTCTGAAAGAGTTTCATGAAATGATTAAAGGAGTCACAAAAGACTATTTAAATATCACTTTTTAAGGAGAGGAGAATAAGGAAGGAGAAGGTCGCCTGAAGCAAAGCCCTGGTGCAGGGAGTCATTCTTCTGCCTTTTAGTTATTAAGAATAGTGGTAGGATCGGTTAGGGTTAGTTTGGACTGTGGGCAGATTCTTTTAGGACATTCACAGACGACTGAAGAGTACCTTAGTTTATTCAGCAGGGAACAGCTCATAGTATAGGGACAGATGGGGCTTTTTCTACTTTAATATACAAGATTGTGAAATGTCCTCAAAGAGTCTGTGTCCTTCTTCTGAACCGACACAGTTGTTAAACCCTCTAATTTTGGCAAACACAGTTGAAAGCAAGATAACGTGAAGAACTCAAAGTGCTCTTAATTCTTCTTTTCACTTCTCGGGTCTGTCCGGACATTCATTCTCTAGGTGAAGTGCCTTTCTTGGACTTACTTTTTTCTTCAAAGGGACATTTGTTACTTTTAAACACTAGGTTTACCTCTTCCTGTGGCCTAATCTCTGAAGTGGCAGTCCATGACACCAATGCCAGTTTGTGGGTCTAAACCGCCTGTTTTACTTTTAACAGTGGCCCAGAGTTTTGAGCTAGTAGGAGTTCTGACGATTCACAGGATATCATCACTTCTTCCCAGAGGGGAGCCCTTCTATGTGAGGCTAGAGAGGGGAGCTTGCTACGTTACAATCCCTCCCTAGGGTTGGTAGTCAGGGGTACCTCAAGTGGAGAGACACCCCTCTTGGGAACAACACCCATGTTCCCTCCACAAACTCCCTATATCCTGGAAAAAGGGGGGGCCCCTCTGTAGCGCTTCTGTTTCACAAAAGAGTAACAAGAAATGAATGGGTTTGCATTCAAGTGAGAAAAAAGGATTTAATTATTTTGAAGAATACAAACACATATAGATCAAAAATCAGGTTTAACGCACCTCTAAATAAAACAAGAGATGTTAAAGTCACAAGTTGAAATTGACTTAGTGCCAAATGTTTAAATGAAGTCCAAATATTTGAATGTTCGTGATTCTCTTAGAACAAGGTATTTTAGAACACAAATTGATTTATGCTAAGTGGTTTTCACTTAGTCTTGGTAAACAATATTTTGAGAGTGGTACCAATATTTTGAAAGTAGTACGAAGTAGTAAGAACAATTCTCTTGTAGTCCTTGTTGATGAGGAATTGTCCTTGGTTGTTGTTGAAGTAGCATTAGAGAGCAATTGGCTCTATATTTGAGGAGAGTCCTTTTGAGAACAATACTTGGATGCAAAGAAAATCCTTGTTGCAGTTAATGAGAGAATATGTCCTTAGTTGTTAAAATAACATTGAGGAGCAATTGGCTCTTTGATTAAGGGGAGTCATTTTGAGGACAGCACATAAATGCAAGGGTGATCCTCGACATGCGTTTCCCCACAGCGTGGTCACGGTGGTTCTTCAAGAGGAGAATATGTTGGCAGAGAATATTTTTGTTAAGTTTCCTTTGTGATCACAAATATTGGTTTCTGAGAGGAAGAAAGAAGATTGTTTTTAAAGCGTTGTGTCTTGCACTCACTTGTTTGCACAGTGAAAAAATTGTACTTCGTTGCGGAGCAATACAGGTTAATACTTAAAATTGGAAGCATATGTAAGATTTGTGGTGTTCGAATGGTGCAGATACACTTTCAAGTTTCGTAGAAAATCATGTCATTCCATTGTGATGATCTGAAACAAATTAGTTGTATACTGACTTTACGACATTTTTGTACAAAAATTGCGTATACACTATGCGTTTCATGAAGGCAAGATGTTAAGAAAATGGCTCTATAAAGAGTTTTAAACGATAAGGATATAATTAAAACATGTTGAACAGCTAGCAAGAAATTATTTTAGGGGGGTTTAAGGATGATGTGGAGACTATGCATTTGGCTTTCCAACGTGGAGCTAACAGGCTAGTTTAAGCTTAATCATGGAAGAGCATACTAAGAAAGAGGCACTGCTTGTCAAAATGGTGAATGGTAAGTGAAATACGGAGGCTGGATGTGGCTAAAAAGTAATGAGGCTGCATAGTATAGGAGCAAGTTTACCGATGTTGTGCTGGGTCTGGTCCTTCTCGTTCGAAGAGATGTGACGTCCGCCATGCTGTGCGCATCCCTATAACCTCTCCGGAGTATGTAACCGTAAACTCAAGGAATCAACATTCCCTCCAAACCAGTCACTATTTGCTATCAGTAATCAACCTTCACCAACCACTCATACTGTGAAGAAGAAGAATGGGAGAACCATGAAGAGAAATCAGTGGTTGGCAGCCATCCAAACTGCGTTAAAGAAGATAGGGCATTCATCATGCTTCACCCTATCGAAAGAGACAAAGGACTATGGACCTATGCTCGGGAGGGCCCTGCCCTTTCTAATTAAAACCAAGGAAGGTCCAATGGAAACAGATCTCGTTCCCGAGCCCGGGAGATTCGAATCCGAGCTGAGAAAGCAGTCGGCAAAGACAAAGCTGCTGGTTGTGGAGCATGCAGCCCAGACCAAGAAGAGAGGCGGTCAGGAAGCAGAATGCTGAACCGAACAACCAAGGAATGCCTGGAGGCGGTGGCGTGACCCAGTTAGGGTGGACTGATCGGTCTGTGAACAATGCAGAGACCGTACCAGGGATGACTCAGAGGAACCACGGAAGAAAGAGGGAAGAAGAGGAAGTACATGCAGGTTATGTCAGACAGACAAACCTGACCCCGCGGGAAGAGCCGGTGATACCTATTCTGTATGCAAGAGGTAACGGGAACAGTGGGAGACCCGGGTGGGGGAAGTGGCACGAATCAAATGAAGATTACCCAGGGACCGATCCTACCCATCCGAGTGCCAGTGAATGGGGTGAAGGTAAAAAAAGACTGTCGAGAACCACTCGTCCCAGTACCAGCGAATGTTGGATAATTAACAAAGATCACAGAGGGACCACTCGTCCCAGTACAAGTAAATGGTGTAAAGATAACAAAGCCTACAAAAGGAGTGACTAAACATATCCCAGTGCCAGTCAATGTTGGGAAGAGAAAGAAAACTTTCAGGAGGACAGTGATGCAACGTATAAAATACATGAAACACAAAGAGAGAGAGAAGTGGACATGGTTCAAGTGTCCACATATAATGGAAAAATTGTAGGTGAAACTAAACACGCAGTACAAGGGAAGCTCCCAAGTAATTCATAAGTTGACAAAGGACAGACATTTGCTGGTTTGGAGGATAGCCCTGACCAGAATCAGTGGATACGAAAGCTTGGATCTGAACAAGAAACTGTGCCAGTAGTAGGAAAGAGGAAGCCTAGAGGTACAAACGCCCCTTTGAAAAATTAAAGGAACTTGTTCAAAGAATCACCAAAAGCCATTCCAAGAAAGACTTGCACAGGCTCTAGAAGCCTTTTCAGGAGAAGGGAGTCATTCTCCTGGACCCCTCTTTTCTTTTAGACTTTTTGAACAGTGGATTTGATACCTTCAAACATTCATAACGCCTGGAGTTAGGTTTTACTCCTTTATAGCGTGTGAGGGGCAAGTAATGTGAGGCGGACAACTGCCTCCACAGGACCCTGAAGAGCCTCCGAGGGTGAGCCCGCCCCTGCAGAAGAGAAATTCTAAAGGGGCGCTGGCCCTTGGCATCATCCGACCCCTCCACCACCTCGCTGCAACATGTCCCCACCTTGCAGCCCCGGCTCCGCACACGGACACAGGCATGGACACGGCTACCATGGCTATGGGCACCAATGAGGACGACGGCTTTTTTTTCCGGCTGACGGAGAAACCCCAAACACGGATGAGCCCGATGGGGCCTACCCACCGGACCGAGTTTGATTCTTTCATTCCATGATGTCAAGGGCCTCACAGCTGTTTCAGTTGGTTCCTGAGGAGTCTAAAGAGCTTTTCCTCTACCAGTAGAGCGAGTCAAGAAGAAAGACCATCATATCCGTTCCCTTTCTGGACAACATCTGGGTGGAAGGCCTGGCACTAATGAAGAACCTAAGTATGGCCCAGCCCAAGCATGACAGATTGGAGAAAAAGTACATGGCACCAGATTCAGCGCCCAGGTGCTTAAGATTTCAGCCCTCACCCAACTCAGTGGTGTTGGCCGCAGCCAGGAAGTGCTCGTCAAATCCATCGTCGGCATCCATGGTACCCTCTGAACCAGGAGGGGAAGGAACTGGATGCAATGGGCAAGAGGATCATTTATACAGCAGACTCTAACATCAAGGTAGTGAACGCCGTAGCCATTTTGTCCTGATATGACCGGTAACTATGGTACAAGCTGGGGCTGATCCTAGACTTCCTGCCCGAGGACAAGAAGGTTGAGGCACAAGAACTTTTTCGAGAAGGGGGAAGTGGCCTCGGACCACGCCATCACAGTGGCAGTTGTAAGGAGCTCATGGTATTAATAGTACAGATGACAAGACAATAGATGCAAGTTCAAAAACCTTTATTAAAGAATGAATGGGGTTGGAGCAAACCCTAACTGGCTCTATAGCTATGATGGGAGTAGTCTCTATTATCAAATAATAAAGAAAACACAGTCCTAGTCAGTCTTTGTCAAATCAAAATGGCCTATACTAAAAAACCTAATGCCTGCCCTACCACTTATAAAAAGAATTGTAAAGGGGAAGGTTATGCAAAGGAAAGTCAGTGTTATAACATGGTGGCTGAGTCCGCTCTCCTCCCCACGTTGGACAGCACGGAGTAAGGCGCCCCCCGTAGACAGGATGATGCACTCTGGCTCAGGTTATTAAAAAAAGGCAGTTAAAATAGTGTCTCGAGGCTCGCTTGGTCTTCTATGTCAAAGTCACTTATTTTTGGTTCACCAAAAGTTCTTTCACAGTTCAGCAAACGTTCACATAGGTCTCCCTCAGTCAGGTTCGGACCTCAACAAAAGTACCCGATTCAATGTAGATCTCCCGGAGTGTCCTCGTAATCGCAGCACTTGCAGGGGTTCCCTTCCCCAAGCTTCATTCACATTCGTCAGGGGTTCCCTTCCCCTAACTTAATTCATGTTCCTGGTCTTCCTCAGTTGGGCTCGGACCTTTCACTGATGTCGAAGACTTTCGAATGTGCAAGGTTTTTTCCCTAGTCCTCCGCAGGACCACTACGACTTTCACTTCCGCTCTTCCTTATGTTATTTGCCACAGTGTCTCTTGGTCTTGGTAGTTCTATAACACAATCAGAAAAGTTCAAAGAAATATTTCCCTTAAAGCAATCACCTTTTAACATCCCCTACTGACGGGATTAATCTGGACCATTGCACATTTCAGAGTTCGTTCACTTTGTCGCTTTTTAACAAGACATCAAACATTTCGCAGAGACTTTGGAGTGCGCCATTTCCTTTCGCTGCACCACTCTGCTCCTCTGCATCACTGGCTTCACAGGTATCGGAATATTTAAAGTTCACTACTGGTTTACTTTTTGTGTCTCCTTAGCACGTGCGCAACCTTCAATTGTAAGATACACTGTTGCGGCTTCAATCTTTCCTTGACACAAACCAGCATTTCATGTCTTTCATAACTCACTGGTTGGATGCATTCCTTTCTTTTCTCTGCAGCTTTGATTCACAAGTCCAGGTTGATAGCACAGGCTTGGCCTCGCCTCCCCAACTCTGCTGTTCACCCGGGAGGGTCGCTGGCGTCCTTGAAACACAACGCAGACGACTTCTTGTCTGGGATTTGGCTTTCTCTGCATATCCAGCACGGTTTTGTAGAGGCAACAACCTACTGCAGGGATCTTCAGGGTTTCTCTATCCCTTGCTCTGGTCCCTTGATGGGTCATCCTGCTCCAGTGGGTTTGCCTTCGCCCCGGAAGATCTGCTCCTTCTCGTGTCTCACCTTGCTCAGCTTTTCCAACAAAAAGTCTGAGCTTGAAGTTCCACAATGTCTCACTCCTCTTTTGCTCCCACTTCGCCAGCTCCCCTTAATAGCAATCTGGCGGTTTTGGGAGTAGCAGATTGTCTCAATGGGATGTCTCTGAGGTCAGAGTCTCACCACCTGCGCCTCAAAGGCCTAGGCTTCAATGTATCGCCCAGGGGAGGATCTCTGGCTTGGGCTCTACCAGGCAATCCCAGCTGCCCCTGGTTTGGCTCCCTGAAGTCACAGCTCCCTGGCCACAATGCAGCCTCCCCTGTACTCGCAGGCTCAGTTATCAGGCAGTCCTTCTTCCTTCAGGCCTTCCAGGGTTCCTCCGGCTTCAGTTCTTCCCTCCTGGCCTCTGTGCACCATCCAGCATCCCCAGCACACTCAAAGTGTGCTCCACCTTTTATATTTGCTGGGAGAATTAACAGGAGTCAGTTGTGAGTGGTTGGCCAGCCCTGCCTGACTCTGCCTGCCCTTGTTAATGAGACAAAATGGAGACTGTCCATAGGAATATATTGCCCATGGATTCCTATGTGTAGTCCTCATGACTCCCCACACAATCTTTGTCTCAGTTCTTGGGTAGTTAAATAGGGGAATGGGATTATGGGAGTTGTAGTGTTTCCTTTTCCCAGTTCTCCTATGACTCCCCCCTGATCTTGTTACCTGTTAGAATTGGAGAGGTGGCCAACGGGACAGGCCTCACAACAGCCTATGAAGGTGGAGGAAATGTCAGGTAGGGGTGTGTCAGAACGGGGGGAATACCATGTCTCTGCCAAGGGTGTTCCTCCTGCATTCCCCAAGGACCCCCTGCCCAGGTCATCGTCCCTCGCTTGTTCGCCTCTGGGGTCGGGCTCCAAGTGCATTGGCCCTCCCCTGGCGACCTGAACAAAGGATCCCCATGGTTTTTAAGTGAGAACAGCCTCCGTTTTCTCACATAGTGGACATTGCAGACAGGGATTTCTGCCAGATGGGGAATGGGGTGTCCCTGTGTCAGCTAGGTTGGTTAAAGGCAACAAACTTCCGCAAGGATGTTCAGGCTAAATTGCTGGATTTGCTGTTTGGCGGGGAAAACCTCTTCGACAAGGCAGTTGACTAATCTGCAAGCAATAAAGGCTGACACAGAGATGGCACGCTCTCTGGGAATCTTACAGCAATGACAGCTGTCATCCTTTTGTTCATCCAGAGGAAAACCCGGCAGATCTTCCAAGGGCTATACTACCCTGTACAGTCTGCCTTCACGCTACTCCACGCAAGACGCGTACAGGGGTTGTTTTCAAGGCAGTGGAAGACTGCGCTGGCGCTGCCCGCAGGACAGATCTGCAACCCCCAAGCAGGCCTGAACCGCCCGTGGCCTTGGGCCCCCACTTAAGTACTCCAGTGGGAGGCTGGCTAGCACATGGAAAAAGATCACCACTGACAGATGGGTGCTGGATGCTCTCGGACAGGGGCACATCTTGGAGTTCCAACGCAGGCGTCTTTGTATTCCTACAATACAATACAAGAGGTGTGGGCCATATTACAGAAAGGGGCGATAGAACACGTCCCCCAGTGTCTCCGAGGCTCTGGAATTATATTCCAGATGCTTTCTGGTTCGAAAGAAGACCAGGGGTTGCAGGCCGATTTTGGATCTGCGTCATCTCAACAAGTATTTAAAGTCCCAAAAGTTCTGGATGGTCACGATGGAGGAAGGGAATTTTTTGACTTTGTTGGATCTGGAGGACGCTTACTTCAACATCCCCCATTCACAAGAAACACTGCAAGTTCCTATAATTCGTGTTTCGGGGTCAGAAATACCAGTTCAAGGCTCTGACCTTCGGCCCGAAGTCTGCCCCAAGGGTCTTTATGAAGTGCCTGGCCCCGGTGGCTGTGCCTCTTCATCTACAAGGCATCCCCGTATACCCTTATCTGGACGACTGGACGGTGCGTTCCTGCTTGCACACTCTGGCAAGCTAGCACACATCGAGAACCGTACGTCTGCTGACAGAGTTGGGGTTCTCCATAAACTTTCCAAAGTCCTGCTTGACGCCATCTCAGGACACGCTGTTCCTCTGTGCCCGACTCAATATTTATTTTATTTTATTCTTTTGTATTTGTAGTGCGCACTTGCATCCCACAGGCATCGCAGCACTTGCAAGTAGATGAAAGGAAGCTTAATTGTTAATACAGTGATAGTCTTAGTTACAGGCATGTTATGTAGAACAGATGATAACATGAGGCTTAGGATTGACAGATCAAACAAATAGTCTGGTTGTAATGGCTTTGCAGAATGCCAGATGGGAGTCAATCATCCTGAAGTGGGTGGGAAGGGAGTTCCAGAATGAGGCGGCCATAGAAGGGAAGTTAGTGCCACCTATGCCCACTCTCCTGCTTTTGGGAGTGGAGATCAGGTTGGTGTAAGCCACTCTAGTAGGCCTTTGAGAGGAGAGTTTCTGAATTCTGGAAGCCAGGTAGGGAGGTGCTAGGTCATGGAGGCATTTATGCGCGAGTGAGAGGGTTTTGAAGATTATCCTTCCTTTAACTGGTAGCCAGTGCACCTGCCTTCTTGTAGTGGAGATGTGGTCCCTCCTAGAGATCCCAGTGACAGCCCTGAGTGCGTTGTTCTGGACCACCTGTATTTTGGCAATGTTTTTGCAGGAGGTCCCTGCCAGGAGAGCATTGCAGTAGTCAAGTCGTGAGTCGATGATTGCCCTAGCTATGGTGAGGCAATTGGGCAAGGAAAGGTCTTGCTGCATTAAGTAGTTTGGAGAAATAGGCAGATGAAGTTTGACGTCTCCCTCGGAGAAGAGGATGAGAGCCATACTACGCAAAGTGCAGCGCTTGTCATCGGCACGGACAACGACAGTGCGGTCCATCAAGTTGCTGCTGGGCATAATGTCCTCCTGCATCGGCCTTGTCCGTTTGTGCAGACTTCACATGAGATTGCTTTAGGAGCTCCTGGATACGAGGTTGATGCAGGTATTGGGGACCTTTGCTGACAAGATATCCCTCAACGAGGAGTTCCATTGGGCGTTAGAGTGGTGGGGTGTAAGACCGCATCTTGTCCGGGGACTGTGTTTCAAGTTCCGCCTTACCAGGAGACAGTTACCCTGGATGCCTCTCTAGAAGGATGGGTACCCCACACCGGACAGTTGCATGCCAGAGGCCTGTGGCAACTAGGGGCAAAGGGCCTCCACGTCAATGTCCTGGAACTTCAGGCTGTATTCTGGGCCATCAAGTGTTTTCTGCCGCCGCTGAAGGGCAAGGTGGTGAGGATCTTCACAGACAACACCACCACCATGTTCTGAATCTGGAAGGAAGGGGGACCCTCACTCTCCATAGAAGCCTAGGATCTGTGGCTCTGGGCCATTCGGCAGACATGTTCCTCCCTTTCACCTGGCCGGCTGCAAGAACACCATTGCAAACTTGCTCCGCGGGGAGTTGCGTTTCTGCCACGAATGGGAGCTTCACCAGAACCAGGTGGACCTTCTGTTCGACAGTTGGGGCAAACCCCAGATCGATCTCTTTGTGACTGTGACAAATGCCAGAGGTATGCCAGCAGGTTCCCTCAGCCGAGGAGCATGGGGGACGCGTTCCCGTGGGAGGGACGGTTCCTGTACACTTCATCAGTTTCCACTCATGCTACGTGTGATCAGCACACTTCCGACAGTACCACTGCAAGATATACTCAGCGCCCCAACGTGGCCGAGGCAGATATGGTATCCGGACCTGCTGAGTCTGCTAGGCCATAAAGACCGCATATGGAAACTAAGGCCCAATAACTATATACTATAATGACACGTCAGATGCGAGGTTCGTTTTCCAAACAAGTCTGGTTTTATTCAAAGTTTCCCGTAACACCTTCTCTACAATGTCATATACTGCTGTATACATCTGCTCCTGCAACGATGTTATAACCTGCACCGAAGGTATACCCTGTATAACATGCACTAAGGGAATATCCTGTAACAGCGCCACGATGCCTCCGGGCCGCTGGGTGCTTTATAAATCCAAATAAATAAATAAATAAATGTCATACAGGCTAGGGTTCAGTGATTGACAATTATGGCATATTATGACAAGTCTTCATTCAGTCTAAACATAGTTATTCTAGCAAAGGCAGCAGAGACAGTTTTTCTGTTATGGGGAACACGGAGCTCTGGCTCTGTAAAGATATCTTGTTCTGAGCAGAGAAACATTCCATACTACGTTATCTGTGTGTTACAGCTCATGAGCTAAGGGTCAGATAGTTCTGAAGCAGAGAATTCCCTTCTCCGCGAAGGAGCACCCCTAGGAGAATATAATTCATGTTTAACTACCTATTACAACAGTGCTTGCAAGACAAACCGACACCTGGACTACTGATTAGATGCAGCTTCTGCTCGACTTCAAGGACTTAGTGAAGAAGAGAAACCATGCATTTCTGCACAGTTCGACATCCTGCCTGCATTAGCATTTCAGAGTTCAAGCCGTGGCCTCGCACTGTGTGCGAATCTAAAGCATAGAATATATTTGCAAAGCGTTTAACAGAGAAAGCAAAAAAGCAAATGGCCGACATGTCACAAAATGGATGCCCTTTGGTTATACTGACGATTCTTGGATTGCGATGTTTGTCACATGATGTGATTTGCTTCTGGCAAACATACTATACGTATCATTCGACTATCGGATTACTTTTCTGGTCTAAAAAACCCTCCTTTTGGCCTTAGGGCAATAGCATCATCCATACATCGCGTCTTCATCGGACCACGTGTCCAATTCCGAACTACCCATATCGCTATAATCGTCATCAGAAATATGAATTGCCATAAATTCTTTAAATATTTCATTTTCGTGTTGTGTACCATCACTTATCATGTGAGGAGGAGTTTTCCTACTGATAACATGTACACACTCATTTGTGATTTGGGAGCAGAGGACTGGCAGGCATTGTATGCAACAACAGCAGAATGAGGATTCCAAATATCATAACCAAGATTGCAATTAGTTTCCATCCCCATGATCATAGCAGTTCCCAAAACCATGAACTTACATTCAGATTCCAACCACCTGTGGGGACATGAATTTCGGAGCTTAGGACATGCAATTTTTTCATTGCTTCAAATATCATAGGGGAGGAGTCACTTACGAATACACAGCACGCTGATCCCACCAATTTGCATACTCCTCTGCGATCAGCCAAAATAATATCAATCACCATTCTATTTTGCAGTGCAACTATTCTAATTGCTTTTTGTTCCAATGTCATATTATAAGAGTATATCAGTGGTTTCCATTTATCATTTTTTCTAACACACTGGACAGTTTTCTTATATTCCATGAGTTTATTGCTTGTCCCCAAAATGGTATAAATGATTTTGCTATATCCCCAGCAATCTGCCCTGCAGTATCATCTCGTTGTGGCCGAGATCTAGATATTTTTGCTATTTCAGAAGTGTTGGCAAGAAATACATAAGGTAAAAGTATCCCTAGATTACAGGTCCCTCCCACGTTCTAGGTAACCATGGATAGGCTTGATCTCCACATATAAAATAAACAGAACCTCCTATATACAATGGTTTTTCTTCTTGTTCAAGTACAGCAATATTCATACATCTAGTGAATGTTCCCACTGGGTGGGAACCCTTTTTCCGTAAGTAAAATGGGACAGAATGTGGACTATGATTAATAATATAGGAGGGAGGCACAGTATATTTGTTTGCTACCGGAACAATTTTAAGTGATTACGGACTGGTAAGGCCTAGAGAGTCTATCTATTGGACTTGTTACTGGTTTTATTTTGCTTCTGCTTGTAAATACGGAACAACCCAATGGTTCCAATACCAATCTTTCAAATTCATTTATATTTGTTCCATCAAATTGTCCAGTGACACTATCATTCCATTTTCCAAAAATTAGCGCTCTTAATAATGCATAACAGGCAGTATTAAGCGGCAAAGGATATAGGTACCAACCCATTCCTCTTTCCCCGTGCTGGGGTAAATGGGAACAAACCCAACAATTGGACCTATTCAGGATAGCATGGGTCATATTCATAATCCGCAGTAATGTGTTATCATATCCTTTTCTATGTTTCACTTCTTGTGATGGAAGAGTATAGGAGAGCACATGTACCGGGCTGCTCATTGTAGGAACATTGGTAGCAGACGAGAGAGTTTAAGGGATGCAGAGTCTCCAGATACCAAAACGTTGGGATCAGTGTAATTAAAATGCAAAGCGGTATTCTAATCAAAAGCATATTATTCTTTCTAAACCAAGTCTTTCTTGGAGTAGGCTTGATGTCAATCTTTATATCATCAACAGCATTGGTGCAGGCAGGAGCATCGTCTATAATGTTTATTTCAGAAAGGTTTTTCAGTGTTCGTTGGGAAAATTCTCCACAGCAACACACGTTGGCAACAAAAGTTCATGCCAGTTAAGGTTAGCCTGCTTACAGATGACAGCAAGCTGATGTTAACTTTCACTGCGCTCCAAAAAGGCAGGAGCAAGTATCAATTTTATAGTGTTGGTATCATTTGCCCCCGCTTGTCCGTGCCAGGTTGCAAAAGACCTTCACTTTCAATAGTAGCACCGGGAAACCGCGTGCCAGAGCTCTCAACTGATACAGCTCATACGCTCCTTTTCCCTAGGCCTCCGTTGCCAGCTCCATCTGTGAGCCAGAAACAAAGGCGAAACAAAAGCT
Organism: Ambystoma mexicanum; assembly: GCF_040938575.1. Taxonomy (NCBI): domain Eukaryota; kingdom Metazoa; phylum Chordata; class Amphibia; order Caudata; family Ambystomatidae; genus Ambystoma; species Ambystoma mexicanum. Next base: position 297,848,208 of record NC_090940.1, on the reverse strand, counting down.
GATCACTTCCGATTTTGTGAACGTAGATTGTACCTTACAGCTCCAGGTACAGTATGATCGATGAACAATGCACTCTCATTTCCGGATGCAGGATCAGTGCCAATTCATGATGCAATGAGTGATGATGAACAATGTTGAGGCAACTCTGGCCTTTCGATTTTTGTTGCAATCTCCTCAGGCCCTTTCTCGGGCTTAGAAAGTACTTCTGACGGGGATTCGGCGAGAATATCTTTGTGATCAGGTACAGCTGTCTTGTTTTCGACGTCAGGATCATCAATCTCTTTCTCATGTGGCAAAGGAAGCGGAACTCTTTTCGTGTGTGTTGCGTGGATCCAATGTTTACGGCCATTCACTCTTGCAGTCTGCGTGGCCAGTAGCACCTGGAAAGGTCCCGTCCAGCACGGTGCAAGTGAAGACTTTATTTAAAAAATGTTCACCGGAGTCCAATCACCTGGCTGCAGACAATGTCTGGGGCCTGTATATCTGACAGGAAGAGCCTCCTGCACCTGCTGATGAATCAAACGCAAGCTTTGAGTCAACTTTGGCAGTAATCAATAAGTAATGGATACTCGATGTCCCTCAAAAGTTTCGGTCGGGGCACATTCCAGACATTGGCTGGTATCCCCATAACAATTTCATATGGGGAGAGACCAGTCCTCCCCTGCACAGCCGTTCGCATGCACAGTAAAGCCACTGGCAATGCATCAGGCCATTTCAAATTGCTCCCTGCGCAAATTTTGCTCAGCTTGTTTTTCAAGATACCGTTTTGGCGTTCTACCAAACCGGCACTCATCTTGTGTCTGGCCGAATGGAATCACTTATCAATTTGGAGACCTGTGCAAATTTGCAATATCACGGCTGCAATAAAATGCAGTCCATTATCTGACCATATAACACGGGGTAGTCCAAATCGGGGAAAGTATTCTTTTAGCATGGATTTAGCTTTGGACATAGCTGTACAATCTTTCAGGGGATAGGCCTCTACCCATTTGCTGAATGTGCAGACCACTACGAGGACATACTTATAGTTTTGGTACTTCTCCATTTCTACGAAATCAAAATGGATGGCTTAAAATGGCATAGACGGTGGGCCAAAACTTCCTACTGGTGTCACTGTTCCCTTCTCAATGTTATGTTGTAAACAAGTCATGCAATTCTGAACCAATCTTTCAGCAGTTTTTCTGATGTGCGTATTCTGCCATACAGAATCCAGGTGCTGAATAATTTTTTTAGCACATGTGTGTGTTGGACTGTGAGCCATAGTAACCATTGCCATTACATAGGCATTTGGCAACACCCATAGGTTATTTTGTTTATCAACCCAACATCCCTCAGAATCTAATTCTGCAGGACCCTCAGACCATTTTTTTTATTTCATCTAGAGTAGCTTCTGCTTATATTTCTTTAACTGTTTCAATTCCATTTTCTATCATGCAGGACACTCCTATTTTTTCGACATCCATTTTTGGGTGCAAATCAGTGGCAGTTTGTTTCGCAATTTTGTCTGCAAATGCGTTTCCCTTTCCTACATTACATGTTACTTTTTTATGTGCTTCACATTTCATTATTGCTAATCGCTTAGGAAGTGCAAGTGCTGACAACAGTCTCACTATCAAAGTGCCATGTTGGATTTTGGTTCCATGTGATGTCAGGAAGCCCCTTTCAGCCCATAATCGACCAGAATTGTGTACCACCCCAAAGGCATACTGACTGTCAGTATATATGTTTACATTGAGGTTTGCAGAAATTTCACATGCTCTTGTTAACGCTATCATTTCCGCAGTTTGTGGTGAGTTATATGGGATTAGCTTGCTCTCTATAATAGTTTTCAGTGTCATGATGGCATAAGCAGCAGTTGATGTGCCATCTGGTAATTTAAAACAAGAACCGTCACAAAGCAGTTCTCCATCTGGCTCTTGCTGTCATGATTCCTGCCCCTCATGTCCCCAGCCCTCCAAGATGTCAGGCTGGAGCCAGGCCACGATCACCTACATGACCCTCAAGGGCCTCCATCACTCCAAAGACCCACTTGGAGTCAGACTTGGCGCTTGTGGCACCAGACTCACTCCTATAGGATAACATTGGGGGTTGGACTTGTAGTGCATTGATGGGCACAAGATGGATGATATTTCGGTTCCCAGAACTGCATGTGCAGTCTAGTCTTTAAGGGTGTGGTTCAGCCCAGAGACACCTGGGATACCCAGAGACTAAGCCATGCCCAGGCTGAGAAACATGCTTTGTGTTTTCTGCACCTGCAGCGTAACACTCACCGTGTTCGGATCGGTCGCCAGTAGGCCTGCATCTTTCTTCTGCGCTCAGCTCCTGCAGGAACAAGAACACCGTTAGGAACAGCCTTACCTTGTGGCGCTTCTGCCCATCATTCATCACTTATTCTGTTCTGCGGGCATCTTCGGCGGTGTCATTCCCACCGCGGCATGCTGCTTCCTAAGGAAAAGGGAAAAGAACAGAAAAAAGGCATTGGTAAGCATTCAGCAAATCTTCGCTTATTTTTAAAGACTGTACGAGCTTCAAAAGGTTACCTGAATCCCAGCCGCTCTGGGGGAACTCTGTCTCCGGAACTTCTCATCCATCTGCAAGAAGGTAAAGACACTCCGGGTTAGCGTGGAAACCTCTAGAGGCGCCACATACCGCGCTTACTCAACGCATTTCTTCTCCATAACGGGCATCCACACTAAAAACGTCGCAGCACCTAAAAGACACAGAAAAAGAACTCGGTTCAATACAAATACGAAAGGGTCGCATCGCGCTCTCACCGACCTTCAGCGCTACTCATCTCAGCAGCATGTCATCATCCCTGGACGCCGGCCATCATCTAAGGAAAGAAAGCAACAAAGTTAGAGAACTGTTCAAAAGACTCATTATACTTACCTGTCGGACTCTTGCCAGTGAAGTAACTAGGCAGCAACGAGCCTGCACCAATCAATGCGCCCCTGCGCTGAAAGCAGGACGGAGAGCACACTTTCCGAGAAAACAAGGTGAGCTGTGGATCAAAGGGAAGGGTTGGACCCCGGGGAAGAAGGGGTTCAAGCACACAGACAATAGGGAGTTAAACTCTAACAATCCTGTGTTTCAGGCCCAGTCTCCAGTCGAGTAGACTCCAGGGAAGAGTTCAAGGTCGTAAGAGGTCAGAACAGGCTGAGTGATGTCCCCGTGGATACCAGGTGAGCGTTACTTTCTGTGGAGTGTCAGTTAGATCAATTCTTCCTTTTGTCTCTTGTTCAGTAACCATTAAACAATCATGTGAGAATTGTTTTTCACCCCCTTTTTCACTGGGAGGAGGTATTAGTTTGGCCGGATTTAAAGCGCAACATCTCTTAATTTGAATATGCGGTGCAAATAGGACAATTTCATACCTTGTTAATCTGGCTGATGTGAAATGTTGCGTCTGCGTTCTATTTAAAAGAACGTCCACTGAATGAGGTACCATTACGGTTAAAGCGTGACCTAAAACCATTCCCTCGGTTTGTTTTACTGACGCAGCGGCTGCAGCAACAGCTCGCAAGCATCGCAGCAAAGCACATGCAACGGGATCCAACGTGGAAGAGAAGTAGCCGCATGGTCTATTTCTCGCCCCGTGTTCCTGAGTCAAAACAGCCAAAGCACATCCATTGTTTTCATGCACAAATAACTTAAAACTCTTGACGTAATTTGGTGTGCCCAAAACTGGAGTTAAACATAATGCAGCTTTGAGCAGGTCAAATGCTTCTTGACATTCCATATTCCATGGCAAAGGTAAACTAACATCCTTCTTTGTCAATGCCACTATTGGTTTCACAATCATCAAAATGTTAGCGAGTCACTGCCTACAATATGAAGCCATGCCAATTAAAGCCCTGACTTCTTTCTGCGTGTTTGGAATAGGCATATCAGAGATGCTTTCTATTCTTTCTGGGGTCAATCTTCTTCCCTCCTTCGAAAGGAGGTAGCCCAAGTAGGCCACTTCCTTTCGACAATACTGGAATTTCTTTAGCAAAGCCTTGTGTCCATTTGCTGCTAAATGTGTCAATAATGCAACAGTGCTTTCTTTACAAATATCTTCTGTGTCTGCTGCTATGAGTAAGTCATCAATGTATTGTAACAATACGCACCCTGTTGGTAACTCAAGCATGTCTAGTTGTTCCTTCAATGCTCTACTATAAATACTTGGACTTTCAGTGTAACCCTGTGGAGTACGTGTGAATGTAAATGAATGTCCTCCTAGTGTAAAAGCAAACAAATATCAACTATCTGGATGTACTGGGATACTTTAAAATGCGTTTTTCAAATCAATTACACTAAAATACAATGCAAAAGCTGGAATCGTAGTCAAAATTGTAGTCACATCCGGGACTAATGGAAATTGCGTATCAACCACTTTATTTACTCTGCATAAATCAATTATAAAACAATAAGGTATATCATTACCTCCTTTTTCGTAAAAAGGAAGAATCGGACTATTGCAAATACTACCAGCAGTTTCTTCAATGACGTTTCTTGTAATTAAATATGATGATACAATGCACTTCAACGCTCTTTCTCTCTCATCCGAAATGTTATATTGCGGAATAGGTGGCAATGTAATTCCTTCTTTCAAAACAAATTTTACTGGTTCTACTTTCAAACAACCAACATCATTGTCGTTCACTGCCCATATACAAGCCGGTACTTTACTCAATTCAGTCGGTAGTGGCATAGATACAAATTGTGAAACAGGAGTCTTTTGTGGCGAAATTGTCAAATACACCATCAGGAGAACAATAAATGACTACATTCAATTTTTTCAACAAATTCAATCCCAACAAATTTTCGCCGCAATATTTCGTCAAAAGAAATGGGCAAGACTCTGTAAATTGACCTATTGTTATAGGTACTGGTTGTGAAACTGGACTAATTACTGGTGTACCTGAGAACCCTACTGAGACATTTCTATGCCCTGACAGTGGTATTTCTGGAACCAGCTGATGGTCAATTGAACATTTTTGTGCACCCGTGTCCACTAAAAAAAATGTGCTCCCTATTCCCAACCTTAGTTTCTACGTAGGGCCCTTTCTGGTCAACGGGAATAGGTACTGGTTCCAACCCCTGTTTCGGGCTGTCCTAGTGGAACAGTACATCGTCTGATGTAAAATCACCAGAGTAATATGCATTGGACTGATTATCAAAAACATTTCCACCATTATTCATATTGTTTCGTTGTTGATTCTGATTACCCTGACATTGTGACCTCTTTTGGTTTCAATTCTGCCCTAGTATTCCTGGAAGACCTCTATTCTGTCTTCTCAGAATAGTCCCATTTCTATTCTGTATATGTGGGCACTGTGCTCGCCAATGGCCTTCTCTACAATAGGCACATTGATTGATCCCTATTGGACCCCCTTGCATGTTGGACGTTAATGCAAATTGGACTCTAGATGGTGCGTTCCTGTAACGCTCACCTGACACCCACGGGGGCGCTGGCCTGGTTCGCGCTGCTGTGACCTCGTCTAAGGTGATGCGCAGGGTTCGGAAGACGGACTGGACCGGGCCCCAGATCTGGCTTGTCTGACTCGCAGAAGTATCCTTCTGTAGGTGAGAATAGGGGGTTAACTGTCTGCGGGGTAATGCAATTGGCCTCCCACTTACCCCTCTCACCCTCCTCAAAACCCTTCTGCGCTTCCCCGTAGCGTCTCACCTTAGGGTCTGAAAGGACGAGCTCTCCATCCTGCTTGTGATGCAGGGGCGCGTTGGTATCCAGTTACGTCACTGGATTTTCGGATGGGTGAGAACCAAACTTGCTTGGCTTCCAGGTAAGTTTTTCTATAAGTGGTTCCCCTTGTGTCCATGCATTAATGTTCTAATGCTAGTGTCTTTTTCCCCATAGGGGTCGGGGTACGGAATGCCGGGGAACAGGCACCGACCCGAGGTGAGCGGTGAAATCCTTGTGGAAATCAGGTAAGTCTGAGTGTTTTGGTAATGTCTTCATTCACTCATTAACGCTGATGTCTTTTTCCCCTTAGGGGCCGGGGTCCGAAAATGCCTGGATGCGGCACGGACCCGAAATGAAAAGGGAATGACCCAACAGGTAAGTCTTGACATGGAGTTTTAGCTTCCCTTTTCCCTTCTTTCTCTCACCTTTGTTCTTGTCTTTTTCTCCCTAGGCGCGGGGGCTCGACTGCGAATCCGGATGGTCGCTGCTGAACATGGAGGCGCCCTGTAAAGGTGAGTAGAATGCGGCGCTGCAGCGATCGATGCGATGTGCTTTTAAAAATAAATGTCTTCCTTTTCAGGATTGTCGCCGAAATGTCTCTGGGATGCAGATTTAGCAGGTGAGGCCTTTTCCTTCTTCTGTTCTCTTGTTCCCTTCCTTTGCAGGTGATTCAGGATGCTGGCAGGTGTGGCAGAAGTCAAGATGCAGGAGCAGACACGGTGAGCGTCCAGCTGCTAGATGCAGAACAACGCGAAGCACGTGTGGCTGATCGGGTGTGGTTTAAATAGCCTTGGAAGAAGTTCCTAGAATGTGTCCTTCCTCCAATCAGGTATGTATCCTTCCCCGACCACGCCCGGCTGGTAAATGAGTCCCACAGGTAAAGTAGTTCCTTTCAGGCCTCAAGGAGGCCGGGGTTCTGCAGCATGGTCTGCATCAGGTAAGTGCACCTAAACACTTTCATAATGAGCCTGGCGCCTATGGCGCCAGGACTGATGTTTTCTATGAGCCTGGCGCCATAGGCGCCAGGACGCTGTCCAAAGGGCCCCTATAAGGGGTTGCTGGGACCTTCCCTGGGGACTTGATGTCCGCTTTCGGGGACGCAGGGCCTGAGCCGGCTCCCCGGGAGCGGGCATCGTGACAGTTCCCACCACCTCTGTTATGGTTCGCTACTTGCTGAAAAAACACTCTCGTTTTCAAATCTCCTTTATCCCTTAGTTCTTTATCCTTTTCTGAATTTACTCTGTTCTCATAATATTGGGCCATATGTAATACTTCACTTTGTGATTTCGCTTGCCATGCACTTTCATATGTCATTATTAAAGTTTAAATTTTCGGTAACAACCCTTGCACAAACTTGTCAACAAACAATCACTTCCCGGGTTCGGTACTTAGATCCTGACCACTAAAATCTGCAAATACCTCTTGAAACCGATTACAATAATACATTGCTCCTTCCTCTTTGCCTTGTAAAGAAGCAGTCCATTTATCCAAAACTATTATTTTTTCAGGCACTTAAGTTTTCAATTTCTCTACTAATCGCAATGGTAAAGCCAACATTACTTGCAGTGGCTTTTCTCCAGCCTTTCTTCCACTATCAATTTTAGCCAAATTCTCCCAGGTATCGCCTAACATCGGCGCGTCATTTATATTTCTAACCTGTTTCCATATATCTACAGGAAGATCACGGGAAACAGTAAATCAATGTCACTCAATGTAAAAACAGATGAATTTAAAACAGATTCAATTTCCTTAGACTCCTGCCAGGGTTTTCCTAATATCAGGGACCGTCTGCTTTATAGTATTTACTTTTTGCCTAGAAAAAGGGACATGTACAAACTGTGCAATATAATGAGCTTCTATCATTCGCGCTGGAGTCACTCTATCGGCAGCAACCTCTACTTTCGGGACAAACGTGGGAGGCATCTCCCTCATGGATAATTGCAAACTAGGGGATTCTACATTGGTTCGTCTATTAAGCAATAAAGCTAAATCAAGTGAAAAAGCAGTTGTTCCAGTTTCAGCCGAAAATGCTCTTTTATCAATTGTCATTAAATCAGCGGGACAACATATCTTATTCTTCATAGATTCATCCTGTAAATACTCCACCATAACTTATAACACCTTTCTCTGCATTTCTGGTGTATGACTAAACGTATCATGCACTTCAATTGGAGAAATGGCGGCATCCGTAATCCATCTAAGCGCATCTCGTATACAAATTCACATCTCTTCACCAACAGGTTTTAACAGCGGTAAAAACCGTTTCTGAACGTATGACATATGCGGTTTATCTTTTTTCAATACTACTTTATGCAATCGATCAAGTTCTCGCTTAAACAGAAATATTCAGCCTACGTGTTCTCGTACTTTCGCCGCATTATCTCGCAAGTTTCGAAAGAACAACCAAATTACGCAACTCTTGCGGTACCACTGTTTCAGTCAAATTACTCCATATTTTCACAAGATAATCCCCCATATATTCTAACAATACCTGTTGTTCACCAGGGCCTCTATGATCAGATATGGAACTTTGCACAGCCACTTCATTGCCATCAATATACGTTTCGCTCATTCTTTCAGTTCTTCTTTCCTTCCTTTGCTAATCGTACTAGGAGTCTGTCGAATACTTCCTTGCGCGAGCCCCATCTCTGTAGAACTGCCTACTAAAGCAGCTAACTCATGCTCTGAAGGCGGTGGAGGAAATGTCACAGGCACATGGCGAGAGGAACTGCATACTGCAGGTGCGTATGGAATCACAGGAATAGGAGGTACATAGGGAGGAGGTGCAACTGGGTCAGTACTCTGATGTTAATTTCTTCGCTCATTTAATATTTTGTTTATTAGCTCATCTGATGTATGCAAATCTTGTGAAGGTTATATTTTCTGTACATTTAATTGGAAAGCCCGATCCATGTTCCTAATGGCTTCTGTCTGCTGATGCTGATCATGCTCTAGCGCTTTCTCGACATTTGTTTTATGTCTACGTGCGTGTTTCTCCCCACTTCTCAAACGGAGATTAGCTTGCAGGTCTGGCCTTTTTGCGTAGCAATACTGATTCTAGGTGCTCTATACGTGCTAATTCAAAGCTCCCATTATTAGGCCACTGAAGGTCTGATATACGTCTGGTCTGCCTATGCCAAACCGCATTAAACACTATTGCCCCTATACCATACTTGATGTACATTTCATGTGCCGGCGACCCTTCGGGTGGCGCGACCTGGCCAGTTTCCAAAGATTGTCTACCGCAGTGAAAAAAACTCACTAAACAGGAAGACAAATTCCCAGGCATGGTTAATTCTTACCCTTATCTTACCCTGGGCGTTTGATCTTGCAAGAGCAACACTCGACCAATATCAGGACGTTTAAGAATCGGGGCATGACTCACCTGATCAATCAATTCATCACTCAGGACGCAATTCGCCCGTATACAGACGCAACCAAGAATCGTTGCGACTGCGTGTCTGGCTCAATCTGCCTCGTTTTCAGGACCCTCGCCATGATGCTCTGTCTGCTGCTAGTCGATCAGGAATCGGCTGTGTACAGATCTCCGGAGGAATCTCATCACTTGTACAGGAGCGCCCCGAACACCTTCCGATCCCGGTCGACGGCTTCGTCCTCGACTCGTTTTTGCCTTACTTCAACGTATGCAATGGAGCATTAATGGGAGGGTCCCTATTTGGGTGCCATATTTGCTAGGCCATAAAGACCGCATATGGAAACTAATGCACAATAACCATATACTATAATGACACGTCAGACGCGAGGTTCGTTTTCCAAACAAGTCTGGTTTTATTCAAAGTTTCTCAGTCGGTGGACTGGGTCTCAACGCCTAACGACGTGTGTTCCCAAACACCGTGAGATGTGAGAGAGAGCGCGAACAGCGCTCAAGCATTAATATATATACATTATACAGTATCTTTTGTTAAGGCAATTCGACCAGCCCTCATACATGTCATACAGGCTAGGGTTCAGTGATTGACAATTATGACACGTTATGACAAGTCTTCATTCAGTCTAAACATATTTATTCTAGCAAAGGCAGCAGAGACAGCCTTTCTGTTCCGGGGAACATGGAGCTCTGGCTCGTTAAGGATATCTTGTTCTGAGTAGAGAAACATTCCATACTACGTTATCTGTGTGTTACAGCTCATGAGCTAAGGGTCAGATAGTTCTGAAGCAGAGAATTCCCTTCTCCGCGAAGGAGCACCGCTAGGAGAATATAATTCATGTTTTACTGCCTTTTACAACAGTGCTTGCAAGACAAACCGGCACCTGGACTACTGATTAGAAGCGGCTTCTGCTCGAGTTCAAGGACTTGGTGAAGAAGAAAAACAATGCATTTCTGCACAGTTTGACATTGCTGTCTGCGTTAGCATTTCAGAGTTCAAGCCGTGGCCTCGCACTGTGTGCAAATCTAAAGCATAGAATATATTTGCAAAGCGTTTAACAGAGAAAGCAAAAAATCAAATGGCCGACATTTCACAAAATGGACGCCCTTTGGTTAGACTGACAATTCTTGGATTGCGATGTTTGTCACATGATGTGATTTGCTTCTGGCAAACATACTATACGTATCATTCGACTATCGGATTACTTTTCTGGTCTAACACGTCTGTCAGTTGCTCTGTCCATCAGGCTACCGCTGTTCCTGGACCTTCTCACCAGAGAGGGAGGGGCGATTCTGCACCACGACCCAGGGTCGCCCAGCCTGAGGTCATGGCTCCTGCAGCGCTGGAGTTTGGCAGATATACTTTACCAACGTAATGTAAGGAGATCCTGGCCAGAGCCTCATCAATGTTGAAATGCTACAGCCATAAATGGAAGTGTTTCTCTGTGTGGTGCAGGCCTCAGAAGATCACCCCACCCCCCTTTGCGGGTCCCTGCCCTCAGCTTCTACCTTAATTGCTCTCCTTGCCCAAGGCGGGATTGGCTCATGCCTCTATCAAGGTGCACCTCACTGTCATATCCCGGTACACCAGGTCTCCGGGTAGACCCTTCCTATAGTCGCACAGACTTGTCAAAGAGTTCCTCAAGTGGCTCTTCAGGAATTTTCCGTCAGTGAAGGCTCCAGCCTCCACTTGGGAACTCAATGTAGTACTGACTAAGCTCATTTGAACCTATGCATCAATTCCAGCTGAAGTTCCTCTGCTGGAAGGCGGCTTTCCTCGTGACTATCACCTAGGCCAGGAAGGTCGGGGAGATCCAGGCCCTGTAATGCAAGCAGCCTTATTACCGTTTCATGCTTCAAAGGTGTTGCTGCGTACATACTCCACCTTTATGCCAAAGGTACTGTCAGAATTCCTCCTCAACAAACTTTTGGCATTACCTTTTTTCTTCCAGAATCCATAGTCGCCAGCGCAGAGGGCCTTGCATTCGCTGGACGTGGCTCGTTCCTTGAAGTTCTGTGTGACCTTTGACTCACAGAAAAGCCGTATTGAAGGCTTCCATCTCCAGGTGGCTCTCCGGCTGTATCATGCAATGTCATCGACTGGCGAGCAGGCCGCTGCCAGGTCGTCCGGGAGCCCACTCCACCAGAGCAATCGCAGCAACAACAGCATTTCTCTGTGGTGTGCCCCTGCTCAACATCTGCAGGGTTGCTACGTGTAGGTATACGCACACCTTCATGAGGTTCTGCTGCATCGACAGGAATTCCAGGAAGGTGTCCAGAGTCGGCCAAGCAGTGCTACGCAACCTGTTCATTTGAGGTGAGTCTGTTCCCGAGGTGAGTGTTATTGCTTCTGTTGAGCCTTGCCATCTCCCGTGGTTGTGTATATGTACTTCTGTGTTATCATTATCCATGAGCATGTGAATCCATGCCAGACCCCATGCTGGAGACCGTTTAAGTTACTTACATGCAAACCCTACCTCCTTCCCCTCTGTGGCTCTTCTTGGTTCATACTGCCACTTTAAATGCTTACCAAATCTGAAGATGGCCACCATGGGTGGAACTTAGGGAGATGACTGTCATTGGATGGGGCATTATGGACCAGAGGACAGTGATTGGTTTAGAGGAAAAATACAGTTTTATAGTAAAAGTTAAACTGTTTTGTCTTTTACCAAGGATTCCCTGACTGTGAATTCATGTCAGACCCATGCCGGAGAACAATAGTAAGTAACTTAAACTATCCACTGCGATGAGTGGATTAAAGGAGGAGTATTCGTCAGGGTGAGAGAGCGAGAGAGAGAGAGGAACACGCACCAAAGCAGGGGAAGGCGCCTGATGTGAGACCAAGAGGGCGCGCAGCCGCCTATGAAGGTGGAGCCCGCGAAATCGTGAGTTGCTAAAAGCCAGCAAAGCAAATTCTGGAAATCTGACGTGTGAGAGACTGAGAGAAGCAGAGCCAACAGGAGTTAGGGAATTGGTAGTCACATGACCGCAAAGGTAATGTGGTGGGCAGGTTGCCCTTGCAACAATGCTGATACTACCGCGGGATGGTTGCATTTAAAGACGTAACTCCCCACTGAAATACAGAGGAACTTGGAGAGAGAGCAAGGATCAACTGCCAGAGATGCTGGTAAACGCAAGCAGGAAGCAAGACGCAGGGGAAGAGAGAAGCAAGGTCTGTGAGAATTCTGGAGACGTTCCCTAAGAATCAGGACGGTAACGGGGAACATGGGAGGCACAAGAGGTCCGAAGAAGATTATATGACCTAGGATACTCGTCTCAATGAAAATGGAAAAGGCTTGAAAGTAAATCTGGTAAACTTGGACTCTCTTAAAATAAGAGAAGAGATAATAAAAGCCCCGGAAAGGGAAACGCAGAGAAGTGGAAAACCAATCGAAGTTTGTCTCAGTAACAGTGAGAAGCACTTGGAAAGAAAATTACGGAATCTGAACTGTCTTAATGCAAGAAAGAAACCAATCGAAATCCCTGAAAAAGGGAATGAGACTGGGATAACACTATACTGGAAAGAGGGGGAAGGATATTCCTTGGCTGAAAGCAGAAGGGTGGGAAATAAGAGAATGAGTATGGTAAACCTAAGGCCAGAGAAGCCTTGTAGATAAATGTCATAGAAGAGAAACAGTCAGAAAAGCCTGAAATACAAAAGGCCCAGAAAACGAAAACCTTTTACAAAACTCGGTTTCATCAGATAATACAAAGCCCAAAAAACCTTGATCTAAGAATTCGACGAGAGCCAATGAAACGCAACTCTAGGGAACAAAGCAAAAATCACAATCTGATGAGAGAGCTGCATGAACTAATATGAGAAGAGTCCAGAAACACTACTCAAAGATGGGGTATTCATCTGAAATGACAAGAAGAAGACACAAGACACGCGCAGCAAGCACCCCAAAGGAGAAGGAAGACATTCTTCTATCCTTGTTTTTTAGTGGTAGGATTGGTTAGTATTAGCTTTTGGACGGTGGGCTCATCCTTTTTTTGGACATATAAAGACAACAGACAGGCACCTTAGTTATTCATAGGCAGGGAAAACCCCATAGCAATAGTTTGGTGTTACATTTTATTTAATAAACATCGAAGAATGTCCTCAAAGAGTCTGCATCCTCCTTCTCACTCTCTGCACTACTCATTCGTCGCAGAACCACTATCTCTCTTAAGCCAATGACACAAGTCACTGTATTCTCCTTCCGCCTCTCCTGCTGGTCCCTTGGTTGTCTTCCACCACCATCTTGACCTCACCCAATAAACAAGGTATAGGATACAAGAAGTGTGGGTTTAAGTATCCCCTCCTCCCCCCCTTGCTTGGTGCTGTTTGGTCATCGTTCACTACCCAGTCCTGGCCTGGTCTTCCGGGAAGGGGGCAAGGGGGGGCAGGTGTGTGTGTGTGTGTGTACACACCTTAAAAGGGGGGTTAAACCCACCCACTTTCTCTGTGTGCATAATTAACATGGTGGCATTGGAAGTTCAATGTTGTAGTATTTTTTTCTGGGCCTGCTTCCTTGGACCATTTTGATACGTTTGGGGAATGGTCCTTTGTCCCCTCTTAGTCCCTGGAGGTCTAGTGGACCTTTGCTTTCTCTTTCTGGATTGATGCCATAGTCTGCCGGTCCCGCACTCTGGGCTACCATACTGTGGCAGTGCAAGGCTGCAGCCTGGCTCTCTCAATAGCCGGCTGCTGTAATCGCATCGCTTTGGCTCCATGGCTTGGTGTTTTGTTCGTTTCTTTGGCAAGTGAGTGGCTGATGTTGGTTTTCTGGTTTTATCTTCTCTTTTCTGCTTTCTCCTCTTTGGCTTGGATGCATCTGAAATAGAGAGGAAACAATTGGCAAATTTGTACACGAAGATGCAAGGAGATAAGAGTCTGCAAGGACACAGGTTGGCACGAGAATGGGGAGAACTGGGATTGGGACCCTCTGTACTGCCACCGTCCACCTCAGGGTTAGGATTATCACCGGATTCCTCCCTGGTAGGTCTCGAACCCCCGGCTGAAAGGGCCCCCCGGCCCACCCTATTGGACCAGGCCAGTAACCTCATCATGTCACAAATATTGATTGTATTTAGAGCAGTCACCTCAGCTGTAACTAACACTGCTGGGACCAGTTTTCCCAGAGGTGTTGCATACTAAGCCACTTGACACCATTGAGTGATAGAAGCTGCAGGGGCCTATGATCTCAGACTTGGATGTGCCCACAATTACATTGATGAAGCTGATATGCAGGAAGTGAAAGAGGAGGAGGCATTACAAACTAAGGCAGAAGACAACACTGTAGAGTGATAAAAGGAGCAGGTGCCACAATAACAACCATACAATCTAGGTGATGGAGTTCAAATTCAGAAACTTGCAAAAATGGAGTAGAGTCCTTCAAGTGTAAAACAAGGACTTTTAGATGTCTGCTGGCAGCCACACGGCTTCTCCCTGACCCCAAGCTCCTAGATGCAGAGGGATGTCCCTGATCTGTGCAGCCAGAAGTGGAATTGCATCTCCTATAGAACAATGTGCACCTGGCAAGAGAGACTGCACAGAAGGGGTATGTTGAGCTAGTTGCACAGATAAAGTGACAAGTATGGACTTTGGCAGTGATCAGCACTTATTAAATACCATATTGTCGGGGAAGAACACCAGGAGTAACAACCCATGCGCGCTTTAAATGTTTCATGCCCTCCACCTCAGGACCTTCAAATAGCAATGACACTGCATCTTGAACTGTCTTCTCTACACCTTTTTCTGACATTCCAGTGTCTCCCTTCTCTCACTGTTGAACGACCCACAATTCCTCTCACCTAGACAGCGTAACCCATGACCACTAGCCCACACCACCATTCCTGTGTGTGCCAGCCATGGGCACCCAGTAACTCAGATCCCTCTTTGCACGGCCATCCCATTTGCTGCCCTGTGCTAGCAGAGATCCTTTGTCTGGTCCCATGTTTCCAAGAGTGAGCCCAGATACCTTGTTAACCAACTATCCCTGGTGAGCCATTATTATGGTGTATGACCGGGTCATTGTTAGATTCTGCAAACACTTAAGTTAAACTGACTAGTGTGAAGGGTCAGGAATGAAACTGTGAAACAGCAGATTCATGTTATTGGCCATAGACTTTTATTAAACAAAATGGATTGGGAAAAACGCCTCTGTCACTGCTGGAAGAGGTATTTTCCTATCAAAACAAAACGAATTGGTCCGTCCTTTGTCAGAATGTCCAAAACAACCAGTCCTGTGTCCAGAGCACTATCCCGACCCTCAAATTCTAAAATCCATTCTAAAGTGAAAGGTAAATGTCTTTGGCCTTAAAGTGTACAAATGTTCAAAGGAAGAAATGTTTAACTCCACTAATTTCCAAGTAAATATAGCTCACATCTCCAGATGGTAATTCATTCCCCTGGATTTCTCTTCACTTAATAGCAGTTCTTTGAGTTCCTTTCTATCAATAAATTCAGTATTCAAAGTATTGCCTGGTGTACTCTCCTGGCAGGCCTTTTATTACTTTCACACACCGTGGTTATCTCTTGTTATATCTTTGTTAGGATTCTCTCATATAACATTGTCCAAGTTGACCTCTTGCTGGAATGTCCTCTTGCCAGGGCTTGTCTTTTATATAAACACCTCTTGCTTGCAAATGCCTGGTATACTTTCCTGCTAGGGCTTGCTTTGTATGCAAACCACTTGTTCTCATACACTTGTTATCATATTCTCAAACATTTGTTATGTGTAATGCCTGGTATACTCTCCTACCAGGGCTTTACACTTATTCTCATATACTTTTTGGCTTGAAATGCCTGGTGCACTCTCCTGCCAGGCCTTCCTATACTCGCACTGTGCACACTTGCAAACTTGACAGTCTGTTATGCTACTATTCAGTTTCTTAAAATTTGGCACCTTTCGTTCTGTTTATTCAGCTCATTTGCTTCAGTTTCATTTTGGCACCATTGTTGGAATAAAAGCGTACACTTGCAACTTTGACAGTCTCTTGTTATTATAGGAATCTGTTTCTTTAAATGTTATGGCACCTTTCGTTCCGTTTCATTAATTAGGTTTACTTCAGTTTCCATTCGGCATCATTTTTTTGCATGCCCCGGTGTCACCTCACCGGGTTACTGCTAGGGGAATACCTTCTGTGGTGAAATGCTAACAGCCTGCGGATGTCCCAGTCTCTTCTCTGGAGCCTGCTCACCTACTGCACACCTTCCTGGACTCCAGTAGCTAGGAAGGTGCTCTCCAATACAGCTGCGCCTCGGGATGTCATTCTCTTCACTCTGGCGTTCCTGCAGTCTCTCTCGCCCCAGTTCCTCTTCTGAGCCGGTTGGCTCTGTGGCCCTCGCTTCTGGCTGGCATTCCCTGTGTCAGTACCGACTGGATAGTAGTCTTCCATGCTGGCTCTCATAATCTGCTGATTTCTCTGTTTAAATGTTCCGCCTGCAGTCAGGTGCTCGCAACAACTAGAGCGGCGCGTGTGTTCCTTGCCTTTCGTGATCTTCATTACTTGATTCACCTTTCTCGTGGCAGTGGATCCAGCATTAGAAAGAAAAGTCAACTTTGCAAAATTTGAGGAGATGCCTTTAGTAAGTCTTAAGGATGAGTTTGACAATTTGTGAGAGGGGGGGGGGGGGGTTGAAGTAATGCTTTCAATAATTTTAGAAGGGGACATTTGGCAACTTATATACAGCTTGTATATAAGCATTTCTGATCGTTTCAGATGGCAAGTCAGGTTTTAGGCAACTGAACATCTGATGGAGATGAACATCGGGTTAATTTGGGAGTAATCCTCATCACTGTAATCTTATGGAGCAATCACTAGTTCCCCAGCGGTGACATCCTCCCATGTGGCATGAGTACTGCAGCCGCTATCTGATCCTGACCCTGGGGGCGGGTGTATGAGGGAGGATCACATGGGGGAGACTACCTCCGGGGAGGTATCCTGACTTCATCGGGTGAGACGCAGTGTCCCCTTTTCCCCTTTCAGGATGAATCCCCCATTTGCAACAATCTAATGGCCGATTGTGGTGCTTTCACTCTTCCACCAATGGAGAGTAGTGGAAAGCTTTGGTCACATCCCAAAGGCAAACTCTCATAATTTTACAATGCCAGCTAGTTGAAAGACCCCTTTTCTGGTTCCACATACTCGTCTTCCAAATCTTGTTTGCCTTTAAAACCTATTGCAAACATTTATACAGTATTCTCGGGAAGGGACTAAAATTCCCACAATCCCCACAACACTGGGATGAAGAAGAGGTGAGGAGTAATGATGATCACTGTCCACAGTCTAGTCCTTCCCCAAATCCTATTGGCTAGAGCCAATATAAAAGTAAGGAAAGACTCAGGAAGTGTGAGAGGCCTTCTCTGGAGAACCTGGCTGTGTGAATCCTGTATTACATAGAGTAGGATTTAGGACTGCTGTGCCCAAAGAAGGAAGGGGGGAGCCCTTGAACCCCAACTGCTTGTGGGGAGCTTCGAAGCACTGGAGGAGCCAAGGAGGCCAGTCTACCCAGTTTAGGAAGAATGGGAACGCCTGGCCATCAGCAGTGTGCCACAGCCCAAAAGATACTGTAGACCCCCTCACTGAGGGTGAACCAGGTAAAGTTTGTTGTCTTAACCAGCTAGGGTGAGGCCCGTTGAAGTTCATGGTAACAAGACTAAAGAACTTTGCTGGCGAGAGCAGGCTTGTCCCCGCTATTGTGCGGCTACTACTGCTGTTTGGGACAAGAGCTGGCACCTCTCTGAAAGGCTTGCAGAACTTGGAAGCACAAACCAGTGTGGTGGAGCTGAGTGGCTCGCCAGCGCGTTAGCAGAGGAACACTGACGAGAGGACGTGCCGCAGACACGCCAGGAACCGGTGGAAGACTCCTGGGCGTTTGGCAGCCAAAGAAAGCAGCCTTTCACCTACCGGGACCTGAAGCAGGACAGGCGTGCAGAATCTTTATTTTATTGTGCATTCGCGCTTATACATCAAGTAAATTGTGTTTCAAAGTGCCGAAAGTGAAGCCGCGAGTGAGACCGGAGTGGCATAAGAGCAGTCCGGAGTGGAACGTGGGTCGCAGGACTGCAGCGTAAGCACGAACGTGACTGAAGACTTCACACAGAGCCGGTGAGTGAACTCTGGCATAGTGGGGACCCTGGGGCGTTTCGGCAACCACACCAAATACAAAATATAATCAGTAAAGCCGCAGAAAGCAAGGCAATAAAGGGACTGATTGACTATCAAGAAGGCATATTGCAAACAAGAACCTTAGCCATATACAAGTGTATGAATGTAAATATGGGGAGAACCTGAAACGAATGTTGTATCAAGGAGATACAAAATACCAAAAAAGGTATATGCAATTGAAGTGAAAGAGGAACCAGGTGTGAAATTAAGAAGTCCTGGCAGGCAAGTAAACCAGGCAGTTGCAAAGCTACAAGAAAAGATACAGAACTGTGTTTACTAAAAAAGATGGACTTTTTGAAAGAAGTGGAACTACAAGGCTAAGCAGCTTTGAAAAAAACAGTATTCTTGTGGGCCAGAAAAAAGACACAAAGAACTGTTAAACCGAGAATGGTTTGCGTTAGGGAAGAATCCAGGGGAAGGGAATCACCCTCTGGAACTAAGGCTGTAGGCCCCTGGAGAACCTTTATGTTGGAGCTGTTCAATTTTCATTTATGAAGTATTTTTGCAATCACCTAAGGTAAAGACATTTCCCTTTGTACCTTATAGTTTGGTTTAGGGTGTGAGGTGAGGGTCAGAATAGAAGGCTTGGACATGAGGACAATTTTGATTTTGACACCAGATTTGAGGTGGGGAATTCCACGTAGAGCAGGGTCAGAGAGGCCTTTTCCAAACCCTTTTGTTTTCAATAAAAGTATTTTAACCAAAAGCATGGTCACCTTGTGCCCTGGTTTCATTCCTGCCTATTCACATCACCCACTGCCTCTTCCTCCTTCCAGTGACCCGCATAGTCTCCCTGCTGGGTATTTGATTGACAGACACTTCATTACACTGAGATGAGAAATGAGTGTAACAGGCCATTAAGGCATGGGGGACTGGGGAAGCACCCCTTAAGGGAAAATTGAGATATGTGACTTGCTCTGTTTGTCATCGTGTTTCCCTGAGATCTAACTCCCCTCTGGTGGTCCTCCCTCATATAGCCGCCCCCAAGGTCAGGATCAGCTTGCGGCTGCCGTTCCCTGGGCATAAAGCGAGGGGATATACCAGGGAAAGAAGTGATGACTTCCTTGAATCCATCCCACAACTTTTAGTTGAAAAAAAGTGTTTTTTTTTTTGTTGTTTTTTTTAAATTTCTAATGAAGTTCATGGTGTCCATTTAAGCAAATAAGATTCAAAATAAACTGTAGTGTGTATAAGAGGTCTGTCTGCTTTTACGTCAGAGTGCCAATAGGTCAGATCGGTGGAAAATCAAGAAATGTCATATAATTTGATATTGCTAAGCATCTGAGGTAGGCAAAAGTGGTACTATCCAGACAAGTGATTGGTAACTCCTATCAGCCCCAACCTTTTGTACTTGTAAAACGTGGCCAAAGACCCCGAATCCGTCATAAGCCTCGGAGCGAGGGTACTAAAGGAGTATGCAATCTGAGGCTCCCTAGATGCTACGGCCAACAGCTGTCATCTATTCCAGCCGGTGTAGTCTGTAGTGGGGGGGTAAGACAGCAGGAAAGTTGCAGGCCTCCCAAACCCTGTTCATAATGGCAATGACCTCTAATGATAGTGTTGTGGAATGAGGCTCAGACAGCCTGTCACCGTCCTACTGCTGCATGGGCAAATGGATGTTGGTGCCTCCAAACTGTGTGACGTGGAGGGGTATATGCCACCGTCGGGTGTGTAGTGGTCACAACCTAGGTAGAATGGCAGTGCATATCTAGATGAGCAGAAATGCTGCATCAGTATGCGGCACACAGTGTTAAATGTTCTTTATAACTATCGCATGGAAGAGACGTTGGCTATGTCTAGCACAGTATATGAATGTGGTATTGCCGGTGCAGGCTTGCCACCTTCATCTAGTAAACTAGAAGTGGAGGTCTGTGAAACATCAGGGCAAACATTGGCACCACAGTACATTTGCACATTACTGTTGTGTGCACCTTGGATAATCGCGTACCAGAACACAAAAGCATCCGGGTTAGCACAGCAGTTCCAAAACAGAAGATGGTATGTAGAGCAG
Organism: Ambystoma mexicanum; assembly: GCF_040938575.1. Lineage (NCBI taxonomy): Eukaryota > Metazoa > Chordata > Amphibia > Caudata > Ambystomatidae > Ambystoma > Ambystoma mexicanum. Next base: position 297,827,967 of record NC_090940.1, on the reverse strand, counting down.
AGCACTATTTTTCTGAGTGAATCGGAGTCCAAATGCAGTTTTTTAATTGGCTATTGTGCCTTATTGCACAGGACCTATGATCAAAAGTGACTTTAGGGGCCACAGAATGGAGGTGGTTATCGAGTGTTGTATATGGAGGGAGCTTCCTTAAGTGAACAGTTCTTTTGCTTCACAAACACCCCACAGAATGAATTATGTGAGCCCACAAGCCCCCATCTTCCATTTCGCTCATTGACCATTTCTCCCCCCTTCCCTTCATCCACTCCCCTGGCCTGCACCAACCCGGACACAGTTCACCCTATTTCTGAGAATATGCAACCTTTGGCACTCTAGATGCTATCGAATACAAATCCTATTAGGCCTAGCCAGCATAGTTAATTGTTTGGTGTTATGGGGGTCATAGTTCCATACAACTGGAAAGACACAGGCTGCAGCCATCTGCCTTGTTACTGCCTTAAACTACTTTTCTCATGGACACGTGCTTTCCATAATTGACACTATTTATTCTTCTGAAAAGACCCCCCCCAAGAACCAGCCTCTAAGTCTCCACTTCTCTCTTCTCCCTGTCCATTTCCCCTACTGCTTTTGTCTGGTTGCCCCATCCATCTGGCCGTACAGTACTGTACGTCGTAAGGTGTTAAAGTTGCTTTTACTAAATCCACGTTGTATTGTGGGTCTCCTTTTCTGTGTGGGAAGCAGGACCACGTTTAATGACCACAGGAAATTATGCATTCTGTTTATAATTAGTTGCCAAAACATGTGATTAGATTGACCTTTACGTATTTGGAATCACATGTTCACTGCAAGCTCATTCTTTTTAATGACAGACTACTGGAAGGACTTTTTTCACATGTTCCTTTGTCAGGCAGCAAATGTCCTTGGCAAGGACCTTTGACCAAACCTGTGTGATGTATCCAACAGCTAAGCCTTCTTCATAGACTTAGGAACGTGTTTTTTGGGTGTGTAAGGCTTAAAACGTTTCCACATAGTGGACCATCTCCCCACAATGTTCTCCCGGGGGAGCACTATGTGCATTGGGCCTTCAAAGGAAGACATCCGTCTTGAGTAATACTTTGTGAGGCCTCCCCTCACCCCACAGGACATGGACTTTCACTGGATGTTGTGGCAGTGCTCGGCTAGACTCGTACGATGTCAACAGAAACTCGATCCTTTCCAAAATTTCGATTGGAATGGATGTTGTGTTGTTGAAGCATTTCTGTGGAGTAGTTGTTTTTGTATTCATTTAAATAACGGGGTTGTCAGTTTCATTCAGAAATGACATAGAATAGCACATTTACAGAAGGTCGAAGCATTCCTTGTAAGGGGAGTCTGTACACTAGCCCAAAGATGAGAACAAGTGGTTAGCCAGTTTGTGGATGTGCACAAAGTGGGACATAGACCTGGCTTAAAAGAAACAACAAATACAAAGACACAGGTGACTTAAGAAGGTAATAATTACCTGGGGGGAGCAAGTGCATCAAACTAAAGGTGTACTGTATAAATATACAGAATTACTTTACACAGCACTGCAGAGAGTTGAGGGGTCGGATAGGGTGGATGATGGAGAGGGCAGTGGGAGCTCCCTCTTTCGCAATTAAGTGAAGTTTATGCTGAACTTTGAGGAGATCCTAAGTCAGACTGGCTTTGATTGTGAGTGGCAGTGGGTTCCAATTGAGTGGGGCGAGTAGAGAGAAAGAGCGGAAGGGAGAGGAGGCACAGTGGGCCATGGGTCAGTAACATTGAGTGCAGAGAGATTGAGATGGCGAGTAGACAGCAATGTATGCGGACGGGCATTGGGGAGCAAGGTCATTGATAGCTTTGTAGACTTACTAGGAGAAGGAACTTGACAAGTGAGCAGTTTTGCATGGTTAGTCAGTCTGCTTGATTTTGGTAGGTAGAAATGGCAGTGGAACGTCGTAGGTTGTAGAGAGTGCTGGTAGTGAAGTTGATGACTATAGAGGGAGGCCTAAGGAGAGGAAGGCCAAAGGGTAGGCTCGAGCAGTAGTCTAGTTTCCACAGTGCAAGTAGGAAATGGGCACATCTTCCGAATGTTGAAGATTTTAACATGAGTATCAGAGGTGTTGGTAGTGATGAATTATTGCAGTCTGAGGTCGATATCAAAGAGGACCCAAAGATTGCGAGCCTTGGATGAGGGAGCCAAGAGGGTCAGGCGGGGAGGAGATGGGATTGGGGAGGATAGTGATGGCATTGGAAGCTGGCAGAAAGATGTCTTCCCTTCCATTTTAGTAGCGTTCAGCATGAGTCACTGGAGAGCTATCCATCGACGGGTTGCAGTGAGGCAGCTAGTAATCCTTTCCGAGGTGATAAAGGCCATGGCTGGATTTCTTCAGTTATGCCCATGGCTGAAAAGCTCAGTCAGATTACCGTCAACCCTAGGACTGATTGTTTTGAGCATTGTGCAGCACCACAACACAGAGTACTGTGGGTCAATTATCTCAGTAGTAGTAGAGAATGAAAGAAAGTGGTTCTTAAAAGCAGTCCTTCATACATCCGAGCTGTTTGGGGAGTTGCAAGGAGTGTCCAAGTATTTAATTTGATCCTTAGTTTAGTGGGTTGCGTACAGCAATAAAGGCATGGCACCTGAACAATTGTGGTCAATTGACTTTTGCATTGCAGGTAGACCGAAATGCCCATCTGGAAGGTGGACATCCATACCTTTGCAAACAGGCGGATGTGTCCCAAACATCCATGCAGCAGTGTGCACTTTACAGGATTTTGGCACATAATTCCTTATCAGTGGAGGCTCTCAGTCACTATTGAAATAGTATTGCTAGAAGGTCATCACAGCAAGGACATCCAGCCCTGAATGAGCATGTGACACTGACATATGACGCACAGCATAGGGCCTGGTATTATGAACAAAACAAGCAGAGAACTGGCCGAGTGGGCTGACTCCTATGATGGACCCCTTATTTTAGATCTTTTGTTTTCATTTCATGTCCTACCTGTTTTCCTGACAGCAGTAAAACATTAAAAAAATGAATATCCGAGCATCAGTGGAGAAGTTGGGTTCAAAACTACATAATTTGGACATATGCTCATATCATTGTAGAGTGCAGTGTTGACCTAAAAAAGCGAGCATTGACACAGGTTTGTACATCTCATCATGCTATTTTAATTGTAGGCTTTTAAGTCATTTGTGGTTATAATCTTTCACAAAAAAGCTTTGACAGAGTTCACGTTTGTGGACCCTTTTACATTACTCCTTCTGTGCTCTTCAAGCACCTATAAATGTATATACTAACTGGGACGTGGTCGTCGACCCTCTTGAGTGTAAGAAATTCTGCAGAAAAGGTTATTTGAAGCATGTCTGCTCTCAGTAGAGGGGCTCCCATGCTATTGTACATTTTACAGCTGTATCTACCTTTTAAGCACTGTACAGTATGTCACTATGCTCTCAGCGACATATTGAGAATGTAATCCAGAGCCTGATCACTAGAGACAGTTGGGAAGCATTCCCTACCTTAAGACATTTATTTTTCTGCTAGTTTTTCCTTCCTCTTGTCTTTTAGACCCACATATATTGGTTTGCCTTGATCTGCGTATTTGCTTTACAGAATAGGATTTGTTTTGTGAAGTACAATACACATTATATGTTGGTACTACTATGCTATTGTTGTTTGGATGCTTATGTACTGGTTCACACATTCCTGAAGAGTATAGCTTGGGCTCGGGCCATGCTACCTTGAGGGGAAGCAGGTATGCAATTAATTTGGGTGCCTGTCTTACCTTATTGATCGGATGACTGCTACGCTAGTTGTAGTGCTGGGGTGGAGCATAATTCCAAGTGGCCATGGCTCTCCCCTGTTCTACTGCTGGGCAATAGTCCTTTCGTCAAGCAATAGTATTGCACATTAATTCCAAATGTAAGCATGGTTTTTATTTTTAGTGCTATTTTTTTCTTTTTTTTTTTTAGAAACATGACATTTGTTTTATTTTATATTAGTTGTTGATGGTGATCTCCCTATATCCTCATCCAGTCGTGGTGATCCATTAAAACAGGATGCCCCCTCGCCACCTGCCACTTTATGCCACAGATGCTGTTAACAAGGGAATGTTATGCCACAGAAGAAGATAGTGAGCATATCGAGGCACGGTGTGACATTGCGTTCAGTCGCTGCTTGTTCCCAGAAATATAGGGAGTTGCACAAATTATGCTAGTCGTGTCGCAACCTTATGTATTATATGCTGTGCGACGAGTCTGAATCAGAAGACTGGCCACTTACTGTGGTTTGTAATTAAAGTGTTTAATTTAAGTGCCAAAACCTTATACTAACGGTAGATTATCATCCCTATGGTAAAAGAATGAAAAGGGTTCAAATCAGTGCACGTCATATTGTACAAAATAGTTGGTCAGCCACCTAGAACCTATGATAGCCGATTCCTGTTGCTACCACTAAAAAGGAAAGAATCCAATTTGAACACACAAATAACCTAAGGGTCTTCTGCCAAAATGCTATGTCCTTAGCTGGTTTCTGGCCCCTGCTGAGTTGTCTCTGGATTAGACAAGGGCTTCCTATCCTAAGCATTCTCCCAATATGACCCCCTTTGGTTCCTACCCTACTCTGGGGGTCTCGTATTTCACCCCCCTCCCCTTTGGGGTCACTGATTGGAGCCCACAATAGGCACAACAAATTCTCACCACGCCCTGGGTTCCATACCCACTCTTGGGGTATCTGGTTTCTCAGCACCTCTTGGGATATTTGGCTTCTCACCTCTGCTTGGGGATATATAGATTCTTGCCCCGTCTTGGATTATCTGGTGCCTTAGCCCCTTTTGGGCTATTTGGTTTTCCACCCCTTCTAGGGGTAACCCTTTCCGCCCTACTGGTTTGCTGGACAAACTGCGTACCTGGTTTACTGCGGTGGCTTTTGTGAGAGTGTAGAAGGAGGAAACTGACAATGAGGGGTCATGTTGTTGGATATAAACATGTATTAAATACATAAAGAAACCTATCTCTTCCTACTTGTAAGGGGCTTGCCCTGCCGCAACCTAGGAAAACTTTAGTGAGCTGTCAGAATGTCCATCAAAATTAAATGTCCTTCATCAGAAACCAACTAATCTAACCCTATAAACGTAAGTGCTTAACTAAAGTGAAGTTTGCATTTCCTTCTCTAGGGGAATGACTCCATTCTTCTGGCTACTTCAGTCGTATAGTAGAAGTCACTCCTTCAGTGTTAATCACAAGGGACCATGGGAATTACTCCCTTCTCATGGTCCTTATGTCAAAGGACCACACAGTGTTCTTCAAACACTCTTGCAGATAACTTGAATTAGCTTCTTTATCTCCATCCATGAAGTATCGAAGCTCACAGCCTTATGTGGTTTCCATTTAACGTTATTATGAGAGACATCTTTCCCTGGGTTCTCTGTCTTCTTTGTACAAATCTCTATTTGTTTCTTTATCGTGATGAGGAATTGGTGAAGCACTCAGGTTTTCTAATGATGTATCTGGGGCTAATGCGCTGAGGGAGATGGCTACCAACGCCCTCTGTTTTACCAGTGGTATTGAGTGGTGCACTGTGACGAGGGACTTGACTCCCGACAGTGTGCTTGGGCAGTGGTATATGGTTGGCACTTGCAACAAGGTGTTTGGCTAACCACTGCGACAAGTGAGAGGACTCCTGATGCACTTTGGCTTTTTGGTTTGGCTTCCCGGACCCCTTCCAGTCTTCCTGCCATTAATTTGTTCTCTACTGGGACACAGCTCTGGTTCTTCCCAGGGTTGTGGGTTCCTTTCTCTGTGATTTCCGACACCTGAGAGGTTCTGAGGCAGGCTCCAGCTTGTGGTCTTGTCACTGTTTCCAGATCTCACGGTCCACCTTTCTGTGGTCACGCCACTAACTTGATTGCTTCTTCCTTTTGTCGAGTCGGCTCCTGGGATGTTGTGGCGCCATCCCGTTCTTTACAGATTCTCTGCGTCTGTAATCTTCCCGGTTTGAATTTCCCAGGCAGACAGGCTGGCGCACGCAAGGAGAGCTCTTTAGTCTGTTCTTGCGTTCTACTTTATATTGTTGACTATGCCCTAGCGTAACGTCAATACCAACTTGGGAAGTCTCTTTGGCACTCTTAATGACTCCAGTGAGCCACCTTGTTACTGTACTTGGCTGACTTTGCATATGGTTATTCCATACGCTTCTCATGTTCTTCTCCGTCCCAGTATGTTTTACATTTGTCACAGTCCTGGCTTTACAATATCACATGGTTCTATTATAAAAACAAACTCAAGAGCCATTCTCCTAGGAGACCTCAATCTGGGCTTCAAAGACTCCAAAGACCAGAAAGGCAAAGCTCTCGCTGAAGCTCTCCCAGATTTAGGCTTCACCCAACTAGTCACCAGTCCGACCCACACCAAAGGTTGCATATTAAACTGGATAGCAGATCACAACTGTGCTGCAGACATCAGTTCTAACATCCCATGCCCCTGGACTGACCACCATCTACTGCACTTCTTTATAGCCTAAATAATAGGAGGGAATCCAAGGCCACCTGCGCCAGCCACTATGGCAAGGTCTAAAACTACTCGCCGTGGATCGAATCCTCCCTCTCCTTGAAACCTCAGTGCTGGCTCATCCCACATCTAACGACCCCACAGAACTAGTAGAGCTCTACAATGCCACTCTTAGAGGTATTAGACGCAGTAGCCCCATTGGAAAAGAAAAAAGCCAAGCATATACTTCATGCTAACTCATGGTTGACACAAGAACTCCTGGATGCTCGAACTGCCAAACAAGCAGCACTGACCTCATGACAAACAAATCCCTCCATGACCACAAGAGGTAACTACCTTGCAGTCGCTAAACAATATAAAAAGGCCATTTCCACAGCCAAAGCTGCCGCATAAAACACCAGAATTGAGAAAGCTAACTTCCAATCCAGAGTTGTTCGCCATTTATAATGAGCTGACTATCCCCCCTACCTCCACACAACCTACCGAGAAAAACAAACATGGTGTAACAACATTCAACATGCCATGTTAGAGAAAATTAAAACCCTCCAGAACAAAATTAAGACTCAATTCGACAACCTGCCTAAAGCCACCTCACCCACATCAAAGCCCTCCACCACCCTGCCAGCTGCAGGCATTCTACATGGCACAAACACACTCGAACCCTTTTCATTCAGGGAAGTAACAATTCCTGAAGTCCTATTGATCATGAAGCGTATTAAACCATTGCTTTGCAAAGGTGACACATGCCCAGCCTAGTCAAAGATTGTGCGGCAACCCTGGCCGCATTTGCCACCACCTTCATCAATGCCTCCTTCACCACGAGCACTGTCCCACCCACCCTTAAGGAAGCCTGGGTTCGGCCATTATTAAAGAAACCTACCCTTGACCCCAACTCCCCTAACTACGGTCCAATTACCACCGTGCCATTGCTGCTGAAAATTCTGGACAAGGCTGCATATCTACAGATTCAGTCTTACCTGGAAGCACATAACATCCTCGGTAAAAGACAATCTGGCTGCCATCCTCGTCACGGCACAGAATCAGCCCTACTTGACCTTAAGAATCAACTACTCGAAGCCATGGACAAAGGCAAATCCTCACTCCTCCTTCTCTTGTATCTCTCGGCTGCCTTTGACTTGGTTGACCACAAGATCCTGTGTAAACACCTCACTGACACTGTGCACTTCTCCCAAGAAGCTACCGCTTGGATCACCTCCTTCCTGGAGGGACGAGCCACGAGGGTCTTTTCTGACCAGGCCTCAGCCACTCCATCCCCCATTGGGTGTGGAGTCCCACAAGGATCCTGTACCTCCCCCACTCTGTATAATCTATTCACTCTTCCTTTGTTCAGCGACCTAGAAGAATTCGGCATAGCCTTTACCAACTATGCCGATGATGCACAAATTCTTCTCCCCCTATCAGGTGATTATGAGCAAGACCTCAACACTCTCCAGAAGACATATGTGCGCACCCAGGCCTGGATGGCAGCCAATGGCCTATGTCTAAACAGAAATCCTATTGGATATGCCCCAAAGAGTCCCTAAAAAACAAGACAATAAATCCAGCTCATTCAGCATTGAGAATACTGTTATTACAGCCTCTGCTGCAATGAAAACCCTTGGTGTATACCTGAACTCCACCTTATCAATGGAAAGACAAGTCCATGCCATTATATCATCGGCTGCACTTACAACAAAAATCATAAATGCAGTGAAACCCCACCTGTCGCGAAATAACTGCCTTAACATCGCTAGAGCCACTATTGGCGCAAAGTTACTGTAACATCCTACTCTTAGGCACTTCTGCCAATAACATGAACAGACTGCAAACTGCACAAAACAACGCCCTCAGAGCTGCTCTAAGTATCTCAAGGAGAGAGCACATCTCCCACGCTAGAAAAGATGCCCACTGGGCCCGATCAAAGCATGCATAACATTCAAGGCCCTCACGATCACACACAGATGCCTCTCTGACTGCCCCAGCCTACCTAGCGGAAAGAATACACTAGGCACCGCCCTACAGACCAAAACGTGACCAATACTCCCACCTGCTCTCAGTCCCAACATTCAACAGAGCCAAAGCTGGCGGCACCAGCTTTGAAGTACTAGCCCCAAAAGCTTGGATCGCCCTTCCACTCAGCTTAAGAAACGGAGACTCCTTCACAATGGTCAGAAAAGTGCTAAAAATTAAGTTATTCAACTACACTGTTACCAGGCTGTCTCCAACTCTGTTCCTCTGTAACCTCAGAACACCCTCTCAACACTGTCATTGAATTTTGTTTACTGCATCTGAAGTATCTGTCCTAAGATGTATTAAGTTAATATTCTCTAACAGCGCCACGATGCCTCCGGGCCGCTGGGCGCTTTATAAATCCAAATAAATAAATAAATGGTGGGAGAAAAGGCTGACCATGAGGGTTTGGGGTTGTGTGTAGGGTTTTGTGTGTCGATGCAGTAGACTCGATGTCCATCGAAGGCCTCTGTCTCAAGTATGATGTAATCGAAAGGCATATATAGCACATGCAGCGCCCGTTGGCTTCAGTTGGCTTCAGTTCTGTTTTTCCGTTTAAGATATCACTTCGAGAAACTACGGCGCGCTTCCTTTGTTCTTCGCGATAATGTCTTCTTCCTCGACACCTACTTCCCCGAAGACCCGGTACAAGAAGTGTCGAGATTGTGATTCAAAGATGTAGTTAACCGACCAATCCATTTTACTGAAAAACGAAATCTTATTTTTACTTTTTTACTGTGGGGGCCTACCCTCCTCACACTGCCCTACCCTAATTTATACCCTTACCCCACACCCCACCTATTATGCATTACACATATACAATTTCCTCTATCTTTTTGGGTGAAATATATTCAGTGAAATCTCATTCGGGGAAATGGTATTCAAAGAAATATATGGTAACGGCGCTCTAGCCTCATAGGAATGGACTTCCCCCTGGGGAGAAGTGACAAGTCCTTGTGAATCATTGCGATTTCCTCGGTGGAGGCAATTCTGATCAGTAGCTGTGGAAGCATGGCTCCAGCTCTTCCCTGGTCTTGCGTGTCAGTGCACAGACATCAGTGCTTCTGGTCAATCTCTGATGGGATTTCGGTGTCCGTTCCAGCAAGCGCTGGTTGACCACTTTCCCTGCGCCATGTTTGTTCTCTTTCGGAGAGGCTTAGCTTCTCCAGTGTCCCTGGCCTTGTCACAGATGGCAGCATTCTGATGGCTTTGTCACTCATCCGTGCTCTACACCATCTGTGTTGGCCTGCTTCCTGGCTCTGCTTCGAACGGTGACGTTCCCTCCTCTCCGTCTTGGCTCTGCAGGCTTGCAACTCTTTTTCGCTCTCCATCGTGTCGGTCTCATGGGATAACTATGTTCCTCCGGCATGGAGATGGAACACTCAATTTTTCCAGCGCTTCATGCAGGGATAGCAACATAAAAGGGTCAGAAACCATATCAGCTATTTATGCATATTCACACAGTTGTCTCGTGCTATCCCCATATAGGCAATAAAGATATTAGCTTCCTGAGGCAAGGGAGGGTAAAATGTATCTCTTGTATGGGATGGCCTTTCCTCAAAAGGGGACATGTCCAGTGGGATCCCACTTGCCCTGTCTCCTAGGGGTATTAAGCTTAGCAGTCTCACCTCCCTAGTCCCAAAGTGGGGTGGCTCCCACTTGGGGAGAGCGGACGAATTATTTGGCTTCATCCCAGCTGCTGACTGTCCATATGTTCCCCCTGCAACCTGGTTGTCGATTTGTCTCTTCCCTGAATTTCATTTCCTTTTTTGAGCTCATACTGCCTCTTCCTTCCTGAGGGGAAGACCTGCTGCTCATTCCTGGCTCTATTTTCCTCTGCCAGCTCCTTCCTCTTCCACTACCGAAGTCCAGTGTCTTTGTATCCTGACACCCTGTTGTCCTGTAACATAGGTAGACATTGCCAGCAGTCTGTGGTGTCCAGGGTTTTGCTTTCAGGGGTTTCCCACAGACTTACTGTCCCCCAGGTCACCTTGGTTACGGAGTTCTCAGCACCAAGGTGGCTTCCAGGACAGGCCGCCCTTACCTATGTCAAACCACCACCAAACCTATGGTGAGAATACTGCAGCCTGCCCTTAACAGTGAGATCCTTATGGCATCAGTGTGTAGGGTTTCTGAGCAGCCAAGGTATCCCAAATTCAGATTAACAGTAAGCGTACTCTCGCTTGTGAGTGTTTTATTCCTCTGAAATCTTTAGTAGCAAAAACAACCCTAGTTTTGGAGAAAAATATACCCATTTCACGGAGTCATCAAATTAGTTATTTGCTTCAACAGGCAACATATTGTTGCCAGATTTTTACAGTTGTATTCATTCTAACCCTGTGGAAAAGCTAGAGGTGTCCGACCCCATTGGCCCATTGGTTTGAGGGAAGTGGGCAGATAGTTATTTCGGTTACTACTTTAAATGCGGTTGGTGAAGTATATGTCAACATTTCATATTAGACCTCCATAATTTCTCTTAATAGAGATGAACTAGAATGGACCACTCTTTAAGGGCCAGGATTTTGCTTACCAGTTTCTAGCAACTCTTCTGTTGTGGAATCTAATGGAGGGTCGGTGCACTCCTTCAAACCAGTCCTTCTCTAACATAACTGTTAGTCAACAGGTGCCAGAAAGGCAGGTGGTGTGACCTTTCTTTCCCTGCACATGCAAGCGGACAGTGGGGTCTGTGCTCAAACTGAAAACCAGTGGCATGTGTGTTGCATGTGCTTGTTATATCCGCATAACGTCACGCGCACGGCGGGACATGATGCACATGTTGAATAAAGTTCCGGGGGAGCCGGAATCCCGGCAGTTTGGGTTACACCAGCAATGAGTGTGCCGCTTATCATTTAGTGATGCACTTGCACGCCTCAGCTTGCCCCCATGACACATCACGGACCGGCCCACGGCAGGGGGGCTTTGAGCGCCGACAATATCACACTGGCGATGAGATGGCAACACAAACAACGCTTGTAACAATGCAAACCAGTTCTTCCCTATCGAGGAGAAATATGCACATTTTTTGACACACCGGTTCAGACCGCGTTTAAATCATTGGAACTGTCAAGAAGCTCACAGGCATCATCAGGAGACTGCCACTGACAGTGACACACAGCACTACACACAGCTGCACAACAGAAAGCTTACACCCTAAGGGGAAAACCAGTGTGGGAACATGGCCACGGGCGTCTCAACACCCAGACCAGGCACCCAGTTAAGACTGGCAGCATCACTCATCGCCTGCCTCAACACCACAGAATCATGGTGGGCAATTGCAGCACTGGGACCTTTTGATCCATACACTAAGGTATATGTTGTGAATGCTGGCATTGAGTGTTTACTCAGTTGGGAGTCGGCAGAGGAACTAGGACTGATGAAGTTCATCTGCAACATCTCTGACCTCAGCGAGCTTCTTGTTAAACACCCTGGCCTCCTCCAAGGAATTGGGTGCCTGAAAAAGGCAAAACGATCAGGTTACACATTGACCCTACTGTACAACCCAGAGCATTGCGACACTGCAGGACACTGTTCCACATGCAAGAGCTTGTCACCTACAAACTACGTGAACTGGAAAAGGCCAGCATCACAGAACCAGTGACCGGCCCAACACCATGGGTGTCCCCATGGCAGTTACAAAAAAAGACGAAAAAACCAGGGATGATGTGAATCTGCATTGACATGCGCTTGCTCAACGCAGCCATAAGAAGAGAGCGGCACATCACCCTAACCCTGGAAGCAATTGTGACGGACCTTGTATGGTCCTGTTTCTTTTCGAAGTTGGACCTCAATGCTCGATCTCACCAGTTGAAGTTACAGCGGAACTCGATACATTACAACATTTTCGACATAAATGGGTCCGAGACGGTACAAAAGACAGAGTTTCGGAATAAAGTCTGCAGCTGAGGTATTCCAACAAGCAATACAGGAGGTAATATAAGGGATACTAGCACTACTAAACGTCAACAATGACATCCTCTGGAACACCTAGGCTGACTCGAAATGGTACTCGACAGGTGGAAATCGGCTGGACTCACCATCCACAAAGAAAAGTGTGAGTTCCTGAAGGAAGAAATCACTTTCTTTGGATATATGTTCGACAGCCAAGGCGTATCTGCGGACCCACTCAAGGTAGTGGACATAAAAGGTGCATCTCCCCTCCCCCCCACCCCCCCCCCCCCCCGGCAAGCCGAAAGAGGTGCACAGTTTCCTTGGCATGGCCACTTACTGTGGCAGATTCATTCCGAACCTAACAATCATGTTGGAACCACTGAGAGCGCTGACCAAGGCCAATATCAAGTGGGACTGAAATGACGGATCTTAAGACTCATTTGAACAAATCAAGGCATCACTGTCGGCAGAAAACACAATGGCATACTACGATGCTTTGCTGCAAACCGAGCTATACGTGGATACCAGCACGGTCAGGTTGGGAGCCATCCTTGTTGAACTGTCGCACACGGGAGAGACCAAGCCAATCGCATACGCTTCCATTGCCTTGACACCAACGGAACAGCAGTATTCGCACATAGAAAAAGAGGCAATCAGTTTTATGGGGTTGCAGACATTTCCACTTGTACCTTTTTCAGACGGACTTTCAAGGCATACACTGACCACAAGTCTTTGCTCCCAATACTCACAGGCTCATTGGCACACCCACCTGCTAGAATCGGGAAATGGCTGCTGCACCTCCAACAGTACGATTTCGAGCTGGTGTACCAATCAGGGACAGACAACCCAGCAGATTTCCTGTCCAGACACCTAAGAGCAGCCACACCTGGTGAAGTGAATGAGTCAAGGAGAAGCTGAAGAACACATCTGCCAAATTGTCAACACAATGAAACCCAAAGCCATCAACATCACCGACATCTTAGGGGCGACCCAAGCGGACTCATGTTGTGACGACATAAAAAACGCCATAATGGCAGGAGAGTGGAAATCATTCCTCTTGAATGTACACACAACTGCACGGCAGCCGCAAGGGACTTACGCACTGGGGCATTCACAGTTAGCCAGGAACGTTTGGTTACAGATGAAGGGCTAATCCTAAGAGGCACACAAATTCTCATACCCACGAGCCTACAGGACCGGATTGTCACGTTGGCACACAAAGGCCACCAGGGGATAGTCGGAACCAAAGCCAGAATACGGTACAAGGTATGGTTTCCCCAGATAGACACCAAAGTAGAGAGCACCATCTCCTCCTGCTACCTATGCCAAGACAGGAACCGATACAGTCAGCGAAATGAGGCACATGACGGTGGGTAGCATCGACTTCTGCATGGTGCAGGAAGGAACGTACCTATTCGTGGCAGTCAATGACTACTTATGATATCCCGAGGTGGAGATCACACCGTCGAAAGCAGCGGACACAGTGATTCCCGCTCTGGAAAAGCTGTTCGCCACACACCGGCTACCAAATACTTCAAGAGTGACAATGGGCCATTGTTCCAAGGGAAAGAACTGATGAATTACATGGACGACCTAGACATCCGCCTCCACCACATCACCCCACGGTGGCTAGAAGCCAATGGAGCTGCAGAGCGGTTTATGACAACCCTCAGCTAAGTGCTACGGATATCCAAAGCCCAGAACTGCCCATGGCCAGTTGATCTGTACAGGCATTTGTGAAATTACCAGGTAACCCCACATAGCTCAACGGACATACCCCCAGCAGATCTGATGTACGAGACACTCTTAACATCAATTCCTGCACCACTACAGCAGGGCTGTGAAGAATCTAGATAGAGTGCACTCGGGCCAAGTGAGTAGCCGCTAATGAACATATAAGCACCAAGAGGCATGCAAAAGAATCAAGACATAAGGTGGGGGACCAAGTGCTGCTGCGGAGGAATGCAACCAAATCCAAGCTATCGCCCCAGTACGACCTCGCACCCTGTAGGGTAGTTCGCAGAGAAGGTACCATAATAATTGCTAGCTGGGGCCACAAAACTCACGAGGAATGCTTCATGGTTCAAGTGAGTTCTGACGGACCTATGGACTGAAGACCAGGAACAGCCCCAAGTTGAAAGACTATGTATGTTAATGTGGAACTAGAATACACACACAGGTCATGGTTGTTTTTCAAAGGTGCCTATGTTTTGTTTGGGGGAAAAATGAGGAATGTTATATCCACGTCACGTCACCTCACACAGAGGGACGTGACGCACATGTTGAATAAAGTTCTGGGGCAGCCGGTAGCCCGGCAGTTTGGGTTACACCAGCCGCGAGTGTCCCGCGTATCATTTAGCGCTGGGCGCCGACAACATCAAGGTGCAGTCTTTCTCTTTAACGTATGTGCAGGGTTAGTGATGAGTCAAGTGCGTTGTAACATTCTCTGTAATGATACATTTCTGAAATTGCCAAGCAAGATGACCTTTAACTCGCAGGAAATGCCTTAAGATTTTTTCTGTTGCATGGTCTATGTCCAGTGTTCTTTCCCAACCACAGAAACCTATGAGGCGTGTTTGAACCACCCTGATGATGTCACCACTGTGCATTATGCTAGTGGACGTGTGATTGTAATAGCTGTGCCTGCGGTTAGAAAATATCTTGGTTACCGCCAGTTACATTTTTCCCCCTAGCAGTTCAATAATCTTTAACTCTGCCATACCCGTTGCCTTAACCTTTCACCATAGTAGCATATCCAACCTGCATTCTGTGTAAACCAGAGACTGAGTGTAGATCTTCATTCCAACATCTAGACTGTGTCCTTTGAATGATGCTATTGTGTTCAATTGTGTTCTGTTGTAGCTGCTTTATTTGTTTGGCATGAACTAAACATTGCAGTCCACCATGTTTAAGATTCCAAGAAGCCAAAATGTGTGATTTTGTGCAGGCTGTTACTTTAGCTGACTTAAGAAATGAAGAAAACAAGGACGATTGTTAACTTGTAAATAATTCTCCATCTAAACATTTGCTTCAAGTCAATGGCAGGCTTATGGCTGCATTGTCTTTTGACTCCTGCTTCCTTTTGAAATATTAACCACACTGTTTTTTTTCTCTTTTTTACAATAGTAAACTCAAATATACTTCTGGATTCTGACCAGTGTAAAACGAAATCCCCCTTGGAGACACCAGCGCCTCGGCGATTTGCTCCTATTCCAATGTCAAAGGATGTCAGCATTCCACTTAAAGATCCACTTTTTCAAATAAAAGAAAATATGGATGAATCAAAATTTGCACCTAATCTACGTAAGTCTGCTTGATACTAGTCATTCACTTTATTTTCTTTGTTGTAAAGGGACCCAGGTCGCAGTGCAGTGGTCTATATAGAACATTTTATTGTAGCTGTAAGATTTCAAACATGTGCTGTACGTGGAAGAATCTGGCAGAAATTGCAGTTCGATGAACAAGCATTGGCAAAACCATTAGTTTTGATGTTTACTACAATTTCTTTGCACCAAGGTGTGGGGAGGAGAGTGTAAAGTTTCAAAGGAGGATGCGATAAGGGGTGCAGGTGTGCAAGAGAATGGGAATGGGAATTAAGCAAGGGAAGAAGTGATTGAGAGAGGGTGCCATCGATGATGAGCAAGAGGAAATATGCTAGAGAAAGAGTGAGAGGGTAAGAAATAAAGCAAGAGTGAGGGAAAGGATGAGGGGGTAGGGTGAGGGTGCTGTTAGAGGGAGTGTGAGAGGGATGGGTTGGAAGGGCTAGAGAGTGGGAGGGGCTATATAGAGTGGGCACAGGGCGGGACTAGAGACAGTATGGTGGGTGGGGTAGAGTGCATGGGTTGGGTAGAGAGCAAGGTGGTAGGGTGAGGGTAAGAGAGCAAGCGGATAGAGAGTTAGGGTAGGGTGGGTGATGCTAGAGAGTAGGGCAGGTAGGTGTAGAGAGCATAGGGGTTTGGGGTGGGTGGGGTTAGCGAGCAAGAGGGTAGGGTGGGTGTGGGGAGAGAGTAAGAGAGTAGTGTGTTTAATTCTATTGAGTCCTCACAGAATCCCAGCCTAAAGTCTCCTCCCAGGTGGCCAGGGGAAGGCAGTCACTGCCTGATCGTAACCCTGAGGATGGTATTAGCCGGGTGGATCACAAGGGGCGAGAAGGCCACCAAGGGAATATGACGACTGTTAGGAGAGAAGCGGTATTCATCCTCTTCTGAGTACGACATTTCTCAAATGCCTGAATACCTAATGGCGTGTTGTCATAGTAAGGTTTACCCTCCCAAAACTACCCAAAGTGTCAATTGTGAAAACCTTTATGATAAATATGACAATGATATGTGTAGGGGTCGGGGAGTTTATACAACTATTTTTGATAGTTATTATTCTACATTATTTCTGAAAGTTATAATTCTACATTGTTTTAATTATCAAACCAAGAATCAACCGCGAATTCCTTTGAAAGCCTCTCCTAAATGTACATTCTATACATCAGTAAAATAGAGTGAACTAAATGATGTTAAAATTAATAAGAACATTGGGGACTTCAAGCCCCATAATGCTCTTAGTACTGAGACGAGAAAGAGGGGCTCATAGTTGCAGAACTGTAGTGTGCAGTCTCGTGGTTGTAATGACCCACACCGGAGTGAGACGTTCAAACATTTAAGGGCCCTTCAGGAGCAGGCTATTGGAAAGAAGCAGTGGAACAGCAGAAGCAGGAGGGAGAAGGAGCCATCGGAGCCACCGCTGTGTTGCAAGCTGGACGTCTCGTTGCGAGAGTGGCAGAAAACAGGAATTCTGAATGCAGAGGACGTGCAGCGGGAAGCAGCACTAAGACTAGCTGCTTTGAGGGAGAGAGAAGCTCTCCTGGTCCAGCATCCTACTCCGGTGGTTGGAGTTCACCGAAGTACGTGCAGAGCAGGCAAAGCACCCTTTTCAGGAGTCATGAGCAGTGGGAGTGTTACTGGAGCTGATAAGCGCCCGGATCATCCTGCCAAACGAAGAAACTAAAGCAACAGGTCCAACAGACGCATGGAAAGACCAGTGAGTTGGTCTTCGATAGGTAACCCCGTTGGTGCTCCGAAATAGACTGCTAACTCAAAGTAAAGCTTATGAATACGGAACTGTTGAATTAAAGCATTTTTGGCACAACTCTAAGTTCAAGAGAAACAGAGTTCAAGAATATTGTAACAACCTTTTCCAAAGTAGAGAGGGAACAATATTTGAGCACAATAACTAATCTACAGACAGGGAGAATACATATAAGAGAAAACTATAACCTGTATTGCTTAAGCCAAAGAAAGGCAATTATAAATGTAAAGGGATACCACTTTTCTAATAAGGGATACCCTGAAAGGAAATATTGTAAACTGCATTACCAGCAATTAAGTGATGGTGTAGAAGTAAACCTGGGATGACATGAGCAAAGCCTTCCTTACGTGAATCATAAAGAGGAAGAGAAATGTAACCTGCATTGCCTGTGGCAAATGACTCAGTGTGAGAGACATTGTCAATTTATGCTGTATCCTTATGAAAGAAGTTATGAAACCCTTTGCTCTTGTTGAAAGTCAAGATTTATCCAAGAAGACGTTTTTGATTTACTTTGCCCATTGAGGATTTAAGTGTGGAAAGTCTGAAGCTAAACCTCACTACAGAGTACTAGTAGTAGGAGTTTTATCCCGGCAGGCGGGTAGATCAGGAAAGGGAATATTAGGGGTTTGTCCTGGGAGGCGAGTGTACCAGGAAGAAGACAATTTGAAGTACTACAGTGTGGTAGAAGGCTGTGGTTGAAACAAAGTGGCAAATCCACTAAATGTGGTTGATAAACTGTTCTAAAACCACCCTGACAAAACTCTGTTGCTTATGAATAAAAAATGTGAATCGAGGAAATGTAATGGGTATTCAAAGAAGAGAATAATTATATTGACTACTTATTGGATGTGTGAAGACCAAAGTCTTTCTGGTTGTCAAGCAGAAGTTTGTGGAAACTTTGATAATTATTTTGAAGAGTGAAGAAATCTATTTGCGAATAAGACATTCCATGTGCCAAGTGAAGGACTTATGGAATAGAACAAACTTTGTGTTGTACTTGGAGTGGAACTTGTCTATTTAAAGGAACTTTCTTGATTTAAAAAATAAATGTTTTAAACTTGATTTAACATAGTGGCAGACATATTGCCTTCAACAAATTTTCCGTAGACAAGTATCTTACAGTATTACAACAAGTAAATATCACTTTTTTACAACAGTTTCGGGACTTAAATCAAATTATATAGGCCATTTTACAACACCAAGCATTTTACTGCGTTTCATCTATTCTTAATAAATAGTCCTGAAAAGGGCCAGATATGTCCTTTGGTCTGCATCAAGGCACAATCATTGAACTGTAACCTTACTCTCTTTCATTGACATAAGTCAATGCTTTGAGCCATTCGGCAACAGTGGGAGATGCATTAGATTTCCAGTACTTCAGTATGCATTTTTTGGCAATTAGACAACCCAAATTAAAGAGTCTTCGGATCTTTGATACTTTCAC
Organism: Ambystoma mexicanum; assembly: GCF_040938575.1. Taxonomy (NCBI): domain Eukaryota; kingdom Metazoa; phylum Chordata; class Amphibia; order Caudata; family Ambystomatidae; genus Ambystoma; species Ambystoma mexicanum. The sequence continues at coordinate 297,809,074 of NC_090940.1, read as the reverse complement.
TTTCCCAATGTCTCCCAACAGATACTTGGGAGGAGGGGTGGAGGACAGGGGGCAGGGGTGAGAGTGTAGGTGGTTTATCAGTAATGTCAAATAACACATCTGCCACTTCTTGCCAGAATCAGGTGATCCTGGGGCAGTACCAATACATATGAAGGGAGTCCGACTCAGCCACCCCGCACTTCATACATTTGTTGCTGACACTGGGTGTACGAATTTCACGACATGTGCAGGAGTATAGTGTAACTGATTAAGTATTTTCAACTGTATGAGTCTGAACTTTACATTCAGAGAAACTTCTTTTGTCAAGCGGCACCAACGTTGCCACTGTTTATCTTGTATTGTGCTGCCCAAGCTTTTCCCATTTCCCTTTGGATCCTTTAGTGGACCCTTGACTTATTTGGCATGCTTGGTATAGTCTAGATATAAACCTTCTAGAATATGTTGTGTATTAATATTTCTATTGGCCCACAATTATGTGGGTCTTGAGGAAACTAGGGCCACCGGTGGTGGACTGCCGAACTAATCCTAAAATATTGAAGCAACCTAATGGGGTTGTTACCCAGCTTAGCCACAAATTAAGTGTAACAAATGTCCCACCTGGGAACAGGTCTAGTAGGGTCATATCTCCCTCAATGTCCCACGTGTTTTTAATGTCCTTGTGATACGTCGGGGGGAGCCCTGGACAGTTCTATAATGGAACTAGTCTGCAGTATGCTGACAGTACACCCAGTCTCTTAAACAGTCTTGACCATGCATTCACTGTTGTATGGACTGGGTCGAACGAGCACGAATCTCCATGCTTATCAGCCAGAATGATCGATTTTAGGTTCGTATGTAAAGCACTATGTGTCTAGGGCTTGGTGCATTGGGGTATAATTGGTAGAGTACCAATCTCCTGTGAATTGTGCATGCGATACCAAATAATAGAGCTGTAAGGTCGGCGCCGCTAGGCCACCTTGTTCGAATGGTTCAGTCATCCTCTACCATTTAATTCGTGGAGTTCCTGTACCCCATACATATTGGATCACCAGCAATCGGAGTTTATAAAAAAAATTCCCGTCCTGGCCACACTGGAATATTGCAGAAGTAATATAGCAATTTGGGGACCACTACGATTTTTCTGAGTCACAAGAGCCTGCTGTACATCGACATGGGGAACTTTGCCCATAATTGTAGTTTAGTTGCCATTGTATCTAAATATGTTTCCTGATTGTCAGTGAGTAGGGAGCAGCATGTACAGGAAATCAATATGCCCAGGTATTTAAGTCTATGCGGGACCCAGCAGAATCCCAGCTGGTATCTGTGTAGCGTGAGTCAGCGGGAATAGTTCAGATTTTGATTTGACTGACTCTGTATCTGGAATATGTCACGAATTTACAGATTTCCCCCATCATCAGAGCCATGTTTTTTTCCTGCGTGCGTAATATATAGAAGGGTATCATCCGCATATAATGATATTATCTGTGGTGGACCCGCTATGTGGAGACCTCTGCGTTAGTTTTTGTCTACCCTTCTTCGTGCAAGGGGTTTGATCGTTAATGCAACTAATAACTGGGATAATGGGCAGTCCTGCCTTGTGCCTCATCTCAGAAAGAAGGCAGGCGAAAGCGTGCCATTGGTGTGTACTCTGGCGGTTGGTATGATATATAATAGTTGTATAAATTCTATGAAATGGTCTTCCAGCTGCATGCAGCGTAGGACAGCGAAATGAAACTGCCAGGAAACAGTCAAACGCTTTTTCTGCATCGAGTGAGGCTGCTACTGCCTTAGCTTTAGGGTTTATTTGGGATATGATGCCAAACAGTCTCCGTAGGTTGAACGCGGTTGAGCGCCCAGGGATGAATCAGGACTGGTCTGGATGCACCAGCGATGACATGTATGGTAATAAGTGGGTTGATAAAACCTTAGCAATGTTTTTTGTGTCAGTATTAATCAACGACAACGGTCTTTATGAAGCCATGTCAGACGCCGGTCCGTTAGGTTTTAATAGCACCGTAATGACAGCCTCTGAGATTGTGGGTGATAACTGACAGACCTGTAGAGACTCTTCCCAAACCAACAGTAACCTAGGTACTAGTATTAGTCTAAGCTTCTTATGCAGTTCGATTCCTATCCCGACTGGGCCCGGGGCTTTCCCGGAAGAGAGGGTCATTATTGCTTCCGTAATTTCTTCGGTCATGAATGTCTGAGTATTTATTGCGTCTCAGCAGGGAGGCACGGTAGTGGAATTTGTTCCAGATAGTGCAATAAATCTGTCGGTATATTCATCTGCATTGGTGTATAGTACTGATGAAATTTGGCATTTATTTCTTCATGTGTAGTTAGCATGTTGCTGAAATGCCCTCTAATACCAGTGATGTGTTGTGTCCCTTTTTCTCCCTTGATCACCCCCGCTAAGAAGCGACCCGGTCTGTCTGCTTCCCCGTATCGCCATGCCTGGATGGGATTATGTAGTAGTTGGACCTCACTATCAGCCAGAACCCACTAATTAAGACCAGCAGTGCTTTGTTCTGTGTGGTGCCATATTTGTTTTTCGAGTTGCCTCAAATCTGTTTCCACAATACCAAGTTCTTTCCTTGTTGCTTTCAGACCACCGAGGTCATTGAAATCATTTCTCCCCGCAGCCATACTTAAAATGTTTCCCAAATAGTGCAGTAATGGGATACAGATTCCTTGTTTCTCTGGAAGAAATCCTCAATCTTGTCACATAGTACATTGAGGACATTTGCATTTAATAAACATGCGGGTGGCCTTCTCCAAGATGTGCTGGGAATACCAGGACCCTCCTATTTTACCAATAGTGTCACCGGTGAGTGATCAGAAATAGTTCTAGGGTATATCATGCACTTTGGTACTTGTGCCATCAGCCCCAAAGAGACCAGCCAATAATCAACCCTGGAGTGCGCATCATGGACCGACGAATAATAGGTGTATTCACGTGCATGAGGGTTACAGTCTCTCCACACATCCACCAATTCCATTTGCAGCATAATTTGTCTTATCAAGCGACCTGTGTTAGTTAGGCTGTGCTGAGTATCTCTTGAACGGTCCAGGTCACATTCCAAGATGGTATTGATGCCACCTCCCCATTAATCAGGGACTGGTTCCCCCAAGTAGGATCGCCATTATCTGCTCGTAGAATTTGGGGTTGTTGAGCTTGTGGTCACACGTATTAACCAATAGCACATCTACTCCCAAGATCTTTCCCCATAGAATCACATATCTCCCTAGCAGGTCTGTGCTCCGCTTATCTTCCTGAAAATGTAATGAGCGGTTTATAAGTGTCATCACTCCTCTAGCCTGAATTGAGTAATTAGTATAATCCCTTTGGTTCCCCCATCTGGGTGCAAATTCCTTATTCAGTGCCCTCAGGGCATGGGTTTCTTGTAGCATTGCTGCTTTAGGGGAATGGCAGTTTATATATGCCAATACTTTCCTTGCCTTGATGGGGTTGTTCAGGCCACGGACATTCCATGATAGAAAGGGAATCTCGTCACCTATAGCGGCCAATTTACTTCATATAATGACCGTGTCTTGTTTGTATAGTTAACAGGGGTTCCATTCTTGTGTTTATTTGGCGATACGCCTGCACTTTTTAAAAAAACATATAAATATAACTTCATAATTATTCAACATTTGGTGATCATATCCATCATTGACCCCAACTAGATGGACATCTTCTCCCCTTCCATCATCCCCAACTTGACGATGCATCGCAAAGAAAATTGTGGAAACCTCCTAGGGTGCGCTACGAGTAGCAAAGCAGCGGTGCAGTCGGCTGCCATGTGAGCAACCGGTCCCAAACATATTAGTATTGTACACCAATGTGTATATGTGGCAGGTAGATCCGAGTCTGCATCAGTGCCATCCAATCGGCAGCCTCAGCATTCACCTCGTTGTTATGTGGTTGAGGATTGCGATTCTGATCGCAGTCGTGACCCAGAAGAGGAATTGTGGCCTCCACATATGCCATAGCCTCGTATGGATTCTCAAAGAAATGTGCTCGACCTCCGTGTTGGATTCTGAGCTTAGCCGGGAACAGCAGGACGTACGGACTTGTATAATTCATAATAGTTTCTTGACACAGACATAGGATTTACGAGGAGCTTGTACATTGGCTGCAAAATCTGGATATATGTGAATTTCATGAATCCTAGCGAAGCTTGCCTTGTTCCCTGGAAATTCGCAATATGAGGTCCCTCCCTATTACGATAATTTTATAGCCTTGCTACAATGGTGCGAGGGGGGAGCACCCGGTTTAGGGATAGGAGTTAGTACTCTGTGGGTCCTTTCCACCAGGAATTGTGGGGAGAACTTTGTGGGGTCAAATAGTGCTTTTAGTAGATTCTCCGTGAATGTTTCCATGGAGCCCCTTGCATGCCGCCTCCTGTATTCCGATTACCGAACATTATTCTGCCTTGAACGCGATTCTAAATCATCACATTTAGTATGAATCTTATTGACCTCCATTTTCATTTGAATTATGTCGCGGTCATGTCCGTCAACCCTGTCCTCTGTTTCACCAATCCTGGTTTTTGCTTAGTTTATGCGACCGCTTTCTTTCTCTAATTTGAATTTTAATGAGCCAATGGTGGATACAATGTCGCCCAGCTTCATATTCACAGCCAGAAAGCCGCTCTGCATTGCTGCTAATAAATAGTTGTTGTGATCATCACTGGAGGTCGAAGCTTGATCGTCGTTGATAATCAAATTTACAGTTCCCGGGGCTCTAGCAGGGGTATTGGCCCAGGGACTCATTCACCCTTTCTTTTTACCTCCAGTTCCTTTTGTCATCTTTTCCTCTTTAGTAGGTGTTGGCGTTCTGGGGTATTATCTGTGAAGTAGGTCAGATGGTTGGTCACCAGGAATGTCTGAGGTGGATGTAGCTTGACACTGTTGGTCTGTAATTGAGTCAGTTGCCCAGTGATTTGGCATACCTCCTCCCACAAGGTGCCACTGTGTGTTCAGTGGCCAGGGAGCCAGGGAGCACAGTTAATCTTTAATGCAGTGTGGACAGAGTGGACGTGGCTGCAGCGTCTGTGCTCTGGCCTGAAGTAATGGACTCTGACTGTTGATTTGATGTGCATTGCAGACTATGAATGACGCCTAGTCCATGATCTATTTCCAGAAGACGGGCAGAAAAATAGGATTATATACACCATGGATCTGGGGTCAGCCTAGTTTAAGTCCATTTTACACAATATCCAGGAGTCAGAAAAGCGCAACAGATGGACCATCCACTCGAGCGAGGGGGGTAGGGTTTGTGGGAGTAGAGAGCATGGGGCTAGATAGGAGAGAGCATAGGTAGGGTGTCTGGGGGTATAGAGAGGTGCAGTGGGTGGTGTGTAGAGAGTGGGGAAAGGGTGGTGGGGGTAGAGAGCAAGGGGACGGGTGGTGGGGTAGAGACCGTGAGGGTAGGGCGGGTGGGATGTATGGTAGAGAGAGAGTGGAGGGTGTGTGGGGAGGTAGAGAGTTGAGGTTGGGTTGGTGGAGGTAGAGAGGGAAGGAGGGGCTTGGGTGGGGGTAGAGAGGGGAGGGTGCCGGGTGGGTGGGTGGGTGGGTGGTTGTCGAGAGGGTGGTTGGGTGTTGAGAGGATGGAGTAGGGTGGGTGGGTGAGGATAGTTGGTTGGGGCAAAAAACATGAACAAAGCAGCCATGGGAAAAGTATCCCAAAGAAAATCCACCCAGCACACATAATGGGATTTGGGATTGGTGGGGATAGAGAACGTGGCAGTGGGGTAGAGGGAGTGGATGGTGGTAGAGAGGCAGCCTACAGAGCACAATAACAGAAATGCTGTCAAAGTAGCCCAAATGTCTTTGAAATAGGCTGCAATAGCCCAAAAGGAAATCAGTTTGCAGCTTGGAAATTGAAATCCTAGCACCCGACTTGCTAATTACAAAGCTGCTAATAGAAGAAAATATTGTTAGGGAACTCTCGTTGGGTAGTACAGTGGAGGAGTTTTGAAAAAGAGATTTTAGTGATTTAGAAGTTTCATTGTTGTTTGCTTTGCCAACCAGATATTGTAAGTTCCAAACTTCCTTTCCCTCTCTTTCTTCTGTAACAATGGTTTCGGCAATTTTGTGGCACAAGCGCCACAAAACGTCACCTAAACCAAAAATGTTGGGGCCACGTATCTGGGACCGTATCAGACCGCAAATTGTTCAGTTGTTTTACATTGCTTAGATCTCCAGTTGGAGGCAGTTGTGCTGAAGCTGAGTTTAGATCCCAGCTCCCCTGGATCCAGGTTTAGCCTATTAGCTATTGCTTCTCTGCCAGTCCCCTCCAGGGATCTCTTTGAGTTAGCTTTACTGTTAGGAAAGATTCTCTTTACTGCACCTTTCCTTCCATCTTTAAGGAACCCCCAAACTTTTTGCTTTTATTTTTCAATCTGACTTGTACTTTTTGCGGTACAGTGAAGCCTTAAGATTCACTGTACTGGCCTTTGCTCACATGTTATGGGGAAACTGATGTGTCCATAAGGCGATCAGTACTGGGAAACAGTGTTTCCCTTTTCATCTTGTGACTGTGTTGCTACTTGTGGTTACTTTTGTATCACACGTGGTAACTTTTTATCATTGCACACAGCAGTTTACACTGCAGTGCAACGGGGTTCATTGTTGTTTTGCCCTAGACTAACACTCAAAGGATTTTGTGGTTATTCTGAGGTGCTTAAAAGATGGGCTGGTGGCAGCAGTGACCTTTCCCCAATTTTTGGGGAATTTCGTTTTAGCTTAACCGCGTTTGGCTACTTACTGTGGCTACTGGCCAAACATGGCCGTGCCACGAGGTTTTTCGTCCATTCTTTTTGCATCTTGTTGTTTAGCCTTCTTCCTGGCCTCAGAGGCCAGAAAGATCCTTATGAAGACTTGCAGTGCCTGGGAAAGCAGGAGCTTTTGGCGTGCTACGCGAGGGCTTTGTGTGTTTGCAGGCAGGATGTGGGATGGGTCAGTCTGACCCCAATCCACATCCTGGTTTCTGTGTGTCTGAATGGTATGCATGAGTGTTCCTGCCAGTGGACCTGATTGGACCACTGTGGGGTTTGTGTGGGCTAGTTCTGCCATTGGCTAGTGAGAGTTTCGACTCCTACCTGGCTTTAGGATAAGAAGAGGGCCCCTGCATGCAATTCTCAGAGATCCTGGAAGAACCTGAAGGAGCCAAGAGTCCGTCCAGCTGAGAAGACCCACAAAGAAACCTGTAACCTGTCTGAAGGAGGCCTGGCAACCAACTTCTGCTGCAGTCCTGGTGGAGCCCTGTCTGTCTCTTGATCTCCAGTAGGCCTGCAAAGGTGCTACCACCCCTGGATTGGAGGGACCATCCATTCCCGAAGCCTACTCGGTGCCCAACGCAAAAACTGCCTTCGGAAGTGCCTAGGAATCGTCCTGTGGCTGACGAGCTTCATTTTTGGTTTGGGCTACTGGGTTATCTTCGTTGCCGTTCCGAGTTTCTGCCTGAAACTTGTCACACCCGCAGCTGCCACTGCAAATACACCCTCTGCGAAATGTCGGCGTCCTAGCACCAAGGGGACCCAAGAAAGACCGGAAAGTCCGACCGCGGCTACTGAGTCCTGCTGCATCGCTGTGTGCGGCATGCACAGTCCGAAACCTGCTTTTCTGACCCGCCTCCAGTCCCGAGAAGTGCGCTGCATCGTTTGTTTCTGCATTTCTTCATCAAGAGTCTTTGCACCAGCAAAAGATCTTAACCAGAGAATCACTCGAACCTGCAACCTGTGAAAATCGTGGACTGCGGAATTTGGTGGGAAAAGCAAGCCAGGACACCCTTCCTTTGTTCTGGAAAGTCTTGGGACGATTCGGAGTGAGGGCGTAAGTTATTGAGTTTTTAACATACCCCTACATTCCCATTGTAAGTCAATGGACTTACAATCCTCTTTATCTTAAACCTATTGGCTTTGCCAAAACTTGCCTTGGCAAGACTTCTAACTGTTGGGGGGAATTTTGGACATTGTCTATCTTGAACCCTGGCTCTAAGAATCCATCACTGGACCCCAGAGACCCTAGCTACATTTTCTCCTGCCTCCTGAGTGCTGTATCTTTGTATCCCAAACAATAGGGCACAAGGCCCCAGGCAGTTTAGGGTTGGACAATATTAGCTAGGGGTAAATTCTCTGTGAACCTGTTTGTGTGTAATACTCGCCTATTCATTCCCTTGCAGGAGTATTTTGATTTGTATTATGCATTTGAACCTGTGATTGTATATATGTATTTTTTATTATTTTTTTATTTAAATCAGCTTATTACAAACTTTTTTAGAAACACATCTTTAACTCCTCTTCAAACTTTAGTTTTCAAACTTTATCAAAAATGAGTCCAGCTCATCTAAAAAAAAAAAAAGGTTGGTGCAAAGGTCAGTTTTCCATCCTCTCCATCATGGATTTTTTTCCACCAATCTTCCTCGCTGTACGTGGAGAATTTTGAGAGCTCTGTGCCCAAAAATGTAGTTCTCATTTCTTTCAATTCCAGGCATGAGATTATCAGATGTTTTAATGTCTCTGTTTCGCTTTTACAAAATCGGCAATTAGTTTCTATTGCCTCTCCTTTACTTTTTCTCATGTTTTTAATCTCGGACGTGTGAAATGGGTTCAGCCTTAGTTTTAGAAACATTTTTCTTCTCCTCGGGCAGGGAAACTTTTTTAGGTACTTGGGTATCACATTTAATGCCTTACTTTCCCATGCATAATCTTTCATACACATATGGGTTGCCTTCTGGTCGACCGTGTTGATCCAGTCAGTCTCCCATAATTTTTTCTTTACTGCGTTGGGATTTTGTTCCAGCATCTCCTTTGTCGATACCAGTTGAACTAAGATATTTTCAGTTCTTTTTCCAGATCTCTAAGACATCTTTTGGATTATTCGTTTTGTTTGATCTCAGTATTTCATATTGCAGAGCGCATTCTTTTTCAATGATCTTCCTATAAATTAATAGAGTATTCCATTCTACTCTCGCATTAATTGATAGCAGACCCAGTTCACATTTGATACAAGCGTTCGGTGTACTTTGAGGCATTTGCAGAATCCTCCTCCAGAACATCACTGGGACCATAAAATGTAAGAACATCCAAACATTGCCTCAGCCCTGTGAATTAAAGCAGGGATTACTTTTGCTTTATAAAAATGTATGATGGGCTGATAAGATAAGAAAATTTGCCATATTTTTTATGAAGCATTGCTCCTTGCACTGAAAATTTTATTTTTATTTTCTTCACCATCGGTTCATCCATTATACTAGCACTTATTTGTACCCCTAGGTAGGTCACCTTGGTCGAACACTGAATAGTCTTGTTTTCCAGGGTCCATCTTGGTCGACCTTTCTTTGATTGTTTGTCCTTTTAAATCCGATAGCTGGACGATTTTGGGTTTTTAAGCATTTATTTCCAGCCCATTCAGCTTTATGTAATTTGCAAGTGCTATTAACTTCCGCTAGAGCCCTATTGGGGTTAAGTCTAGCAAGACAATATCATCAGCATATAATAGCCAGCTTATATGATTCCCATTTATTTTGGGCGGAAATGCTGAGATTTCCTCTAGAGCCTCTCCCACATCTGCAATTAGTAGTTTAAATAGGGTGGATCCTAGCGGACTGCCTTGTTTTACACCTCTTGAGGTGTCAATCTGTTTTGTTAAGGTTCCACTTTGATCAAGCCGGATTCTGATATTTGTGTTTGAGTAAAGATCTTTAATTGCTTGTAACAGACTCGAGGGACAATTTAACTTGACCATCTTTTCTCATAATAGGTCGCGATTTACCCCATCAAATGCATGGGCTAAGTCCACAAAAGCCGCATAGATTTTTCTTCCGGTCCTTATAGATTCCATCTTTTATAGGTTTAGTATTAGGAGGTTCAGCCGGCAACCAACCCCCCCCTTACGAAGCCTGTCTGTCTCCGGTCGTATGCCCCTGCTTGATTGATCCATGAGTTTAGCTGATGTAATAGTTGTGTGGCAAATACTTTACCTATCACATCAAGCAGGGCTATAGGCCTGTAGTTCTTGGGGTCCGATCTCTCCCCTTTTTTAAAGATGGGGACTATAATTGCAGACTTCCATGTCATCAGAATTTTCCCTTCTTTCGTTATTTATTTTAATAGTGTTTCGCAGAGTTACGCCCATTTATCTGTATGTTCTTTCAGCATTTTATTTGTGATACCATCGGGCCCTGGAACTCGCGACGAACTGATGTTTTTTATTGTTGCCAGAATATCCTCTTTAGATATTTCAATATCCCAGCTTGAGGGGGAAGCCATTACCTCCTTTATCTGTTCATCTTGTCTTTCAAAGAGCTTAGAGTAGTGCTGTATCCATTGTTGTTCCGAGACCATGTTTGTTATTAGCGCCCCTTGAGGCGCGCCTACATTTTTAATTGTTTCAAAAATCTCTCAAATTTTGATTAGCCAGTGTTGCCATTATTTGTTCTGCGTCTTGTTGTTGCATTATGTGTCTGTGGCTCCGGATCCAGTTATTATATTGCGATTTCAATTTTCTCTTCTTTTCCCGTACTTCGTTTGAGACAATCTCCGGAGGGCTCTTATTCTTTGCCTCAGTTCTCTTTTTTTCCTTACTATGGTTGGGTCAAAAGCGTGAAGTTTATAGCAGTTTTTACCGCCGCTATTACTGGTTTTTGAGTACTTCTGAAGAAGTGTCATGTGCCAAATAATCTTGGTTTTGGTCTTGTTCTTTTAGTGTCTTGGTAAGGTCTTCAAAATTTTTATTATTCAATCTTAATCTATTTTGGCTCGAAACAATTTCTATGTTGGGAGTCCACTTTTTGGGCTTTTCATGTTGTTTTATCTCCCAATTTAGCTTAACAAGATTGTGGTCACTTTCTCGAGATCTTAATACTTCCAGGCTTAGTATTTTCCTTGCTAAAGACTCACTTGCATAGAAATAGTCCAGTATGAAATTTTGGGATCCTATTTCCCAAGTTGATTTTGGGGGAATATCCCCTTTTGTGCAGCCGTTGAGCAAGCACATCAGTGTGAGCTCCATTTCTTCAGACCATATTTTCCCCAATTCGCTTTTTTATCATGTAACAGTTCTTTGCAGGTTTCGTTCCTCTCTCTTGTATCAGGTCCATATTCAAATCTCTGCATATTATTACCTCGTCTCCTGGGTTCTGTATTTTCAGTTCGTCAAGGATGTCACATATTTTATCCACTAATTCTACGCCTCCTACTTGCTGGTGATACCAATATGTATTCAGTATATGGAGAGTCGGATTCCATGCTCCACCTTCCTCACCACATGTTATTGAGGTCAATTGTAAATGTGAATTGATATTTGTCGCCTTTTTGATATGTTGTAGACCCTTAGCTCGTTTTACTATGGTCAAAAGGCCAGCCATCGGACTGCCTTTTTTATTCATAATTGCCAGATTGAAGGCGATCTCGTACCCTTCCACACATGGAGAATTCACCAGCCAGGTCTCTTGTAGGCATGCAATATCTAGAGCCTGGAGTGCTTTCCAGGGATTGCCAAATAAATGAGCATGTCCCCTGGTATTCCAAGACCCACAGTCAATTCTTGGTCTATCTTCCTTCGAACATTAGCTTTGGCTTGAGGGGTGAAGGGCTCTTGGAATCCACGACCAACCATTATCGATTACCCCTTCATCGGTTGCTGCTTTTTCGCTGCTTGACGAAACTTTTTCTTGCAAATTCACTGCAAATGTTATCCTTATACGTTTCTTTCGGCATATGTCCTCAAGCAGTGTCTTCAATCTCCCTGTTATCTAATTCCTCATTTTCGTGCTTCTTTCCTTTCTTCTCTTTTGTACTTTCCATGTTATCAATCGCCCCAGTGGTATTCGAGCGTTTCGGCCTCAATCTGCTCTCAGGTTCGTTCTCCTCTCGTATGTCAAAGCCCAGAGTCTGCATCTCTGACCTACTTTCTAGTAGTATTTTTTTTATAACCTTTGAATCGAGATGGATCCAAACGGTGTCCATTACTTCCTCGTCCACAAATTCTATTTTCTCGTCGTTTGTAGAGATTGAATTGAGGTGCGGGATGTAGTGTAATAATTGCATGATGTTGTACCTGTTCAGGACCAACCCGTCATTCCTCGGGCTGCTTCGTTCCAGTATTATAGTTGTCACTTGTCTGAGAGCGATCGTTCGGCTTCCTTTTTTGCGCTTCTTTTCCTTATCTAAATTTGCTTTTTTTGTCCATTTTCTATTTCACACTTTTTTTCGCTCCGTTTTTTGTTGTCTTTTGTTGCAAATGTAGGTTTCAGTTGCCCTTGTGTTTCTCGCCTCACTTCCAGATTCAAACTTTTTTTTTCTCTTTTCCTCGATAGTCATGAGCCATTCGGTTGGTAATGTCTGACCCGTTTTTGAGACATTCTTTATGGGTGAGACGAAGACACAACTTCTTTTTGAAAGAGGCCTCTATTTTTTTTTTTTAACATTTTTTTGGAGATCGAATTTCTTAAGTGTCTGATTCCTCCATCGTCGCAACTCTTGCATCCAGTGTTTGTTGGCTCTGATCGGAGGGTTCCCCTTCGTCAGTTTCGTATGTTGAGAAGTTCAATAGTTCCTCAGCGGTTATTTCCTCTTCATTCATGTTCTTGCACCCACGAAGTTCCTCGAAAGTCAGGGAGGACTTTGTGACACTACTTCCTTTGTTCTTTGCTTCTAAATTCATTGCCTCTCGGTTTTCAGCGGGATCAGTTTGAATTGTCACTTTTAGAGCTTTTAGGTTCCTTAAAAACTTGCACGATCCTCTGGACATCTTATTTTTATTTTGTACCATGTTCTTTGTTTTCTTTTTGCACTTTCCCTTCTTTGTTTTTTCTTCCACTAACAGTTTTTCTTTCCCTTTTCAAAAATTCCATATACTTCACTTGATTTACCAGGATCTTTGACCCCTTTAAGAGTTTGGTTGGGGTCTATTATTTCTCCTTCTGCCATTTTGGACGTAGAGGCAGTTGCAAAGTCTTCCGCACTTGTCAGTTGAAGTTTATTTTTCCTGGATCGAAGTTTGTTGGTCCTGATTCTTTTGTTAGATCCACCACTATCTTAACAGGGTTTTCCGCTTGGTCACGCTCTTTTATATTTGTTGAGTTTGAGACCATGTTCCTTTGATTTTCGCTGGAAGTTAGGGTGCATTTTGGATCTCCCTCTGATTCATCTATAATTTTGTCACTGCCTTCCACATGCGGACAGGCGTCTTCATTGTATGTCCCCTCCTGTTCCTTTCTTTCGCCTTTTCTGGCCCCTTCCATAGTCTTTGTTTCAAAATTATCATTGCCTCTCTTGCCAGTTCAGCAAATAGCCTCTTTTCCTCCACGTTGTTTCTTAACTGCTCTTTAATCAATCTGTTTGCATCCTCATTTTTTTGTTTCTCATTTTTTAGTTCATGCTCCCATACTACCATATCCATTTCCATCTTAGTCATTTTTGACATCATGAGGGCCAATAAGGTGTTTTGGTCTTTGTGTTTCATGAAATTGCTTGTACAATTTTGTTAGGGGGGCCAACGAAATTCCCATTGCCGACATTATGTATGGTCTTAAGTCATTTGCAATCTTTTCCGCAGTATTTTGTGCCGTGTCTGCTTCATTTTCCCTTTGCACCTCTGATATAGTGCAAGTTTTATTATGGCTATTCCCTTGTTTCAGCCTTCTTACTTTGGGAAATTCTCTTTGAATGAAGGAGGAGTCGGAGGAAGATTCCTCTGAGGAGTCAGTCGCAGTGGAAGGTTCTAATGCTTCTTTTCCTAAGTGCAACATGGAACCTCTCTGGGTATTCTTGACCTGGTTATGTGTCAAATTTCTTTTCTGTGAGCATATTACACTCGGGTATGGGCTATATTCCAGTCTCCTTCTTTTTAGTGGCTGTTCTCCTTTTAGAGAAGGAGTTGGTCCTCATGTTAGTTGTAAATGGCATGTGCTGGTTCTCGGATCCATTCTTAGTCTTTCATGTCTGGGCTCACATAGGGTATCCTCATTTCTGTGGTCATTCCCTTGTTTTTTGGAACCTATTTGCCCATTTATTGCAATGAGGTCCATTAGCAGCTGGTCCGCGACAGCTAGCGAATCCCTGCGGCTCACCATTGCTTTTGGTCTTTCTAATTGTGTTGCAATTCTTTGCTCTGGCGCACCAAAGACCTCCTCTTCCACAGGTGTTTGTTCAGCATTATATCTAATTTCAGGAGATTTTTTTTGTTCTTTTTCAGTTACTTCTTCCGTATTTGTTTTTCTTGGGCAGTGGAGGGTGACGATTTCGAGCCCTAGGGACACACTTCTGTCATTGTTGCTCTCAGACCATGCCTCCGCCTCCACTGCCCTTTCCCCACAGTTACTCGGTTCACTGTGCACACGGCATTCCCCCAGCAGCCGTGTGTCACACGTCCGGTCAGGGGGAGGGCTCTTGCAGCTGTACAGCGACTCGCTGCACGAGTAGAATCTTGTAGCGGAATGACAGCTCTGCAAGGTAAAAGTTTGTGTCGTTTTAGTGTGGGGGCTTCGTTGTTACTTTTGCTTTTAAGCGGCTCATGTCCATCCTTGGTGTAGATTTCGTCCTCTGGTAAGGACTCTGCCTCCTCATTTTGTAACCGCCGCAAGGCGGAATAAACCATGCGGGAAAGCCCAAAGTTCACTGAGCCCTCTGCCGGACACAGACTAGGCTCAGCGCGCTGCTTCAGCGGGCTCACACCACGGGGGGCAACGCTGATTTTCTCTGCTCCATTAGGCGTGCCCCCGCATATGAGCGCGCAGCAGTTTCTGTGCGATGCTCCCCCTTCAACCTCCCCGCGCCTCTCACTCGCACCATGGGCTAAGTCATTTTCCCCAAACTTGAGCCGTATTAGCTTTTCAGTTTTGTTATCAGTCACTTGTGCTCAGGGAAGGGCCACTTACTTGGTGTGCTCCGGCCAAGGTCACACGTCTTTCCTTTTCTTCCAACACATCTTGGTTGGAAGGGGCCGTTCCCCCGCGCTTGATCTGGGCTCTTGTGCCGGCGGCCATTTCAGGAACGCCACTAGACGTCTCCACGTGGGTTTCAACACTTAAAGCAGTCTGCTCCATTGGGCGACGGACCGCTCTTTGTTCCGCAGCCGTCCAGCTACGGCCACCACGAACACCAGGAACACTCCCTCACACTATGCAACGCTCCACTTCTGAAAAGAGGTTTTGTAGTGGTGGTAGGATGCTCAGCCCAGCTCAATAGATAGTGAGGAAACACTCCAACCAACTCCAGTAGACAGCTTGGGGCTCCACAACAGGAACACTCTCTCACATTCTGTATTTTAGTTGGATGGTATTGGTTCATAAGTCTACATGCTTGTATTCATTTTTCTTAGTGTATTTGGCCATAATTAAATAACTGTTTTTTTATACATACTGTCTAAGGGTAATTTGTGACTCCCATTGTGTGACCTCATTGTGGACCCTTTACAATCTCACCCCTCTGAAGATCTTAGCCTAGAAAGCCTGTCACTGCTACCTTAAACTGGTTTGGCTACAGCTTCCCAGAGTTGCCCCTGTCACTATAGGTGGACCTTCTATACATCTGTCCACCAGGCCAGAGTATAGGAAATCAGTCTGAACATTTACCAAGCAGTAACATCAAGCTTTGGACTGCCATTTTTATTTCTAAGAAATCTGTAAAGATTTGATGGCTTAATTACAGTTGTAAATGTTCTACAGATGTAATAAAAATGTCTTGGCCGAGTGTGCCTTCGGGCACTTGATTTGGATCTGTTCCTTCCACTACAGTCCTGTTAAGAAAAAGCATTGACAAAGCAGTCAGTTTTGGCTTGTGTGTAGGTACTGTCATCATATGCCCAGGTACTCAATTCATTTTTTTCAAATGATTTATTTAGTATCGTATGGCCAGGTATTACCATTGTGCCAAATCCTAGCAAATGCCTATCCCTTGCCTAAACAAAAGACAAAACTGTTGGCTGTGTATAAACCTTTTTTAAGTTGCAAAATACTAACTTAAAGCCAGTGTGTCCCTGGTAACAGTCCCATATGTATGTCTGGTTGTCCTCTTTATAACATGTCGATTTTTCTCAACTGTATCCCATAAATGTCTTTTCACTGGACCCCTAGTGAGTCTTCTGCTTTGTATAGGGTATTTTATTATTTTATTAAAACTCAAAATGTGATCAAAATACAACTTTGTGTACATATGTTTTCATTTGACGATTGTTGCATCAACCTAAATTTCTTATATTGGTCTTCAGAAAAAGGGAGATTTTTGGAACAGATTTTACAGCATCAGGAATCACCTTTAAGCCAGTCTTCATTCTGGGAGAAGACTCCAGTAACCAAAACAAAAGTCAAAACCTTCCATGAAGGAGGCCGGTAAGTCAAAATATCCTTTCTTTTCCATAACTATTTGATGTGACTGTGTAAATGTATCTTTGTTGGCATAGCAAATCTAACCAATTGGGTTAAACCATAGTTCAATTTATTGTGTGGGCCCCAGAATATATTTTTATTTGTTTATTAACATTTGGCAATAAGTAACAGACAACCCGATTACACGCCCCTTCACCTCCCCCGGCCCGCATAGCTGCCACCTCCCGTAAACTCAGCATGCCATATTAAACTTCTAAAGAAGTCTGGGGTATAAGACTGGAAATAAATAATTAAATACTGGGATAAGTGTAACTGCAGCAGGTGGTTGTGTCAAAATGCACCCTATGCCCAGGGTATGCATCAAAACATCCAATTCAACAATTACGCAACTACACTTAATTTGAAATTAATCAATATTTAATTGGAATTACACAGCCGACACATATTTCGACAACAGGTCTTTTTACAGGCTTTGCTGTTTCTCAGCTTGACCCCACTTTTGGGAACTTACAGTGAACTGAATTAGTGTAGATAATTACTCTGCCAGTGCGGAAGACCACTGCCGTTAGCCGAACAACAACTCTCTAGAGTCTGGAAAAGGACCTGCACAGTGTGGTTGTGTAATTGTTGAATTAGATGCCATATTAAACCCCTAAAGTCAATACTTCGGCAGAAGTATCACAGTATGTTCAAAATCCTCACGTTCTGCGGGCACACTTGAAGCTGGTAGTCCTCCTGAAGGTAAGCCAGTACCTTCCCACGATCTTCCTGGAATTTCGTATAGTCCGCCTGGATGTTCTATGTGACCCACTCCATTGCCAGGACGTGTCAAATCTTAAATAGCCACTCATGGAGTGTAGGGGCTTACTTACTTTTCCATTTCAGAGCCATAATCATAGATTCCTTGAACTGTGCCTTCCCCTGCGCGGCTCTCTCCCTATCCCAAAGGCCCAGAGTGCACGTCCCCATCCCCAATGAAAGATCAACATTCAGCATTTTTTGATGGAGTTTTGCACCTCCTCTCAGAAGGGTTGTATGATCGGGCACAACCACCAGATGTGAGCCCAGTCCCCCCTCCCCATGCAGCCTCTCCAGCAGTCCGCTGATGCCTCTGGGAACATGGATTGAAGCCTCTCAGGGGTGTAGTGCCTTTGAGTGAGCACCTTGTACCATACCTCTCTGAGCTGAATTGACTGTGTTAGCTTGGGATTGTTGCCCCACAGAAATTCCCATTCCTCTGGCAAAATTTGCAGTCCCAACATTTTATCCCACTTCCCCATGTAGGGCCAAGTCCCCTTGGCAATTGTGGCATAAAGTGCAGAGATCAGGTGGGTGTCCCCCGTCTGAGATGTGATGTACTTCTCAAACACAGTGGACTGTCTGCTCGCTGCCCACTTGTTATCTGGTTGCATCACCCAGTGCCGAAGCTTCGGACAGGCCGAAGGCCAGCTTGCACTGCTCAAAAGATTTAATTTCTTGTCCCTGCATGATATCTGTGTCGCGTGCACCCTGCTGCTTCCCAGTTCCCAAATTCCCCCATTCCATTCCCAGGGTGAACTGTGGATTCCCAAAAAATGGCATGAACGGTCCGGTAAGGGCGATTCTTTTTTTATTTATTTATTTTAATTTTTTTTCCCGCCTCTGCTCCCTCGTTTTAGTCATCCCACACTACTCCCACCAGTGCTGTGATCTGGGAAACCCTCATACTAGCTGGGCTATCTGGCTTAGACAGCCACAACACCTCAGCCCGGGGGGCCGCACTACCGCTCCATCAATGTGCACCCACAATGTATTATCTTTGCCTGATAGCCACTGCTTTAACATCTGGAGCTGGGCTGCTTGATAGCATTGTCTGAAGTCTGAAACCATCAGGCCCCCCTTACTTCTCAGGCCCATCCATACCCGCAGCGCTACCCTAGGTTTTTTGTTTCTCAAGATAAAAGCGGAGAGTAGCCAATTAAGCAACCAAAAGAACCTTTGGGGGAGTGGAATTGGCAGGGCCTGGAAATACTAAAGGGATCGCAGGACTGTCGCCATCCTGATCGATGCCATCCGCCCCATCCAGGAGATCGTACTCCTTGCTCTCCCTGCATGATGCTCTGAAGTGGGTACACCATCCACAAGGCTTCATTTTCCCTGCAGAGTGCCATGGGGCACCGAGTTGTATGCAATGTCTGAGGAAGAAAAAAATGTACAAAGTTATTAAAATATATTTTGAAGAACTCTGCGTGTGCATCTAAGGGAGAATACTATCACTGCAAGGACACACTCCTGTGTGTCCCGAAGCGCTGTATGCAACAGGCCAACATATGAAGAACTAACGAGGCATTTGGCTGCCTAGTTATCACGGGCTCCTCGCGGCCCTTCCAAGATGGTCGCTTGCTCCAACTCACAATAGCCAGGCACCCCTTGTGGCTACTCAGAAGCCTACTGCATTCTGATTTGGGCAGGGCTGCCTTCTTCCAGACAATCAAGGAGCCAGTCCTTCACCGAATGTATGTGCTTTTCCGGGCCGAGGAGGGCCGCCAACTTATTTCCCTTCCTTTTTGAACCATGAAGCGTCCTCCTAATGCAGCCGGCTCCCATACGAACTTGGGCCCCTGTACCTCTTTCTTCTCTGCTGTTCGACCAGTGAGTGATGACTGAACGTTTCCACTGCCTCCTCCACTAACAAATCGGAGCCATAACTGCGCATTTCTCACTCTGCCTTCCTTAACCCACCTAATCTACCTCTTCCACACTGCTAGGTGTGTGTGCTTTTAACATCTTGCTCACCATTTTTGCGTTGCATTTTGTGCCCTTTGTGTCCCTTTTGTATCTACTAGACACATTTGCAAAACCATGCTTTCAGGGCGTTGCCAATGCTCCTTACACAAGTTTTCTGGAAATCCGCCCATGTTTTATTTTTCAAAAGTGTCAAAATGTACATGCATACAATAGTCATAAAACGTAGTCCTTGCTTGACAAAATCCATTCAGACTTTGCACAAACATTCATGGTTGGGTCTCTAATCTTTCTGAAAACGTTTGTCCACAGTCGTTAAACAGCAATAAAGTTATAAGCCATCTAAAAATGTTACAATCCCCCTCTCTAATTTAGCCACCTCTTGACAAAATCCCACCAAACTTTGAAAAAACATTTATTTCGAAGGGATTGTGTCCTCCGACGTATTCCTTATCTTTGATAATACGTTTCCAACTTGCCTGCCTCGGAAATGTTTTCTGTAGAGGGCGCTGCGCGTCGACGTCCGCCGAGTCGATGTCCCTCGACGGCCACCGTATCGCCGCCAACGTCACCATGCCCATAAATAGCCATGCGCTGCGTCCGTTGCTCAGTTCCGTTTTTCCGCGCTTCGTGGGGCCTCGGAACGTCGTTGCTCAGTTCAGTCAGGTTTAATATCTATATTCCTGATCGTTCACGATGGCTTCTTCGTCAGAACCGACGACGCCGCGATCCGGCTTCAAGAAATGTCGAGACTGCGGTAAAAAAATGTCAATAACGGATCCACACAGGGTCTGTTTATGGTGCTTGGGGTCCGAGCACCATTGTTCGGAGTGTGAGGACTGCATGTCCATGACGGCGAAAGCCCTGAAGGAGCGAAAGGGGAAACTCGAGGGAGGTAAGTCAGCCAAATCCTCCTCGAAGGTTTTGTCGGCTGAGTCGAGGCATTCATCTCCTCGCCCTCAAACACTCCCATTCTAGATCTCGAAGCAGCTCCCACCATTCGTCGAGATCTAGACACTCAAAAAAGAGACGTTGAAGGTCCCATTCCTCATCGTCTTCTGTGTCCCCAGAAAGAGTTTCCTGTCCCACCAAACACAGTTCTCAAGCTGAGTGGGAGGAATTCAGAAAGAAAATGTTAAGTGTCTTCGAGAACGCAGCCTCGACCCCCTCGAAGACAGCTGAGGGTGATACCCCGGGTGAAAAGCCCAAAAAATCAAAACGCCGCGAGTCGCAGCACCCGGCGAAACATTCCACCCGAGAGCGCCATGAGCCATCGGGTAAGAAGGCACTGTCTTCGACGCCGTCGTCGAAGGTTCCTTTGACGCACGGATCGGCGCCATCGACGCCGTTGTCGAAAGGTTCCTCGACACATCGGTCGATCGACTCGACGCCGATGAAAGAGAGGACCAAGGCTCCACAGCCAACAGTGATTTCAAGGGCCTCCGGCACGACGCCGAGACCGTCGTCAATGCCCTCAAGTAGGATCCCGATCCTCTCGAGTTCTTCGAGACCCCTTCCAGTTTTTTCGACGCCGTTTTCGGCGCCTTCGAAGCCGGTTACATCGGCGTCGACGACATCAACATTTTCTCGTCCAATGACGACGATTTTAGCTCCTTCGGCCCTAGAGATGGGCTTTACTCCATTTCAGAGATCAGAATACCCTGGTCTGTCTTCAATTTATGAAGAAGGAGGAAGACTCTGACCAGGAAACATTTGGTTTACAAAGAACCACACTGCCTACTGCAGAGGATTTCACCTCTGAAGAAAGAAGGCTGAAGGAACTACAGGAGTCACTTCATGAGGCAAGTGGACTGGACACTTCCCCAGAAGTGGAATTTGTAAAGCCAGACCCAGGGGAACATGGCGAAACACCATATAGAACCCTGATGGCAAGAATAATTGAGTTTATGGGTTGGTCTGCGCCTTCACCTGTTTTCCAACAGGATGATCTGACAGATATATTGGACAAAGGCCCACAGGAGGACCCGGTGGTCCCCTTCCATGTAGCCCTACAACGAAAAATTGCATCCAATTGGGAAACTCCCGAAGTTATCCCAGCAGTCAATAAAAGATTGTCGACAAAGTATAGGGTAGCGGCTGCTGACCCTGAATACCTGTCAAAACACCCGACCCAGAGAGCCTGGTGGTTCAAGCGGCAACTTCATCCAGCAGTAGGACTGCTTACCCTACTGTCACACAGGATAGGGATGACAAGAGGTACAACTCTATGGCAAAGAAGGTCTTCTCTGCCTGTAGTATGGTGTTGAAGTCCATCAACGCCACCTGTACGCTCGCCAGGATCAGCCACACACTATGGGAGTGTGCTTCATCGGCGGCTGACTGCATACTCGAAGGAGAGGAAAAGGAAGCCTTCCTTAACATCATTAAAGATGGCAAAGATGCCATGTGCGAATCACTTCAAACGGGCATCGATTCCGCTGACAGTATCAGCAGGGCCATGGCGGCAAGTACAACAATCCGCAGGCATGTGTGGTTGCGAAAGTCGGGCTTTGCCCCTGATGTACAGGCCAGACTTTTGAATATGCCCTTTGACGGCTCTTCATTATTCGGGAAAAAGGCTGATGACAGTCTGGAAAAGTTAGACTTCTAAAGCAGCAGCAAAATCTTTAGGAGCTGCTATCCGCCAAACTCCTTTTCGCCCCTCAGGAACCTCCTGGAAGAGGAAAGTCCTTTCGCTATTATTCCGCATTCGGGAAAGGCAGAGGACAGCCGGCTCAAAGGGGCCAAAGGAGATCCACCCAAGGTGGACGGGTCAAAAGTACTAAAACCGCAGCAGCAGGTGCCTCTTTACCCTCGGCATCTGCATCAGCCGCCCCCAAACCACTCTGAGGCCTTCACACACAAAACACCTGTAGGGGGCAGGTTAACTCACCATCTGACGGAATGGCAGGCTATAACGTCAGATGCTTGGGCGTTGGAGACAGTTGCCCAAGGTTACTGCCTACCCTTTCTACACATCCCTCAGAGTCATCCACCGGGGAACAGCTCCCTAAAAGTTCCAGATCCGCTCCTCTTGCAGGAAATTATGGACCTGCTAGAGAAAGGTGCCATAGAACCGGTACCTGTAGCGGACAGGAACATGGACTGGTACTCCCCCTACTTTCTCATACCAAAGAAGGACGGAGGACTGAGACCCATCCTGGACTTACGAGAATTGACCAAGTTCCTCAGGAAGGACAAGTTCAAGATGGTCTCAGATCCTTCAGGCCCTCCAGCCCCAGGACTGGCTGGTATCTCTGTACCTTCAGGATGCTTATTTCCATGTGCCAATCCATCTCAAGCACAGGAAATACCTGAGGTTCGCAATTGGCAACTCTCATTATCAATTTCGAGTTCTGCCATTTGGGCTGACCTCCGCCCCGAGGGTCTTCACCAAGATGATGTTGGTAGTGGCGGCGAGTCTAATGAGGGAAGGGATCCACGTCTATCCCTACCTAGATGATTGGCTGATCAGGGCCGTATCTTCGGAGCAGGCCCAGACCCAGCTAGATTATGTCTGCCTCTTCCTTCACAGACTGGGCTTCTCCCTCAATTTAAAGAAGTCACAGATGATACCATCTCAGAGACTCCAGTTCATTGGAGCGGTCATGGACACTTCGCTTGGAAAAGCCATCGCCACCAGAGGTGGGGGCTCAAGATATTCTACAGATGGTCACCAAGTTTCAAAATGCCCAGCGTCTCCCAGCCTTCGACTTTTTGAGTTTGCTAGGCCTCATGGCATCCTGCATCTTCCTTGTGCCAGAGGCTCGCCTGAGAATGAGATCTCTTCAGTGGGCACTGAGAAGTCAGTGGTCACAGTTCTCAGGGAGAATGACAGACCTCTTCAGGATTCCGGACAAGGTAGCCCACGACCTTCAATGGTGGGCCTATCCAGAGAACATCTTGAAAGGAGAACTGTTTTGGCAACCATGGCCGGAGATAACAGTAGTCACAGACGCCTCGCTCACAGGGTGGGGAGCCCATGCCAACGGCTTGACCATCAGCGGTCGTTGGTCTCCATCAGAGTCCAGACTACATATCAACCTATTAGAGCTGAGAGCGATCAGACTAGCGCTGAAAGCTTTCCTGCCATCAGTACAGGGGAGGAATGTCCTGATAATGACGGACAACACGGTGGCCATGCACTACCTCAACAAAAGAGGCGTAGGATCACTGCCACTGTGCAGAGAGGCAATGCAGCTCTGGTTTTGGGCATTTCGGGAAGGAATCTCTCTATCGGCAGTCCACATAGCCGGAGAGAAGAATTTGACACCGGACGCTCTGAGCAGGCAGAGCACAGTCTCCCACGAGTGGGAGCTAGCTCAGGAAGTCCTTCAAGAGATCTTCGCCCTCCTGGGAACCCCTCAGGTGGATCTGTTCGCCACAAGCACCAACAGGAAGTGCAATCTGTTCTGTTCAAGGGAATTTCCCCCGAGAGGAGCTCTAGGAGATGCGTTCGTAGTGGACTGGGAGTTTCCACTCCTTTACGCGTTCCCACCAGTCCCTGTTATTCCTCAAATGATCAGGAGGTTGAGAAGATTCCGGAAAACCATGATCCTAATTGCCCCGGATTGGGCCAGGAGAACGTGGTACCCGGACCTTCTAGATATGTCCATCTGCCCTCCAATCCGTCTTCCACTGAAAGAGAATCTTCTCTCGCAGAAGGGAGGTCAGGTTCTCCATCCAGACACCAGAACCCTCAACCTTCACGCTTGGCTTCTGAAAGGTTGAGGTACAAGGATTGGGATCTCCCTGATGACATCATGGAGGTGTTGCTTTCTGCCAGAAGACCAGCAACAAAGTCTTTATACCGCTGCCGTTGGAACAAGTTTTGCTGCTGGTGTAGGGAAGAGAATATCAACCCTTTTTCATGTGGTACACCAACGGTGTTATCGTTTCTACTCTACTTGGCAAACTCAGGCCTTCAAGTTGGCACTGTAAAAGGCTATCTCGCAGCGCTTTCTATCTTCAAGCGCACTGCGGAGGAACCATCGTATTTCAAAATTCCTCTAGTGGTACAATTTCTCAAGGGTCTAACTAATGTTTACCCTCCAAAACCATTCCAGGTTCCATTATGGGATTTAAATTTAGTCTTAAACTTCTTAATGGGCACTCCATTCGAACCTCTTCACTCGCGCATTGAGATTTCTCACGCTTAAAACTGTCCTACTGGTAGCACTAACATCTGCTAGGAGGGTGAGTGAGCTACAAGCTCTCTCCTGTAAACCCCCACATACAATCTGCCACAAGGACAAGGTTGTCCTACAGGTGAAGCCTAATTTCCTCCCAAAGGTGGTTTCTGAATTCCATATGACTCAGAAAATTACCTTGCCTTCATTCTACCCTCCTCCCCATCCGGGGAAAGAGGAGGAAAGGCTACACAGGCTGGACCCTAGGCGAGCTCTCAGCTTTTACATCAGCAGAATGGCTAGGATCAGGCAAGCAGACCAACTGTTTGTAGGATACTCAGGTCACAAGTTGGGACTACCCATAACAAAACAAACCATCTCCAGGTGGATTATTTTGGCCATCCTGGAATGTTGTAGACTAGCAGGGAAAGAGCCACCCCAAAATCTCAGGGCTCATTCAACCAGGGGAATCGCAGCCTCTTCGGCTCTCCATAGAGGGTTAACGGGACATATGTACGGCTGCCACATGGTCGTCCGCACATACATTCACAACATTTTACAATCTGGATTCCTCCACTGCTCAAGAGACCAGATTTGGCAAGGCCGTATTACATTCGGTCCATCCCTAAAGGGATACATAACATTCTCCAGCATGGGGTCTGGCATGGATTCACATGCTCATGAATATTCCCCGTCGTCAGGCTGGGAATCCTCGGTAAAGAAAAAACCAGTATCAGTTTCGTTTCTGATCTGTCTTTCGTAGTAACAACCAATCACTGGTCTCTGCGTCATACTGACCACAGCCAATGACTGCCCTCTACCTAAGCACCGCCTCTGGCAGCCATCTTCAGATTTTTACCGCACGTTAATGTGTTGGGATCCTCGGTTTGTTTTTGTTTGTTTGTTTGTTTATTTGATATAGCGCAAAACCAAACCCGCAGGTAGCTGGGCGCAAGCATTTACAAGGTGACTTGAGAACTTAGTTACAATGACAAGCAAAAGATATGCAATGACACACAAAAATAGGCAGTGGGGTAGTTCAGCAGTGTTACAGTCTGAGTATACTTATACAGATGATGCCATGTATCGGAGGCATGCAATGCTAGGTAACAATCAGCCACAGTTTTGTAGTTTCGGACAGAGCCAGTGAAATTCCTAGATGCTGGCAGTGGTGGACGGGTCCCTAAAGGAGGTCAAGTTAACAAAGGGCATAGTCAGGGGGTGACACTCAAGACGAGTGGTTCTAGTAGAGGGGGGTGATCCCGTTAGATGTCATTTGATCGTATCCATGAAAGAACCTTACGCCTGAAATTTGGATAAGGTTGGTCCTTTCTAAGTTCTAAGGGGAGTTTGTTCCAGGTTTGGGCAGCTATGACTGGAAAGCTGGCGCCGCCAGCTGTACTCTTTTTGTATCTGGGCACCATCAGGGTATAAGCGTTCGTGCTATTGCTCTCGAGCGTTAGTGCTATTTTTCGCGCTTTTTCACAAAAAACTTCGATTCTTTCGGTCAAAAGAGCCTCAAGCTCCACCGATCCTACATCCGATCAACGGGGACCCGTGTCGGATTCGTCTGTGCCCCTCAAGGGTGAAGATTTCGTCGAGCTACACTTCGGAGGACTCCAGAAGCTTCTCAGGCCCGGTCTCGGAGATGGCCCAGGAGAAGGGAAGCTCGACGCCCGGAAAGCTGTTCAGGGTCTGCCCTGGATGCCAGCTGCAGAACGTCTTTAAGGAGGACGAACACTCTTTCTGCCTTTACTGCCTTTACTGCCTTCATGAGGACAAGACGCACGTGGAGAAGGACTGTGCGTTTTGCGGCAACATGTCGGAACGGACCATGAAGGACCGCCATCAACGTCTCGCCAACTGGCTGGAGGGTAAGAGCCCGTCTGGCGAGAAGAAGAAGAAATCCGAGCGGTCTTCTAAGACCTTTGAGGGCGCCCCGGCGACGGGGGCCCAACATAAGGCTAAGCACCGCGAGTCCGCTGGCACCGGGAGCGCCGAACGGTCGGGCTCTACGGGCGCCAGGCAGGGCGCACCCTCCCCGGCACCATCAACCACGAGCCAACGCTCTGGGTCGGGTAAGAGGAAGGCCGAGCACCCGGCGAAGCTCCTGGAGAGGCCCCGGTCGAGCTCTAAGGCAGAGGAGGAGCGTGGCAGTGCCCCCTCCCTCAAGGATAAGGCGGTGAGCGCACCTAAGGTGGTGAAGGCCTTGATCCATCCGACCAAGCCCTCTATCGAAACGGTCGCGGCGGCCCTGGCTCAGCCTGTGGAGGCTGCACCAGTGGTGGCGACCTCGGGGCCCAGAATCTCCCTGCCTCCCCGGATGGAGTCTTCTTTTGTGCCCATCGATAGGACCCCCGTGAAACCCTCCGTGGGGAAGAAGGGGGGGCAGGGCGTCGTCGTAGATTCGGCCTCAACCTCAGAAGAGGAGCTGATCGAGGTCTTAAGCCACGGCCTAGGCGTGGAAGAAGGCCAGCCCGTCGGAATGGACCCCGACGCAGGTGACGACGACGACATCGTCGAGGATACCGACGGGGCCCCTGCTCGCCCGTCGGACTCCCCTCTGCCAGCGCCGCAAGACAACTCGGCGGCCATTTTGTTGGCCATACAGTCCTTATGCTCCGAGATAAGGACGAGGCTACCGTTACCGACGGCGGAACCTCTCCCGTCGGGGGAACCAGAACCGGGACCTTCTGGTGTTCCCCCTACCAAGAAAAGAAGGATCCATCCACCACCTCCTTTTCAACCGTCGCGCCCCGTCCAGCCCTCCTCCCCGTCCACCCGAGGGGATGATACGGGGACTGACACGGCAGCGACGGGTACGGACGACGAGGCATACGACGAGGATTTTCCGTCGTCGCCTCCCGCCAGGGCTTCTCCGCCCGACGAGATCGGATCTTTCCACTCCATGATCTCCAGGGCTTCCGAGCTTTTCCAACTCTGCCCTGAGGAGAAGAAAAAGGAAGGCTTCCTTTATCAGCGGCGCGAGGCCAAGAGGAAGACGGTCCTCGCAGTGCCTCTGTTGGATGACATTTGAAGAACCCTTCCACGACGCCAGCTAGAAGAGACCGGTACGAGAAAAAGTACCGGGTCCCGGACACGGCCCCCCTGTGCCTCCGGGCGCAGCCTACCCCGGATTCCGTCGTCTCCGCGGCAGCCAGGAAGAAAGCGGGGGGGGGGGGGTGCGGCCTCCACATCGACTTCCCCGCCGGACGGCGAGGGAAGGAAATTGGATGCTATGGGACGCAGAGTCATCTCGTCGGCAGCGACGACGATTAAAGCGGCCAACGCCTTGGCTATCGTGGCTCGCTACGACAGGGAGCTCTGGTACAAGATAGCTCCCCTGCTGGATTTTCTGCCGGACGACAAGAGGGCGGAGGCCCTGGAGATCCTGCAGGAAGGTGAGGTGGCCTCGGACCACGCCATCACCGTGGCGACGGACATCGCCGACACTGGGTTCCGCCAGCTGGGCAACGGCGTTTGCCTTCGACGTCGTGGATGGCTCAAAGCTACGGACTTCCGGCAGGACGTCCAGACCAGAGTCCTGGACATGCCCTTCGACGGGAACAATCTGTTTGGGAAGACAGTGGACGATTCCCTTCAGGCCATCAAGGCGGATACTGAGACGGCCCGGGCCCTTGGAGTTCTGCAGCAACGACGGACGCCCTTTCGGAGCAGCGGAGGCAAGGGCGCCTCCAAAGGTTCCGGCGGCGGTTTCGCTTCCTACCGTCAAGCGGCCCGCTCGTCGTCGCAAGAGGCCTACAGAGGACGAGGCAAGTCTAGCGGACCCCGCCGTCGTCGCCAAGGAGGTCAAGGCGGCAAGGCCGCGTCCAAGCAGGATTGAACCGGCCGTGGGGTCGGGCCCCCACCGAAGCACCCCGGTGGGAGGCCGGCTGGCGGGCTTCGTCAGCGTGTGGGAGTCCATCTCCACCGACCGTTGGGTGCTGGACGCCCTGGCCCGGGGCCACGCGCTCGAGTTTCAAAGAAGGTGCCCGCGCGTCCCCCCCGTGGCCAGGAAAGAACTTCACGCCCCTCAACTTCTCCTGGAGGTAAAGGCGATGCTCAGGAAGGGCGCCATCGAACTCGTCCCAAAGGGGCTTCGGGGCTCCGGAGTCTACTCGAGATACTTCCTCGTGAAGAAGAAGACGGGAGGATGGCGCCCCATCCTAGACCTGCGACGTCTGAACAAGTTCATCAAGGCGCAGAAGTTCCGGATGGTCACCCTCCAGCACGTCCTGGGTCAGCTGGAGGAAGGAGACTTCCTATCGTCGTTGGATTTGGAGGATGCCTACTTCCACATCCCCATCCTAAAGGGGCACCGGAAATTCCTCAGGTTCGTGGTCCAAGGGCGTCATTACCAGTTCAAAGCCCTTCCCTTCGGACTACGGTCGGCACCCAGGGTATTCACCAAGTGCCTCGCACCGGTGGCGGCGCAGCTGCGCCGCAAGGGGATTCACGTCTACCCCTACCTGGACGACTGGCTCATCCGCGCCAAGACGAGGGTGCTCGCCGTGGTCCACACGGCAAGGACCGTCCAACTCCTCACGGACCTGGGATTCTCCGTGAACTACGCCAAATCCCACCTGGTGCCCGCGCAAGTCGCACTGTTTCTGGGAGCGAGGCTCGACAGTGTCCCTTCTGGCCTCCCCGTCGGAGGAGAGGACCAGGACCATCTTGGGCAAGGTGCAACGGATGTTGGTGGCCGACGCGGCCAAACTGAGGTCCATCAAGTCCCTCCTCGGGATGATGTCTTCCTGCATCTACCTCATTCCCATGTGCAGGCTCCGGATGCGCCCGTTGCAAGAATTCCTGGATGCGCGCTGGATCCAGACGGGCAGCTTCGAGGAAAGGATCAAGCTCGACGAGAGCTTCCGACGAGCGATACGGTGGTGGGGCACCCGCGCGCATCTGACGGCGGGCATGGACTTCCAGGCCCCAGCCCACCAGGAGACTGTGACCACGGATGCCTCCCTGGAAGGGTGGGGAGCGCACACCGAAAATCTGCACGCAAGGGGACTCTGGCTCCCGACGGAGAAGTCCCTGCATATCAACGTCCTGGAGCTCCGTGCAGTGTTTTGGGCCCTCAGGTCCTTCCTTCCGTCCCTCAAGGGCAAGGTGGTGAGGATCTTCACCGACAACACCACCACCATGTTTTACATCAGGAAACAGGGCGGAACCAGGTCCCCAGCGCTGTCCAAGGAGGCGCAGGACCTGTGGCATTAGGCCGTCGCCCAAGGGATTTTTCTGGTGCCGTTTCATCTGGCAGGGATAAAAAACACCATCGCCGACTCACTCAGCAGGGAGCTGCGCTCGTGCCACGAGTGGGAACTACGGCAGGATCTGGTGGATCGCCTCTTCCGACGGTGGGGCACACCCCAGATCGACCTGTTCGCGACGGCGACGAACACCAAGTGCCGGAGGTTCGCCAGCAGGTTTTCCCCAGACGAGGAGCATGGGCGATGCTTTCTCGTTCCCCTGGGAGGGCCTGTTCCTCTACGCGTTCCCTCCTTTGCCTCTGCTAATCCGGCTCATCAACCAGCTCAAGAGGTCACGGTGCAGGATGATCCTCGTCGCACCTGCGTGGCCGAGGCAGATATGGTTCCCGGACTTGCTGGACTTGTCAGCGTCCCCGCCGATCAAGCTGCCGGCGGACGCGGATCTACTCTCCAGGGAAGGAGGCGCCATCCTCCACCACGACCCGAAGTCGCTGAACTTGCAGGCCTGGCTCCTGCAGCGCTAGAGTTTGGAGGATACGACATACCGGCCGATTGCAGAGAGGTTCTTGCAAAGGCCAGGGCGTCCTCGACTCTTAAATGCTATGGACACAAATGGAAGAGGTTCTCTGTCTGGTGCCGCGCACAGAAGATTAACCCTCTACGGATTACGGCTCCCCAAGTACTGCCGTACCTGCTGACGCTGGCCAAAGCTGGTCTGGCACACGCGTCCATCAAGATTCATCTTGCTGCGATCTCCCGATACACCAGAACCACGGGGCGGACGTCCTTGTGGTCTCATCGTCTGGTGAAAGAGTTCATGAAGGGACTGTTCAGATCGTTCCCGCCGGTGAAGGCTCCGGCCCCGGCGTGGGAGCTCAACGTGGTGCTGACCAAGCTCATGGGACCTCCGTTCGAGCCTCTGCACTCGGCCCCGTTGAAGTTTCTATCGTGGAAAACAGCTTTTCTTGTGGCCATCACCTCCGCACGACGAGTGGGAGAGATCCAGGCCCTTTCCTGCAAGGCCCCGTACTTGACTTTCCACGACACGAGGGTAGTGCTCAGGACGCACCCCTCCTTCATGCCCAAGGTACCGTCGGACTTCCATCTCAACGAACCCTTGGTGTTACCTGTGTTCTTCCCGTCGCCTTCGTCGCCGGCTGAGAGGACTTTGCACTCGCTGGATGTAGCTAGAGCGCTGAAGTTCTACGTGGACCGCACGAAGGGTTTTCGGAAGACGTCACAACTCTTTGTGAACTTTGGACCTGTCAATCAGGGGAAGGCTCTCTCGAAGGCTTCCATCTCCAGATGGCTCTCCGGCTGTATCATGTGCTGTCACCGGTTGGCAAACCGACCGCTGCCTGGCCGTCCGAGAGCCCATTCCACCAGAGCGATCGCAGCTACCACGGCGTTCCTATCTGGTGTGCCCCTGCTGGACATATGCAGGGCTGCTACGTGGAGGTCGACGCACACCTTCACGAAATTCTACTGCGTCGACCGGGATTCCAGGGAGGAGTCCAGGGTCGGCCAAGCAGTGCTGCGCAACCTGTTCGCCTGAGGTGAGCCTGGTGAGGAGGTAAGATGCTTGATGTTGAGCCTTTGCCACCTCCCGTGGTTGTGCATGTGTGTACTGCTATGTATTCTTTATTCATGAGCATGTGAATCCATGCCAGACCCCATGCTGGAGAAGGAACAAGTTACTTACCTGTAACTGTTGTTCTCCAGCATGGGTCTGGCATGGATTCACATGCGAACCCTCCCGCCTACCCCTCTGCGGCTCTTCACTTGGTCATACTGCCACTTCACGTGCTTCCAAATCTGAAGATGGCTGCCAGAGGCGGTGCTTAGGTAGAGGGCAGTCATTGGCTGTGGTCAGTATGACGCAGAGACCAGTGATTGGTTGTTACTACGAAAGACAGATCAGAAACGAAACTGATACTGGTTTTTTCTTTACCGAGGATTCCCAGCCTGACGACGGGGAATATTCATGAGCATGTGAATCCATGCCAGACCCATGCTGGAGAACAACAGTTACAGGTAAGTAACTTGTTCCTTATCACTCCCTCCTCCAATTACATACCACTGCTATGGGAGTCTATCAAAGATAAGGAATACGTCGGAGGACACAATCCCTTCGAAGAACAAGTTACTTCTTACCTGGTAACGTTCTTTCGACGGGATGTTCCTCCGACGTATTCCTTATCGCCCCTCCCATCCATCCCCGCAGTGATAACTTCCCTTGTGGTTGCAATTATCGCTCCTTCAAGGTTACTAACCGATTCAGGCATGTCTTTTCTTATGCTACAAAACGGAACTGAGCAACGGACGCAGCGCGTGGGTATTTATGGGCATGGTGACGTCGGCGCCGATACGGTGGCCGTCGAGGGACATCGACTCGGCGGAGGTCGGTGCGCAGCGCCCTCTACAGAAAACATTTCCGAGGCCAGCAAGCTGGAAACGTATTATCAAAGATAAGGAATACGTCGGAGGAACATCCCGTCGAAAGGACGTTACCAGGTAAGAAGTAACTTATTCATCTAGATTGAAAATCATTTTGCAAACTTTTGTGCAGATTTGTCAAATGGCACCAAATCTATAAGACTTTACAATATTTTGGGACCCCCTAATTTTGTTCCCTCTTGACCAAACACCACCACACTTTTGATAACCATTCAGAATCAGGTCTAGAATTAAATTCCGAAGTTTCATGCAGTTTCATTGAATGGTGCAATACGAGCCATTCACCAACCCTGTAATGCAGAAATAAGCATAGATGCCCCCGAACATCTAATATGCTCCCCGATGTTACAGGACTGCCCAGGGCTGTTTGCAGACATCGGAGAAGAAACACGCTTGTTTTTGGGCTTTTTAAGGACTTATCCCATCCTCATCACCCCTCACCTTCCCAGAGATTGTTTCATTATTTTAACAAGTACAATTTTGTGTTTTTGATTATGTTTTTACCAGTGTTCGTGGACAACGGCGGCTGTCCGCAAATCCATCATGGCGGGCGTTTCCAGAAATGTGACGCAACTCATGTTTTTTATTGTCCAATCGGCAAGCGCTTCCATTGTCGCAAAGCTTGCGTCGCTCTCTAGACCAATCGCGGACTGAATCCAGATATCGCACATTTCTTTAACCTACTTTTTGCTTGTTTAAAAAAAAAACTGCTGGATGCATTTACACCAAATTTACAAAAAGCATGCTTTCGTAACCAAGCCACCGCTCCTGCTGCAAATTTGGTGAAAATCCGTCCAGCGGTTTGGGCTGTAGGTGTTGGCAAATTCTTTTTTCCATTGTGACTATGGGAAAAACCAATTTTTTTTTAATTAAAGGATGCACTCTTCTCATATTTTAAAAGTTGTAATTAACTGATTAAAAACACATATTTTGGGATTCCCCTAATAACTTTGCCCCCCTTGACGAAACCTCACCAAACTTTGCAGGATCAATCTGACTGGGCCATATACTTTGTTTGCAAATATGCATTCAACTGACACTAACCAGCAGAGGTAATATTGGTCGAATAATTGTATAATGAGGTGTTTGCACAAAACTAGCATGTGTTGAAAATAATATACATATATTGAATGTCTAACCAGCATAGAAGAAATGCAGACTAATATCAACAGAACGTTAAAAATCAAAGAATTCCCAACTTTCTGCCAGGGTAGTACCCATTTTATAAATTGTACTCAATGTTCTAAAGAAATCACCAAATGTTACATTGAATATGCGTAAAGCATACATTGTATCTTGTGCACAAACCTAGTCAAAAAAAGACAGAAACCGCCCTTCTAACTTGCCACCACACAATTGAATGAGAATGTTATTATGAACATGACGCATACTGAGATGACGTCATCACAGTGACTACTAAAATACTACTAATGTATTCCAGAGATTATTTTATTTTTTATAGAATTGTGTCCCTGAAAATAAACTGTTATTTTGTAATCTTACAATTGCTGTCAAGAAGATATCTATATGTAAAATGTTTTACAAATTACAGAATGAATGTACTATACTTGAGAAATCACAAGTAACTTCATGTGCTGATTGACACATAGGGGTCATTCCAACTTCCTAGGTCACTATACCTAGGATCCATTTTCCCATAATATCTTCCACATTCTCCAGCATGGGGTCTGACATGGATTCACATGCTCATGAATATTCCCCGTCGTCAGGCTGGGAATCCTCGGTAAAGAAAAAACCAGTATCAGTTTCGTTTCTGAAATGTCTTTCGTAGTAATAACCAATCACTGGTCTCTGCGTCATACTGACCACAGCCAATGACTGCCCTCTACCTAAGCACCGCCTCTGGCAGCCATCTTCAGATTTTTACCGCACGTTCATGTGTTGGGATCCTCATGCTATTGCTCTCGAGCGTTAGTGCTATTTTTTCACGTTTTTTCTCAAAAACTTTGTTTTTTCGGTCAAAAGAGCCTCAAGCTCCACCGACTCTCCATCCGATCAACGGGGACCCGTGTCGGATTCGTCTGCGCCCCTCAAGGGTGAAGATTTCGTCGAGCTAAGCTTTTGGAGGACTCCAGAAGCTTCTCAGGCCCGGACATGGCCCAGGAGAAGGGAAGCTCGACGCCCGGAAAGCTGTTCAGGATCTGCCCTGGATGCCAGCTGCAGAACGTCTTTAAGGAGGACGAACACTCCTTTTGTCTCTACTGCTTACATGAGGACAAGACGCACGTGGAGAAGGACTGTGCGTTTTGCGGCAATATGTCGGAGCGGACCATGAAGGACCGCCATCAACGTCTCGCCAACTGGCTGGAAGGGAAGAGCCCGTCAGGCGAGAAGAAGAGGAAGAAATCCGAGCGGTCTTCTAAGACCTTTGAGGACGCCCCGGCGACGGGGGTCCAACACAAGGCCAAGCACCGCGAGTCCGCTGGCACCGGGAGCGCCGAACGGTCGGGCTCTACGGGCGCCAGGCAGGGCGCATCCTCCCCGGCACCTTCAGCCACGAGCCAACGCTCTGGGTCGGTAAGAGGAAGGGCGAGCACCCGGCGAAGCTCCTGGAGAGGCCCCGGTCGAGCTCGAAGGCCCCATCGGAGGGGGAGCGAGGCAGTGTCCCCCCCCTCAAGGATAAGGTGGTGAGCGCACCTAAGGTGGTGAAGGCCTTAATCCATCCGGCCAAGCCCTCTATCGATACTGTCGCGGCGGCCCTGACTCAGCCTGTGGAGGCTACACCAGGGGTGGCGACCTCGGGGCTCAGAGTCTCCCTGCCACCTCGGAGGGAGTCCTCTTTTGTGCCCATCGATAGGACCCCCGTGAAATCCCCGGCAGGGAAGAAAAAGGGGGGGCAGGGCGTCATCGTAGATTCGGCTTCAACCTCAGAGGAAGAGCTGATCGAGGTCTTAAGCCACGGCCTTGGCGTGGAAGAAGACCGGCCCGTCGGGATGGATCCCGACGCAGGTGACGACATCGTCGAGGGTGCCGACGGGGCCCCTGATCGCCCGTCGGATTCCCCTCTGCCAGCGCCGCAAGACAACTCGGCGGCCATTTTGTTGGCTATACAGTCCTTATGCTCAGAGATAAGGACGAGACTACCGTTGCCGACGGAGGAACCTCTCCCGTCGGGGGATCCCGAACCGGGACCCTCTGGTGTTCCCCCGCCCAAGAAAAGAAGGATTCACCCTCCACCTCCTTTTCAGCCGTCGCGCCTTGTCCAGCCCTCCTCCCCGTCCACCCTAGGGGATGATACGGGGACTGACACGGCAGCGACGGGTACGGACGACGAGGTATACGACGAGGATCTACCGTCGTCACCTCCCACCAGGGCTTCTCCACCCGACGAGATTGGATCGTTCCACTCCATGATCGCCAGGGCATCCGAGCTTTTCCAACTCTGCCCTGAGGAGAAGAAAAAGGAAGGATTCCTTTATCAACGGCGCGAGGCCAAGAGGAAGACGGTCCTCGCGGTGCCTCTACTGGACGAGATTTGGGATGAGGGCCTCGCCCTCCTCAAGAACCCTTCCACAACAACGCCAGCTAGAAGAGACCGGTACGAGAAGAAGTACCGGGTCCCGGACGCGGCCCCCCTGTGCCTCCGGGCGCAGCCTACCCCGGACTCCGTCGTCTCCGCGGCGGCCTGGAAGAAAGCGGGGGGGGGGGGTGCGGCCTCCACATCGACTTCCCCACCGGACGGCGAGGGAAAGAAATTGGACGCTATGGGACGCAGGGTCATCTCGTCTGCAGCGACGACGATTAAAGCGGCCAACGCCTTGGCTATCGTGGCCCGCTACGACAGGGAGCTATGGTACAAACTGGCTCCCCTGCTGGACTTCCTACCGGACGACAAGAGGGCGGATGCCCTGGAGATCCTACAGGAAGTTGAGGTGGCGTCGGACCACGCCATCACTATTGCGACGGACATCGCCGACACTGGGTTTCGCCAGATGGGCAACGGCGTGTGCCTTAGGCGGCGTGGATGGCTCAAGGCTACGGACTTCCGTCAAGACGTACAGACCAGAGTCCTGGACATGCCGTTCGATGGGAACAACCTGTTTGGGAAAACAGTGGACGATTCCCTTCAGGCCATTAAAGCGGACACTGAGACGGCCCGGGCCCTTGGGGTTCTGCAGCAACGACGGACGCCCTTTCGGAGCAGCGGAGGCAAGGGCGCCTCCAAAGGTTCCGGCGGCGGTTTCTCCACCTACCGTCAAGCGGCCCGCTCGTCGTCTCAGGAGGCCTACAGAGGACGAGGCAAGTCTGGCGGACCCCGCTGTCGTCGCCAAGGAGGTCAAGGCGGCAAAGCCTCGTCGAAACAGGATTGAACCGGCCGTGGGGTCGGGCCCCCACCGAAGCACCCTGGTGGGAGGCCGGCTGGCGAGCTTCGTCAGCGTGTGGGAGTCCATCTCCACCGACCGTTGGGTGCTGGACGCCTTAGCCCGGGGCCACGCGCTCGAGTTTCAAAGAAGGTGCCCGCGCGTCCCCCCCCCGTGGCCAGGAAAGAGCTTCACGTCCCTCAGCTTCTCCTGGAGGTAAAGGCGATGCTCAGGAAGGGCGCCATCAAACTCGTCCCAAAGAGGCTTCGGGGCTCCGGACTTTACTCGAGATACTTCCTCGTGAAGA
This sequence comes from Ambystoma mexicanum, assembly GCF_040938575.1. Taxonomy (NCBI): domain Eukaryota; kingdom Metazoa; phylum Chordata; class Amphibia; order Caudata; family Ambystomatidae; genus Ambystoma; species Ambystoma mexicanum. The sequence continues at coordinate 297,772,601 of NC_090940.1, read as the reverse complement.
AGAAGACGGGAGGATGGCGCCCCATCCTAGACCTGCGACGTCTGAACAAGTTCATCAAGGCGCAGAAGTTCCGGATGGTCACCCTCCAGCACGTCCTGGGTCAGCTGGAGGAAGGAGACTTCCTGTCGTCGTTGGATTTGGAGGATGCCTACTTCCATATTCCCATCCTAAAGGGGCACCGAAAATTCCTCAGGTTTGTGGTCCAAGGGCGTCACTACCAGTTCAAAGCCCTCCCCTTCGGACTTCGGTCGGCACCCAGGGCATTCACCAAGATCCACGTCTACCCCTACCTGGACGACTGGCTCATCCGAGCCAAGACGAGGGAGCTTGCCGTGGAGCACACGGCAAGGACCGTCCAACTTCTCACGGACCTGGGATTCTCCATGAACTACGCCAAGTCCCACCTGGTACCCGCGCAAAACGCACTGTTTCTGGGAGCGAAGCTCGACACAGTGTCCCTTCTGGCCTCCCCGTCGGAGGAAAGGACCAGGTCCATCCTGGGCAAGGTACAGCGGATGTTGGTTTCCGACGCGGCCAAGGTGAGGTCCATCAAGTCCCTCCTCGGAATGATGTCTTCTTGCATCTACCTCATTCCCATGTGCAGGCTCCGGATGCGCCCGTTGCAGGAGTTCCTGGACGCGCGCTGGATCCAAACGACAGGCGGCTTCGAGTAGAGGATCACACTCGACGAGAGTTTCCGCCGAGCGGTCCGGTGGTGGGGCACCCGCGCGCATCTGACGGCGGGCATTGACTTCCAGACCCCAGACCACCAGGAGACGGTGACCACGGATGCCTCCCTGGAAGGGTGGGGAGCGCACACCGAAAATCTGCACGCGAGAGGCCTTTGGCTCCCGACGGAGAAGTCCCTCCATATCAACGTCCTGGAGCTCCGTGCAGTGTTCTGGGCCCTCGGGTCCTTCCTTCCGTCCCTCAAGGGCAAGGTGGTGAGGATCTTCACCGACAACACCACCACCATGTTTTACATCAGGAAACAGGGCGGAACCAGGTCCCCAGCACTGTCCAAGGAGGCGCAGGACCTGTGGCATTGGGCCGTCGCCCAAAGGATGTTTCTGGTGCCGTTTCATCTGGCAGGGATAAAAAACACCATCGCCGACTCACTCAGCAGGGAGCTGCGCTCGTGCCACGAGTGGGAACTACGGCAGGATCTAGTGGATCGCCTCTTCCGACGGTGGGGCACACCCCAGATCGACCTGTTCGTGACGGCGACGAACTCCAAGTGCCGGAGGTTCGCCAGCAGGTTTCCCCAGGCGAGGAGCATGGGCGATGCTTTCTCATTCCCCTGGGAGGGCCTGTTCCTCTACGCGTTCCCTCCTTTGCCACTGCTAATCCGGCTCGTCAACCAGCTCAAGAGGTCACGGTGCAAGGTGATCCTCGTCGCACCTGCGTGGCCGTGGCAGATATGGTTCCCGGACCTTCTGGACTTGTCAGCGTCCCCGCCAATCAAGCTGCCGGTGGACGCGGATCTACTCTCCAGGGAAGGAGGCGCCATCCTCCACCACGACCCGAAATCGCTGAACTTGCAGGCCTGGCTCCTGCAGCGCTAGAGTTTGGAGGATACGACATACCGGCCGACTGCAGAGAGGTTCTTGCAAAGGCCAGGGCGTCCTCGACTCTTAAATGCTACGGACACAAATGGAAGAGGTTCTCTGTCTGGTGCCATGCACAGAAGATTAACCCTCTACGGATTACGGCTCCCCAGGTACTGCGTACCTGCTGACGCTGGCCAAAGCTGGACTGGCACACACGTCCATCAAGATTCATCTTGCTGCGATCTCCCGATACACCAGAACCACGGGCCGGACGTCCTTGTGGTCTCATAGTCTGGTGAAAGAGTTCATGAAGGGACTGTTCAGATCGTTCCCGCCGGTGAAGGCTCCGGCCCCGGCGTGGGAGCTCAACGTGGTGCTGACCAAGCTCATGGGACCTCCGTTCGAGCCTCTGCACTCGGCCCCGTTGAAGTTTCTGTCGTGGAAAACAGCGTTTCTTGTGGCCATCACCTCCGCACGACGGGTGGGTGAGATCCAGGCCCTTTCCTGCAAGGCCCTGTACTTGACTTTTCACGACACGAGGGTAGTGCTCAGGACGCACCCCTCCTTCATGCCCAAGGTACCGTCGGACTTCCATCTCAACGAACCCTTGGTGTTGCCTGTGTTCTTCCCGTAGCCTTCGTCGCCGGCTGAGAGGACTTTGCACTCGCTGGATGTGGCTAGAGCGCTGAAGTTCTACGTGGACCGCACAAAGTGTTTTCGGAAGACGTCACAACTCTTTGTGAACTTTGGACCTGTCAATCAGGGGAAGGCTCTCTCGAAGGCTTCCATTTCCAGATGGCTCTCCGGCTGTATCATGTACTGTCATCGGTTGGCAAACCGACCGCTGCCTGGCCGTCCGAGAGCCCATTCCACCAGAGCGATCGCAGCTACCACGGCGTTCCTTTCTGGTGTGCCCCTGCTGGACATATGCAGGGCTGCTACGTGGAGGTCGACGCACACCTTCACGAAATTCTACTGCGTCGATCGGGATTCCAGGGAGGAGTCCAGGGTCGGCCAAGCAGTGCTGCGCAACCTGTTCGCCTGAGGTGAGCCTGGTGAGGAGGTAAGATGCTTAATGTTGAGTTTGATGTAATGCTTAATGTTGAGCCTTTGCCACCTCCCGTGGTTGTGCATGTGTGTACTGCTATGTATTCTTTATTCATGAGCATGTGAATCCATGCCAGACCCCATGCTGGAGAAGGAACAAGTTACTTACCTGTAACTGTTGTTCTCCAGCATGGGTCTGGCATGGATTCACATGCGAACCCTCCCGCCTACCCCTCTGCGGCTCTTCACTTGGTCATACTGCCACTTCACGTGCTTCCAAATCTGAAGATGGCTGCCAGAGGCGGTGCTTAGGTAGAGGGCAGTCATTGGCTGTGGTCAGTATGACGCAGAGACCAGTGATTGGTTATTACTACGAAAGACAGATCAGAAACGAAACTGATACTGGTTTTTTCTTTACCGAGGATTCCCAGCCTGACGACTGGGAATATTTATGAGCATGTGAATCCATGCCAGACCCATGCTGGAGAACAACAGTTACAGGTAAGTAACTTGTTCCTTATCCCACCACTAAGTCATATGGTAAATCAACCAGACATCATCACTATCGTAGTAAACTTTCCATGTAGTTTCAAAATAAATAGCTTCAAAAGAGCCAATCGCCAAACAAAATGTGCGATGTAAAGCACCCAGCACTTCACACTCAAGCATTAGATGTTTAAATGTTTCCATGTTGAATTTCCTGCACAATCTACAATTGTGTGTAACAATGCTAATGCCCTTAATGCAGAAAAAGGAATTCTTAAAATTGCATTTGATCCAAATGTCGATAGACACTTTGATTATAAGGATATGCCCTCAAATAACTGGTACGCCCAGTATTAGTCAACCAATGACATGTATTCACCCGTAGAGCTCTTTGTGGCAAGATTGACTAACAATTATTGTGCAGTCAGAGCTACCACGACCCTTCAGCCAATAATAGTGCTCTTAACCAGTAGGCCATTGTCATGCAAAAGGGAAACTGCTACAGCATGTACGATCTTAAAGTGTAAATTGATGTTACTAATCCTTCTGGCACATTCGAAAGAATGTAATTTGGTTTCCAGAAGGATATATTCAATAAAGGTGCAACTAGGTAACTTGAGCAAGACTTTAAGAATATTTCTTTCTATCAACAAAACTTTGTCAACAATGTTTCGTGCCCAGATTTCCACACCATACAAAAGTAGTGGCCGCACTTTAGCTTTGTATAGATTGATCAAGCTCATCAACAAATAGCCTTCATACCGCCTGGCAAAGAACCGCAACCCATCCATAGCCGATTTGACCTTACTCTGTAAACGTTCCAAGCGGAGCCCCAGGACAAATGACAGTCAAAAACCTGTCCCAGGTATTCTTAAGAGTAAACCGGTTCAACCAACATGGTGCCTGGAGAATTTAATAAGTGGTTTATAATTAGATTTCCTAAGGCTAAAAAACATGGATTTAGTTTTCCAGAGGTTTATTTTCAAACCATTATCATCACAGTACTGAACAAGGCAACCAAAAGAGCTCTGCAATCCCTGTGGTGTTGGGCCCACCAGGACCAGCTCATCGGCATACCTAAGCCAGGGTATCTTGGCAAGACTTAGCTTGGGGGGAGCCGCAGATCTAGTCTCCAGAGCAACAGGTAGGTCACTCAGGAAAAGGTTGAACAACAATGGCCCGTGTTTACGGCTCTGCTTAAGTCCCCGGTAAGTATCTATGTTATCAGTTATCAGTAACAGTGCCACTGCTGTGCAATCTTACTCTTAACTGAAGTGTTGGAATACAAGGCAATCAACATATATAATAACCCAGACGGAACACCCTAAAGCGCCAATTTCCTCCAAAGATTTTCCCGGGGCACTGTATCAAATGCAGTACAAAAATCCATGTAGACTGCATACACAGTGGAGTTGCGTACATACCAAGAATATTGCACCACATTTGAGAGGGTTAGGAGGTTGGTTACTGTACCAGCACCTTTTGTAAAGCATGTCTGGTATGTAGGGATTATCCTGGCTTCATAAGACCAAGTAACAAGCTCTAGGTCGAATTTTGGAAGGGACATCCAACATCGCCATTAGGCGGTCATTTTTCTTGTCCTGCATGGAACCCTTCTTGTGTACGGGCACTAATATATTTTCCTGCCACGTACTGGGTAAAACATTGGAGGTCTATTTATTATACATTTCGAAGATAGCTTTGTAACTGTGCTTTGATGCTTTTCAATAAGTTTCCTCCCATTCGAGGTTTATTTTCCTATATTCTGGGTTGAAATCGCCAAAATAGTGGAACTTTGCAAGACCTCACCACCTCGCAGCATCATTGGAGGCACAGAACAAGTTGGGACAGATTTGCAGATGAAATGAGAGGACATTCAATGTGGGTGATATTGTGGTAATAAACCTGAAGATAGTGTCCTTAACTTTATGTTCGAACTGCTTAGAGATTTTGGTCTTCACTTCCAACTAGAAGGAAAGACCACCACCATAGATCTCTGCAACCAGGGATGCTGACTTCTGGGAAGGCAGCTGGAAACGGACTTTAGAGGTGCCAAGGCAGGCAATAAGCTAAAAGACAACGGGCAGTATAAATGAGACTGTTGAACATCAGGTAAAAGGCCACTCGACACTCAAGGTTCACTGCTGCAAGATGATAATCTGGTGCAGTTGGTTAGTTAGAAATCCCTCTTGGAGGTTACAGCTTAAATCCTGCTCCTTGCCTGGTCTGACTACAGAGGTGGTAGTCCCTTACCCATTAGGCAGTGTTTTACACACATCCACTGCTTCGAAGAGATCTGATAATGTATTGTTCCTAGCTTTCTGTAGGTGTTTTTGGCGAATGCAGTGCAGAATTTGATCGTTCAAAATGTTTTTCTATTTGCAGCATTAGTGCAAGCCCTGTATTCTTTTCATTCCAAAGAAAGCCTCTGTTGACCGGGTCAACATTTCTGATTGCACAGAAAGTGCTTTTGTTTATGTGGCTTAGGGTTTAGGTTTTCTTTGAATGATTGGGGACTTAGGTCAGGGGATGTGGATTTTGTTCCTTGTATGAAGCAATTCTCTCTTTATTGGTATATTATTCCTTCTTGTTGTCTATAAACATGCCTTGCCACCTTCGATTACTATACAGGGAGACATTTGTGAACATTCTTTGAAGGGTTGTGTGTACAGGTGTGTAGATGGTTCTCCTTCCATCCCCAACCTTTGACACCTTGAATGGTATGGATAACACTCCATGTTAGGGAGTTGAACTCTAAATTGAAGAGTGCAGGGGTATGGGACGATTTCAAACAAACTCCTGACTTGTTGGCTTTACAGAAAGCCCACCTGTCAAAGAGTGACCAACATAAAGTTCTGTATAAACTATACTCTCAAAAGTATTTTGCATCTTCCCCTACAAGAACTCCGTGTAGGCTCTTGGGATTTCACAGAGACTCTCCCATCAGTGATACCACCATTTACACATACAGAAGGGAAGCTATCTTTGTCTGGGAATTTTGGGTGGGATATACATCACATGCCTATTGGCCTAGGCTCCCAATAAACGGAAAGCTTTATTTATTTTAGAGATGTTGCTCGAGTCATCCACATTTGCTGGTACAGAAATCATAGCAGGGGGTAAACGTTTCATATTGCAAGCTACTAGCCAGCCATAAAAAGTCACTTGCCACCTGTGAGGAGTCAGGAATGAAACCTGGACACAAGTTAGATATGTTTTTGGTTAAAGACTTCTATTGAACATAAAAGGGTTGGGGAAAGGCCTCTTTGACCGTACTATTAGAGGAATGTCTTTGCCTAAACCAAAACTAAGCATCTGTCTGTGTCAAAATGTCAAAACCAATACTGTGCTGCGTCCAGATTTTTATTCTGACCCTCACACTAAAACTAAATTCTACGGTGAAACGGGAAATGTCTTTAACCTGGGGAGGTTTAGAAAAGTGTTCACAAAAGAATAAATGGCTCTAGCACAAACGTTATTCCTTGATAGAGGTTCTTGTTCCAGAGGATGGTTCCCTTTCCCTGGATTCCTCTTTGCTCTCTGAAGTTTCACATACAACAGTTCTTTGTGCCTTTCTAGGCTCACAACAATGACGTACAAACTTGTTTTACTTTGCAATTGCATTTTCAGAACATCTGGTGTGAGGTAAGATTTGAATTGATGTAGTAACACTGTGTGAGACTACACAACACTTATCTGCTTGGTATTAGGTAACCCACCTTTTGGTATAGGTCTGTACTACACAGCTTGGTAGTGTGACTGAGCAGCCAGGCCTATGTCAAGAGGGGTAAATGTGAGCTGTAGCAATGAAATTTGCAAATACAAGTAGCCGAGGAACACTTACACTCAAGGTTTCAGTTATAAATAGTTATTTATTTAACATCAATTTTTAAATAAGCATTCTTTAAAAAGGGCAAGATATGTAAAAATCAAATCTAATTTGAAAATGCTTTTCAGAATCAACATCAGTTAGTGGATATTCTTTTGATATGCTTATTACACACTTCCTACACCCGGAGGTGACTTTACTCACAAGGACAGTGATGGCATTTATAGATCACTAGTTATACTTTGCAAATTATGAGGTTGCAGAAAGGAAAGGTTAAAGGAAGGAAAAGGTTAAACACGTTCTCAGGGCATGCGAGTATACTTAAATCTTCCAATTAAGTCTAGACAAGCTTTTCCCAGCGATAACAGTCTAAAACAAGTTACCACCTCTGAGGGACAGAAATATCAATGGACTAGAAGAGTCTGCAGGGAGCCAGGACATCCAAAGTCAATTGGAGCCCAGTCTATGGAGCTGAGGCACTTCTTAGATAATGAAAGTCTTGCACACAGTAGAGTTTTTGTAGAAATCACTTGTAGGGTCACAAGGTGTTACACTTGTGAAAAACAGAGTTGGAATCAACCCTTAAGGGTAAGCCAATGCAAGTCTCAACTGAGAAGAGCACAGCTAAAGAGACAATGAGGTAAGTACCCCAAGCCTCAACAGTACCTCTGGTTTGAAGAGTGGTTCAGCTGGATTCTGTCCTGTTGCAGCAGTGCAGACCCTCGGTTCCGGAGCCTCAGTCGTGGGGACAAGAGGGAGGATGTCTGGAGGGCTAGTGCGGCAGCGATCTGGAGGTCGTCGGCATCTACAGGCTCTTTTCGGATCAGCAGCACTTTGCGGTTTCAGCGCGCCTTAAACAGCACCACCGCGGATCTTGGATACTGGTTGGACTTCCTTCACTTCTTGAGTCCTGCACTGTGGTGAGGGGACTAGAGCTCTGGCCGTCCTGCTTCTGGAGCGTCCTTAGGAGACTCCTGGAGCTTCTGGCCGGATTTCAGACCTGTCAATCAACTACGGATTTCTCAACCCCTGGCACTCTGTTCTTGCAGCAGCTAAGAAGTACAGCCAGTCGGGGAAGATGGTCCAGTGGAGTTAGTCTCTGGGTTAGTTGGTCCCACTAACTCGAGGGAAGAGGTCGCCCCTTCTGGAGCTTCTCTTATCGATCAGAAAGAGTTTCAGCACAGCAGCAGGGCTTCACCAGGCAATTCAAGGTCCAGGAAGATGCAGCAAGATTCGTTCATGGTTTCTTCGTCGGTTGTTTCTCCCAGTGGCCCACTCCGACTCTAGTCCCAAAACCCTTGCCTTTTAAGCAGGTTTCTCGCATTCATGTACAGCTCAGGCTGTCAATCACACAGCATGATAGCTGTGCTTTCAGGACACCCAGTCAGCCAATCGGGACTGGTTGCATTCAGGAATTCCTAGAGACCAGGGACAGGGGAGTTTCGGGAACCTCCCTCACTCCTTGCTTTCCAGACAAACTGGAGCCAGAGTCGGGCTTCAGGTCTGAAGCCTGCCAAAGGCAAAACAAAGGGCTTAACTCTGCCTCAACGCACAGAATAAAACCCAAAAAACACCTCACAAACAGAAAATGGGAAAAAAAGACAATCTGGGCCATTTTGACCCCCTAAGGCCTCCCCCCCCCAAGCACTCCACATAAAATGGGGTTTGCTGGACCTACTAAGAGAAATGGTAATTTAAGTCAATTTCACTTTACTGTTCTTGGGAACAGTAGTTCACACAAGAAAAGGTATTTGAACCTTATGAGAAAGCTAAAGGATTTCTCTGTGACACTGCACTGAAGGTGCTGTGTGTCACCATATAAAAAGTAGATGCCTATGGAGTTTGTTAGACTGCACGAACAGAGGAAACACGTAAACCAGAGAGAGAGAGAGAGAGAGAGATATATATATATATATATATATATATATATATATATATATATATATATATATATATATATATATATCTATATCCATCACTCCAGGTTTAACATTAAAAAGTCCAGCAAAAGAGCTGGGAGTCTCTAAGGTTGAAGGGAATTGGCACAGAAATGAGAATTCGAATGGATTGTCTCCTCCAACGTATTCCACAGCTGTGCACGTTGGAAACTTTTTCAACAGAGGGTGTCCTGCATCGATGACGTCGGGTCGATGTCCCTCGAAGGCCTCCGTCGAGAGCGACTTCATCGGATGTTATAAATAGGGCGCATGGTGCCCGTAGCCTCAGTTCCGTTTTTTCCGCAAACTTGTTGCTTCATGAAACTCGGTGCGTCTCGTGTGTTCATCGTTGAGATCTTTTTTTTCTTCGACCCCTCCGACTCCGCAGTCTGGCTTCAAGACCTGCTGGGACTGCAAGTCGAAAATGTCGATCACCGACCCGCATCACATTTGTTTGTGGTGCTTGGGTGAGAGTCACAACACAGACAACTGTTTAAAATGCCAGTTGCTAACTGCCAAGGCCTTGCGGAAGGGGAAGCTCCAGGTACGTAGGGGTTCTAAGCCCAGTAAGTCCCGTAAATCCAAAGGGGTGTCCACTGTTGACTCGAGGGGTGACTCCCCGCGTCGGTAGGAGGCCTGGGGTTCTCGGTCCGGGAGTGGTTCCTGCCATTCTTCTTCCTAGTTGCGGCATTCACGGAAGTGCTGTCACCGGTTGCCTTCCCCTTCCTCCTCGGAGGATGGAACCGCGAGGAAAGTGGCATGCCCGACAAAGTCCTCGACTCCGGAGGAGCGGGCTGCCTTTAAGGAGCAATGTTAGCGATGTTTCAGTCGCAGGGCATGGGTCCGGTCGCATCTTCTAACAAAGCCAGCCAAGATCGGTCTTGTACTGTGGTTCGCACGCCTTCGGGCTCGGGTCCGCGACACGGCTCGCATCGGGAACCTTTGAAGTCCCGCACGGACAAGATTTCGGATTGTCACAAAGAGACGTGCTTGTAAGTCTCCGTCCTCATCTCCAGCGAGATCGCTGCAACCTACTAAGGGCTCAAAGCTGGCGTCTACTCGGTCAGCGCCGTGTCCGACTCGGACGTCAACGCTTTGCCGTCTTATCAGCCCACAGCGCCATCGGCACCAGTGTCGATGCCGAAGCCTTCGGCGCTCACGACGCCGAGGTTGTCGACGCTCTCGGTGTTGAAGCCTTTGGCGCCCTCGACTCCTTGGGGGATTTTTGACCGAAATTTGACATTGGAGTACCCCGATGTGGTAGATCCCCCTAGGAAGGCTACTGTGAAATTTGGGAGGCCCGTATTGGACTCCAGGCCCTTTTCTGTCCCCAGGCCATGGTTTCAACTCCCTCTGGACGACATATATGAAGAGGAAGAAAGGTCTGATTTTGAGGACCCTGGTGAACTTGATGTGGCTCCAATTTTTTCTGGAGACGGTCAGTTGGAGGAGTTGAGGCAAACCCTTCATGATGCCAGTGGGTTGGACACTTCTCCGGAAGTGGAATTTGGTAGGCCTGAGCCTGGGGCTCATGCTGAGTCTTCTACAAGGCATAAATTAGTTTTCAAAAATTGATTAGGAGAGTTTGCTAATTAATTTTTTCTTGATTAGCAAACCAACCCATTTGATTAGCAATTTTGTACTAATGTTTTTAATGCCACCAGAAGATACTTGCACCCAAGATATAAAATGGGCAACAATACGCAGTTTTGTATACCGTCTAAGTAAGACATTAGTGAGATGTCAGGCCTTGCAAATTCTTTCTGCAAAATGGTGCATGTCACCACAGACCCACTTTAGTTTGGCTCTCTGCTGCCAGCCATGCACAGTGAAACTTTTATCTGACGTTTACTGCAAACAAAGTAAAGTTTAAATAAAAGTTTCCAACATCCTCTGCAAATGGTAATGGCACTTCTTAAAATCTACTCGACTATGCGAGTGGACGAAAATACTTTGCGAGCCCTGGATGAGTGTCTGTAAAAAGGTTAGCTGCATGAATGCACACAAATAAATAGATAAGATAAAAAGGTTCTTAAAACAGTTTGGCCAGCTCTCTACTGCAGGTACAAATATATAATGCAATCATAATCATAGAGCAAAATGAGCTCTCGAGGCCAACTACAGTGTACAGTTTTGCAGTAGGTCTGTAGATTTACAGACTGGATGAAACTATTGATTGCTACTTTAAGTAAATGTTAATTTAGCTTTGTGTATTAATTATGTAAAAGATTAATTAGAGTGGATGGCATAGCAGGCAGAGTAGAACTGAGCAAACTAGGCAGAATGTTGTAGTTTGCAGCCATCTCACTTTTGAGTAGCGGGTATAAACCAACATGACAAGGTAGAATGTCAAGGAGTATGGTATCAGCTCATGGGTTGAGCACCAGTTGCAAGCTGTATGTAACCAGCAGGCCACAGGGCTAGGTTTGCTGTCAAAGCATTTGACCGCGTGGCTATGAACATTAAAAGGGTCCACTTGTCAATATGATACATCTTCCCCAACTAAATGAAATCTAGTTGGCACTGAGATTTAGATACACTTCATTGTAAAGCATGGAGACAATGCAGTGTTTTACCGTAGCAATACTGTAATTATGCATTATGTAACCTATGGTTTATAGTCAAAAAGTCGAAAACTTAATTTCGAATAGCAAAAATGTCGAAAAAAAAATGTCGAATGTAAAAAAGTCGAAAACACATACATATAATAGGAAAAGTCCTAATTTCGAAAAAAAAATGTCGAAAAAAAAATCGAAACCCCAAAACACTTTTTTTTTTTTTTTTACACAAATACTAACATTTTTTATGGGGGGGGTCCCCCCCATCCCAAACCCCTACCCCAACCCCCCCCTTCCTCCCCATCCCCCCCACCCCCCATAGATATACCTTTAATTATTTAAAAATAATCTTTAATATAATATTAATTAATTAATTATTTAAAAAAACCATCCCAAACCCCTACCCCCAACCCCCCCCTCCTCCCCATCACCCCCACCCCCCATGGATATACCTTTAATTATTTAAAAAAAAGTTTAATAAAATATTTATTATTAACACATAAAATCGAAAAAAATTCGACTTTGTTGTTTTTCGACATTTTTATTTTCGAAAATATTGTATTCGAAAATGACTGGACACCGTAACCTATTACATTTTTAGAAAAGGAATTTAAAGCATTTAAAAAAATAACTACCACATACTAGTCTTTGGCAGACAGGATACAGTTAGCTTAATAACAGTATTATCCCGATTATTTCTGGTTTGCAATTATTTGAAAAATAAAATGTGTAGCTCTCCCACACAAGCCTTTTGGCACATGAGTGAAGGGGATGATTACTGCTGCATTCTCTCTCCATTAGCCCCTTTGAACTTGCAGTGAATAGAGAAAAGAGGGTGGAGAGCTCTTGAGTGCAAGAGAGGAATGCAGGGTGAGCTGTGCTTTCATTGAACAGGGTAACTTAAATAGCTAACTTTGCTACACAAGTGCCAATTTAATTAGCAAACCTACAGAATTGCATAGCAAATTGCTCCACAACACTGCTTATTTCATGCCTTGCTTCATACAGGAGGCTCCTGGCTACGGTCCTGGAGTATCTGGGCTGGTCCAGTCCTCCTGAAGTCTTTGTGCAGGATGATCTAACGCACATCTTAGATCAAGGTCCGTCCTCTTACCCTGTGTTACCGTTTCATCTCACCTTACAGAAAAGGGTGGCAGCTGCTTGGCAGTCACCAGAATCTCTTCCGGCTGTTAATAAATCTTTGACAAAAAAGTACTGCCCTTCCGTTAGCTACCCCAGCTATTTATCCACTTACCCCACTCCCGAGAGTTTGGTGGTTCAGGCAGCCATGGCCACCTTGAGGCAGGCGGCGTACCCTACCATCCCTCCTGATGGGGACGACAAACGCTTTGACAGTTGGGCTCGGAAGGTATTTTCTGCAGATAGCATGGCATTGAAATCGGCCAACTCCACTTGTGCCCTACCAAAAGGTTCTCACACACTCTGTGGAACTGCGTTTCTTTAGCGACTGAGCATATTCCCGAGGGGGAAGAAAGGGCTGGCTTCCTGGCTCTCGTGCAAGACGGCACGGTTGCTATGTGCGAATCCCTTCAGTCGGGTTTGGATACGGCAGACAGTGTTAGCCGGTCCATGGCTTCGAGCACCGTTCTATGCAGATTTGCGTGGTGACGGAAGTCGGGTTTTGCTCCGGATGTGCAAAGCAGTCTTCTGAACATGCCCTTTAATGGCACACATTTGTTTGGCAACAAGGCTGACGAGCGCCTTGAGAGGTTGCAGACCTCGAAAGCTGTGGCAAAATCTTTAAGCGCAGCTGTACGTCAATCTCTGCCTTTTCGTCCTAGGTGACAGAAGTGGAGGGGAGGTTCTTTTCGTTACTACTCCTCCTTTGGTAGAACGAGGGGGGCCGCCAGTCAAAGGGGCCAGCGAAAGAGTACCTGTGGTGGTCGGGGAAATGGAGGTGCCAAAGCCGCTCAGGCAGCTGCCTCTTTACCTTCAGGCACTGCCGCAGCTGCTTCCAAACAGTCATGAGGCCATGTCCCATGGTTTGCCGGTGGGGGGGGCAGACTGTCTCAGCAACTCGAAGAGTTTTGAGCCATTACTCCAGATGCGTGGGTTCTGGATACCATAGCCCACGGCTACTGCCTTCCCTTCCTACAGCGGCCTCACGACAATCCACCGGGGAAACTCTTTGAAGCTTCCTGATCCGCTCCTTGTGCAGGAAATCTTAAGGCTGCTGGAGAAAGGCACTATAGAACTGGTGCCTGTAGCGGAGAGGAACAAGGGATGGTATTCACCTTTTTTGATCACAAAGAAAGACCGGGGATTGAAACCCATCCTGGGCGTTGGTTGATCAAACTTCTCAGGAAGGATACGTTCAAGATGGTTACTCTTTCTCAAGTCCTCCAGGCCCTTCAACGTCAGGATTGGTTGGTGTCTTTGGACCTACAGCATGCTTACTTTCATGTGCAGATTCATCCCAAGCACAGAGTGTACCTGAGGTTTGCAGCTGGAGACTCGCACTTTCAGTTTTGGGTCCTGCCGTTTGGATTGACCTCTGCCCGGAGGGTCTTCACAAAGCTAATGGTGGTGGTGATGGCAGTGTCCCTCAGGCGAGAGGGGATTCACGTCTACCCCTACCTGGACGACTGGCTGACCCGGGCACGCTCTCCCGAGCAAGCGTTGGATCACCTTGGTCTCACCTGCCGCTCCCTCCACAGGCTGGGCTTCCCACTCAATTTCAAGAAGTCGCATCGGACACCTTCCCAACAGCTCCAGTACATCGGGGCTGTGTTAGACACGTCCTTGGGGAAGTGCTCGCCTCCCAAGGTGAGGGCTCATCACATTGTGCAGATGGTGGACCAGTTTCAGCATGCTCAGAGTCTCTCGGCTTTCGAATTCTTAAGGTTGCTCGACCTCATGCCATCCTGCATTTTTGTGGTGCCAGAGGCCAGGCTGAGGATGAGATCCCTGCAATGGGTCCTCTAGATGCAGTGCTCGCAGTTCTCAGGCAAGATGTCGGATCCCATTTAGATTCCACTCTCGGTCTCCCAGGATCTTCTGTGATGGACCAACACAGGGAACTTGATGAAGGGGGAGCCGTTTTGGCAACCATGGCCGGAGGTGACTAGTGACGGATGCTTCCCTCACAGGATGGGGCGCTCATGCCGACGACATGACTGCAAGCGGTCGTTGGTCTCCGGAGTCCAAACTCCACATTAACCTGTTGAAGCTGAGGGCCATCAGACTAGCCCTGAAGGCTTTTCAGCCGTCTGTGCGGGGGAAGAATGTCCTGCTCATGACGGACAACATAGTTGCCATGCATTACTTCAACAAAAAAAGGGGGGTAGGGGTCACTCCTGTTGTGCAGAGAAGCAATGCAGCTCTGATTCTGGGCCATCCAGCAGGGAATTTCGATCTTAGCAGTTCATCTGGCTGGAGAAGAAAATGTGCCGGCGGACGCTCTGAGCAGGCAGGGCATGGTCTCTCACGAGTGGGAGTTGGCTCAGGAAGTCCTTCGAGGAACCCCACAAGTGGATCTCTTTGCCACCAGTGCCAACCAGAAGTGCGAGAGATTCTGCTCAAGGGAATTTCCTCCGAGAGGAGCCTTAGGAGACGCGTTCGTGGTGGAGTGGTCATTCCCGCTGCTGTATGCGTTTCCTCCAGTCCCCGTCATCCCGCAAGTGCTGCGGAGGTTACGGAGGTTCGGTTCCCGGATGATCCTCATTGCTCCGGCGTGGGCTCGGAGGACGTGGTACCCGGACCTTCTCGACTTGTCCATCTGCCCTCCACGTCGTCTTCCCTACCGAGACGATCTGCTCTCACGGGAGGGGGGTCAGGTTCTCCGTCCAGAGGTCAGATCCCTCAACCTTCACGCTTGGCTTCTGAAAGGTTGAGGCATAAGGATTGGGACCTCCTTGAAGACGTGATGGAGGTGTTGCTCTCGGCCCGACGGCCAGCAACAGTCTCTGTATCGTTGTCGTAAGTTCTGCGACTGGTGCAGAGTTCAGAATGTGGATCCTTTTGCATGTGACATGCCCATGGTTCTGTCCTTTTTACTTTCTTTGGCCCACAGGGGCTTGCAAGTGGGTACCATTAAAGGTTACCTGGTGGCGCTGTCCATCTTTAAGCGCTCGTCTGAAGAGTGTTCCTTCTTTAAAATCCCTTTAATTTCACAGTTTCTGAAAGGGCTCACTAATGTGTTCCCTCCGTCACCTTTCCTGGTGCCCGGTTGGGATTTAAACCTTGTTCTTAAGTTTCTTATGGGTGCTCCGTTTGAGCCTTTGCATTCTTGCCCTTTGAGGCTGTTAACTCTGAAAACTGTGTTTTTGGTTGCGGTTACTTCCGCTCGCAGAGTGAGTGAGCTACAGGCACTTTCAGTTAAGCCACCCTTCACTGTATTTCACAAGGACAGGGTTGTCCTTAGAGTTCGTCATTCTTTTCTTCCGAAGGTGGTTTTGGAATTTCATTTGGCCCAGAAGGTTGTTCTTCCGGCATTCTATCCTCCTCCGCATCCTGGTAAGGAAGAGGAGAGGCTCCATAGGCTTGATCCTAGGAGAGCTTTAAGCTTTTATGTTTCACGCATGTCCCGGGTCAGAGTGGACGAT
The DNA here is from genome assembly GCF_040938575.1 of Ambystoma mexicanum. NCBI lineage: Eukaryota > Metazoa > Chordata > Amphibia > Caudata > Ambystomatidae > Ambystoma > Ambystoma mexicanum. The sequence continues at coordinate 297,756,629 of NC_090940.1, read as the reverse complement.
CAACTCTTTCTCCAGCATGGGGTCTGGCATGGATTCACATGCTCATGAATATTCCCCGTCGTCAGGCTGGGAATCCTCGGTAAAGAAAAAACCAGTATCAGTTTCGTTTCTGATCTGTCTTTCGTAGTAATATCCAATCACTGGTCTCTGCGTCATACTGACCACAGCCAATGACTGCCCTCTACCTAAGCACCGCCTCTGGCAGCCATCTTCAGATTTTTACCGCACGTTCATGTGTTGGGATCCTCGTGCTATTGCTCTCGAGCGTTAGTGCTATTTTTTCACGTTTTTTCTCAAAAACTTTGTTTTTTCGGTCAAAAGAGCCTCAAGCTCCACCGACTCTCCATCCGATCAACGGGGACCCGTGTCGGATTCGTCTGCGCCCCTCAAGGGTGAAGATTTTGTCGAGCTACGCTTTTGGAGGACTCCAGAAGTTTCTCAGGCCCGGACATGGCCCAGGAGAAGGGATGCTCGACGCCCGGAAAGCTGTTCAGGGTCTGCCCTGGATGCCAGCTGCAGAACGTCTTTAAGGAGGACGAACACTCCTTTTGTCTCTACTGCTTACATGAGGACAAGACGCACGTGGAGAAGGACTGTGCGTTTTGCGGCAACATGTCGGAGCGGACCATGAAGGACCGCCATCAACGTCTCGCCAACTGGCTGGAAGGGAAGAGCCCGTCAGGCGAGAAGAAGAAGAAGAAATCCGAGCGGTCTTCTAAGACCTTTGAGGACGCCCCGGCGACGGGGGTCCAACACAAGGCAAAGCACCGCGAGTCCGCTGGCACCGGGAGCGCCGAACGGTCGGGCTCTACGGGCGCCAGGCAGGGCGCACCCTCCCCGGCACCATCAACCACGAGCCAACGCTCTGGGTCGGGTAAGAGGAAGGCCGAGCACCCGGCGAAGCTCCTGGAGAGGCCCCGGTCGAGCTCGAAGGCCCCATCGGAGGGGGAGCGAGGCAGTGTCCCCCCCCTCAAGGATAAGGCGGTGAGCGCACCTAAGGTGGTGAAGGCCTTAATCCATCCGGCCAAGGCCTCTATCGAAACTGTCGCGGCGGCCCTGGCTCAGCCTGTGGGGGCTACACCAGTGGTGGCGACCTCGGGGCTCAGAGTCTCCCTGCCACCTCAGAGGGAGTCCTCTTTTGTGCCCATCGATAGGGCCCCCGTGAAATCCCCCGTGGGGAAGAAAAAGGGGGGGCAGGGCATCGTCGTAGATTCGGCCTCAACCTCTGAGGAGGAGCTGGTCGAAGTCTTAAGCCACGGCCTCGGCGTGGAAGAAGACCGGCCCGTCAGGATGGATCCCGACGCAGGTGACGACGACATCATCGAGGGTACCGACGGGGCCCCTGATCGCCCGTCGGATTCCCCTCTGCCAGCGCCGCGAGACAACTCGGCGGCCATTTTGTTGGCTATACAGTCCTTATGCTCAGAGATAAGGACGAGACTACCGTTGCCGACGGAACCTCTCCTGTCGGGGGACCCAGAACCGGGACCTTCTGGTGTTCCCCCTACCAAGAAAAGAAGGATCCACCCTCCGCCTCCTTTTCAGCCGTCGCGCCCCTTCCAGCCCTCCTCCCCGTCCACCCGAGGGGATGATACAGGGACTGACACGGCAGCAACGGGTACGGACGACGAGGTATACGACGAGGATGTACCGTCGTCGCCTCCCACCAGGGCTTCTCCGCCCGACGAGATTGGATCGTTCCACTCCATGATCACCAGGGCATCCGAGCTTTTCCAACTCTGCCCTGAGGAGAAGAAGAAGGAAGGTTTCCTTTATCAGCGGCGCGAGGCCAAGAGGAAGACGGTCCTCTCAGTGCCTCTATTGGACGACATTTGGGATGAGGGCCTCACCCTCCTCAAGAACCCTTCCACGACGCCAGCTAGAAGAGACCGGTACGAGAAGAAGTACCGGGCCCCGGACACGGCCCCCCTGTGCCTCCGGGCGCAGCCTACCCCGGACTCCGTCGTCTCCGCGGCGGCCAGGAAAAAAGCGGGGGGGGGTGCGGCCTCCACATCGACTTCCCCACCGGACGGCGAGGGAAAGAAATTGGACGCTATGGGACGCAGAGTCATCTCGTCTGCGGCGACGACGATTAAAGCGGCCAACGCCTTGGCTATCGTGGCCCGCTACGACAGGGAGCTCTGGTACAAACTGGCTCCCCTACTGGACTTCTTGCCGGACGACAAGAGGGCAGAGGCCCTGGAGATCCTGCAGGAAGGTGAGATGGCTTTGGACCACGCCATTACCGTTGCGACGGACATCGCCGACACTGGGTTCCGCCAGTTGGGCAACGGCGTTTGCCTTAGGCGGCGTGGATGGCTCAAGGCTACGGACTTCCGTCAAGACGTTCAGACCAGAGTCCTGGACATGCTCTTCGCTGGGAACAACCTGTTTGGGAAAACAGTGGACGATTCCCTTCAGGCCATTAAAGCGGACACCGAGACGGCCCGGGCCCTTGGAGTTCTGCAACAACGACGGACGCCCTTTCGGAGCAGCGGAGGCAAGGGCGCCTCCAAAAGTTCAGACGGCGGTTTCTCCACCTACCGTCAAGCGGCCCGCTCGTCGGCTCAGGAGGCCTACAGAGGACGAGGCAAGTCTGGCGGACCACGCCGTCGTCGCCAAGGAGGTCAAGGCGGCAAAGCCTCGTCGAAGCAGGATTGAACCGACCGTGGGGTCGGGCCCCCACCGAAGCACCCCGGTGGGAGGCCGGCTGGCGAGATTCGTCAGCGTGTGGGAGTCCATCTCCACCGACCGTTGGGTGCTGGACGCCTTGGCCCGGGGCCACGCGCTCGAATTCCAAAGAAGGTGTCCGCGCGTCCCCCCGTGGCCAGGAAAGAACTTCACGTCCCTCAACTTCTCCTGGAGGTAAAGGCGATGCTGAGGAAGGGCGCCATCGAACTCGTCCCAAAGAGACTTCGGGGCTCCGGAGTTTACTCGAGATACTTCCTCGTGAAGAAGAAGACGGGGGGATGGCGCCCCATCCTGGACCTGCGACGTCTGAACAAGTTCATCAAGGTGCAAAAGTTCCGGATGGTCACCCTCCAGCACGTCCTGGGTCAGCTGGAGGAAGGAGACTTCCTGTCGTCGTTGGATTTGGAGGATGCCTACTTCCATATTCTCATCCTAAAGGGGCACCGAAAATTCCTCAGGTTTGTGGTCCAAGGGCGTCACTACCAGTTCAAAGCCCTCCCCTTCGGACTACGGTCGGCCCCCAGGGTATTCACCAAGTGCCTTGCACCGGTGGCGGCGCAGCTGCGCCGCGAGGGGATCCACGTCTACCCCTACCTGGACGACTGGCTCATCCGAGCCAAGACGAGGGAGCTCGCCCTGGATCACACGGCAAGGACCGTCCGACTTCTCACGGACCTGGGATTCTCCGTGAACTACGCCAAGTCTCACCTGGTACCCGCGCAAAACGCACTGTTTCTGGGAGCGAAGCTCGACACAGTGTCTCTTCTGGCCTCCCCGTCGGAGGAAAGGACCAGGTCCATCCTGGGCAAGGTACAGCGGATGTTGGTTTCCGACGCGGCCAAGGTGAGGTCCATCAAGTCCCTCCTCGGAATGATGTCTTCCTGCATCTACCTCATTCCCATGTGCAGGCTCCGGATGCGCCCGTTGCAGGAGTTCCTGGACGCGCGCTGGATCCAAACGACGGGCAGCTTCGAGGAGAGGATCACACTCGACGAGAGTTTCCGCCGAGCGGTCCGGTGGTGGGGCAACCGCACGCATCTGACGGCGGGCATGGACTTCCAGACCACCAGGAGACAGTGACCACCGATGCCTCCCTGGAAGGGTGGGGAGCGCACACCGAAAATCTGCACGCGAGAGGCCTTTGGCTCCCGACGGAGAAGTCCCTCCATATCAACGTCCTGGAGCTCCGTGCAGTGTTCTGGGCCCTCAGGTCCTTCCTTCCGTCCCTCAAGGGCAAGGTGGTGAGGATCTTCACCGACAACACCACCACCATGTTTTACATCAGGAAACAGGGCGGAACCAGGTCCCCAGCGCTGTCCAAGGAGGCGCAGGACCTGTGGCATTGGGCCGTCGCCCAAAGGATGTTTCTGGTGCCGTTTCATCTGGCAGGGATAAAAAACACCATCGCCGACTCACTCAGCAGGGAGCTGCGCTCGTGCCACGAGTGGGAACTACGGCAGGATCTAGTGGATCGCCTCTTCCGACGGTGGGGCACACCCCAGATCGACCTGTTCGCGACGGCGACGAACTCCAAGTGCCGAAGGTTCGCCAGCAGGTTTCCCCAGGCGAGGAGCATGGGCGATGCCTTCTCGTTCCCCTGGGAGGGCCTGTTCCTCTACGCGTTCCCTCCTTTGCCACTGCTAATCCGGCTCGTCAACCAGCTCAAGAGGTCACGGTGCAGGATGATCCTCGTCGCACCTGCGTGGCCGAGGCAGATATGGTTCCCGGACCTTCTGGACTTGTCAGCGTCCCCGCCAATCAAGCTGCCGGTGGACGCGGATCTTCTCTCCAGGGAAGGAGGCGCCATCCTCCACCACGACCCGAAATCGCTGAACTTGCAGGCCTGGCTCCTGCAGCGCTAGAGTTTGGAGGATACGACATACCGGCCGACTGCAGAGAGGTTCTTGCAAAGGCCAGGGCGTCCTCGACTCTTAAATGCTACGGACACAAATGGAAGAGGTTCTCTGTCTGGTGCCACGCACAGAAGATTAACCCTCTACGGATTACGGCTCCCCAGGTACTGCCGTACCTGCTGACGCTGGCCAAAGCTGGACTGGCACACGCGTCCATCAAGATTCATCTTGCTGCGATCTCCCGATACACCAGAACCACGGGCCGGACGTCCTTGTGGTCTCATCGTCTGGTGAAAGAGTTCATGAAGGGACTGTTCAGATCGTTCCCGCCGGTGAAGGCTCTGGCCCCGGCGTGGGAGCTCAACGTGGTGCTGACCAAGCTCATGGGACCTCCGTTCGAGCCTCTGCACTCGGCCCCGTTGAAGTTTGTCGTGGAAAGCAGCGTTTCTTGTGGCCATCACCTCCGCACGACGGGTGGGAGAGATCCAGGCCCTTTCATGCAAGGCCCCGTACTTGACTTTTCACGACACGAGGGTAGTGCTCAGGACGCACCCCTCCTTCATGCCCAAGGTACCGTCGGACTTCCATCTCAACGAACCCTTGGTGTTGCCTGTGTTCTTCCCGTCGCCTTCGTCGCCGGCTGAGAGGACTTTGCACTCGCTGGATGTGGCTAGAGCGCTGAAGTTCTACGTGGACCGCACGAAGTGTTTTCGGAAGACGTCACAACTCTTTGTGAACTTTGGACCTGTCAATCAGGGGAAGGCTCTCTCGAAGGCTTCCATTTCCAGATGGCTCTCCGGCTGTATCATGTACTGTCATCGGTTGGCAAACCGACCGCTGCCTGGCCGTCCGAGAGCCCATTCCACCAGAGCGATCGCAGCTACCACGGCGTTCCTTTCTGGTGTGCCCCTGCTGGACATATGCAGGGCTGCTACGTGGAGGTCGACGCACACCTTCACGAAATTCTACTGCGTCGATCGGGATTCCAGGGAGGAGTCCAGGGTCGGCCAAGCAGTGCTGCGCAACCTGTTCGCCTGAGGTGAGCCTGGTGAGGAGGTAAGATGCTTAATGTTGAGTTGGATGTACTGCTTAATGTTGAGCCTTTGCCACCTACCGTGGTTCTGCATGTGTGTACTGCTATGTATTCTTTATTCATGAGCATGTGAATCCATGCCAGACCCCATGCTGGAGAAGGAACAAGTTACTTACCTGTAACTGTTGTTCTCCAGCATGGGTCTGGCATGGATTCACATGCGAACCCTCCCGCCTACCCCTCTGCGTCTCTTCACTTGGTCATACTGCCACTTCACGTGCTTCCAAATCTGAAGATGGCTGCCAGAGGCGGTGCTTAGGTAGAGGGCAGTCATTGGCTGTGGTCAGTATGACGCAGAGACCAGTGATTGGATATTACTACGAAAGACAGATCAGAAACGAAACTGATACTGGTTTTTTCTTTACCGAGGATTCCCAGCCTGACGACGGGGAATATTCATGAGCATGTGAATCCATGCCAGACCCATGCTGGAGAACAACAGTTACAGGTAAGTAACTTGTTCCTTATTGGTTACGCTGGAAAGCGTTTGGGACAGGCTGTGACGAAACAGACTGTCTCGCTGGATTATTTTGGCCATCTCGGAGTGTTACCGCTTGGCGGGCAAGGACCCGCTGGCTTGCGGGCCCATTCTACCAGGGGTATGGCTGCATCTACTGCCCTGCAGAGGGGTGTTCCTATTCGCAACATCTGTGATGCTGCCACCTGGGCTTCTGTACATACATTTGTGCGTCACTATTCCCTCGATTCCATCCGAGGACAGGATCTGGCCTTTGGCAAGGCGGTCCTTTGCTCTGCTATTTGATTAGCAATTCTAAATTTTGATTCTAAATTCTTTCCCTCCTCCTTGCTCTGGTACTGCTTTGGGAGTCTGTCATAGATATGGAAAACGTCGGAGGACCCAATCCCCTCGAAGAACAAGTTACTTTCTTACCTGGTAACGTTCTTTCGATGGGATGGTCCGACGTATTCCATAACGCTCCCTCCCTGCCTTCCCCGCTGCAGAATTTCTTTTGCGATTGCAGCTTACGTTCCGCAAGGCTTTGTGTCTGACTGGTAGTTGACTAATGTCACACGTTCTGGGGTAAAAAACTACAACTGAGGCTACGGGCATCGTGCGTCCTACTTATCACATCGGATGAGGTCCTCGACGACGGCGCATCGACGTCATCGACGCTGGACGCAGACGCCGAAAAAGTTTCCGAAGCAGCACAGCTGTGGTGATTACCTGTCATAGATACGGAATACGTCGTCGGACCATCCCATCGAAAGAACGTTACCAGGTAAGAAAGTAACTTGTTCTATTATTTTGATAAGCAAAACAAACCGATAACGACTCCCACCCACCCCCTTCCCCTCCCTCCCCCTGTCAGAGTATGTTCTCGAAGTTCCCTGGGAGTCGCTCATGCCCTAAACAAGTCCAATATTCTTATTTTGTGTGGGACTGTTACATGTAGTAATAATAATAATAATAATGATATTCCAGAATCCTTTCCCCATTCTTCTTCAAAGGAGCCACTGGCGCCTTTCAGGGTGTGGGATAGTTTTTCCATTGTGACTAGCGTCCAGACCTTTTGCAACCAGCTGAAGACCATCTCGGGTTCTGGTTGCTTCCAACTCTGGGCTATAGCTGCCCATGCCGCTATTAGCAACCCCATAAAGCGCCTCCATTGCGACTTGGACAACTCTTTTGCTGCGAGGTCCTTGAGGCCACACACCCGCATCCCCATTCGAGTCACATTCAGGTAGATCCTCTGCACCTGTGCCTTTATTTCGACCCAGAAGCCCTGTATCTTTCTACATTCCCACCAAATGTGCTTCCAAGTGCCTTCGCCTCTGCACTCCCCCCAGCACCGACTGGACACCTGCGGAAACATCCCTTTCAATCTCACTGGAGTCAGGTGCCACTGTGTCATCACCTTTACCCACAACTCCTTCAACTGGACCGATCTGGTCAACCTTGGTATCCCGTCCCATAGTTCTTCCCATTGCTCCCTAATGATGGGCTCCCCCAAGGTTTGCTCTCATTTCACTATATAAGTCCAGCTGACCCTTTCTCCCTGCACATTAATGAACTTATAGAGGGTTGATACCAGCTTCCTGGTTCGCGGATTGGTTATAGCGAACTTCTCAAACTGTGAGAGGTCCTGTGTCGCCGCCTGTTTAATCGATGGGGTGTTTAGCCAGTGTTAAAGTTGTTCATATTTAAATCTATCGGACTCCCTGTGTTTCAGTCTCTTTATGCATGTTTAAAACGGAAGCACCTCCTGATCCTCCATCATCTCCCCAATTTTTGTACACCCAGCCAGTTCCCAGTTTCTATACGCACCCTTTTCCATACCCGGTGGGAATTCTGGGTTCCCAAACATGGGGGTGAAGGGGCCCGGCACCGTTGTAAGTGTGCCACTCCGAGCCAGTTCATCCAACACTTCCAGGGGAGCCTTCATGACCGCGCTCACCTGCCGGTTTGTCCCTCTATACTGGTTTCCCTTCCACAATAGTTCCCTCAGTGGTGTTCTGGCTACTGCTCTGTCCTGTTCGGCCCAGACTTTCTGTTGCTCTTCCCCCATCCATTCTTTCAGTACCCACAACTGGGCCACCTGGTAATACTTGTAAAAGTGCGGGAGAGCCAACCCACCCTCCATAATTGGGGCTGTTAACACCGCCCTTGATACCCTTGGTGCTTTTTTTCCATATAAATGAGGATATTGCCTTTGTAAGCGCCCAGAAAAAGGACCTGGGGATCTTTATCGGGATAGCTTGGAAGTAATATAGCAGTTTCGGGAGAATAGTCATCTTTATCGAGGAAACTCGCCCCCACCATGAGATCGCCAGCGGGTTCCACCTCTCTAGGTCCCTCTTGATTGTCCCCAACAAGTCTGGGAAATTCCCCCCCATACAGCTGGTCCACCCTACTCGTAAGGGTAATTCCTAAGTATTTGATACCCTTATTTGCATACCTTAGACCAAGTGATGCAGCCACTCCCCTCAATTCTCCCAAGTCCCCTGCCAGTGGGAGGATTTCTGATTTGTTCCTATTTATCTTTAGCCCCGCTATCGCCCCAAAGGACTCCAACTCCCTTATCACCTCTGGGAGAGTGCGGGTCGGGTCTGCTATGATTATCATCAGATCATCCGCGTACACGACCACCTTATGTTGCTTACCTGCCATTTCCATCCCCTCTATCATTCCCGATTCCCTGAGCTTGCATAGTAGTGGCTCCAAAAAGATGGCGTATAATGGGGGCGAAAGGGGGCACCCCTGCTTCGTTCCCCTGGAAAGTTCCACTCTACCCGTGACCTCACCATTGATGCCTATCCTGATCGAGGGGGAGTTATAATTTGCCCTGATCATCTTCCAAAACTTGTCCCTGAACCCCATCCGTTCCAATGTTCCAAAGAGGATTTTTGGGCATCGACCGCTAGCAGAATTGCAGGGGGGGTGTGTGATGCCCACTTTCTCCACCAGGTGCGCTATGCGCTTCAGGTTGTCGTGTGTTTGCCTGCCTGGTATAAATCCTGACTGATCTTTATTTATCAGATTGGGGAGTAATGGGGATAATCTAGAGGCAATAATTTTTGTGTAGATTTTGGCATCCTGATTTATCATGGCAATTGGACAGTAAGACACTGGTTGTGCCGGGTCTTTTCCCGCTTTGTGGAAGACCAGGACCTTTGCTTTGTTCATAGTTGGTTTCACATTTCCCCCCTCTCTAAAGTAGTTGTACATTTTTGTTAAGAATGGGACCAAATCCTCTGCATATTTTTTATAAAAAAGCTGCGGTGAAGTCATCCGGCCCTGCTGCTTTACGTGACTGTAGGCCCATAATTGCTGCCCTTACTTCATCCTCCCTGATGTCTCCTTCCAATTCCTCCCTGTCCTTTTCGGTTATATGTGGCAATGTGAGCAAATTTAAGTAGCTATCTTGATCATCCCCTCTCGGATTCCCTGTGGCATACAAGTCTTGGTAGAAAGCTATGAACTCCTCTCCCATCTCAGTGGTACTGGTAATCTTCTCCCCTTGTTTGTTGCAAATTTCCCTGATCGTTACCTTCTGTTGCCTTGCGCGCAGTTGCCTCGCTAGCAGTTTATCGGCCCTGTTAGCTTTCGTATAGTCTATTTTATCAAAAGAAGGGACATATACATATTTATTAACACAACATGTTACCGTCAGATATCTGAAAACTGACCCATCAGCCGCTCAGCAAATGTGGGCTGTGTGAAATCTAATGAATGACGTGTACCAAAAATTTAAAATATCATATTTTAATTCATTTGCTAAATAGCACAAGTCTCAAAGCATTTCTCTAAAAATACATTTACACCACATAAAAAATATACAATGTTTAAAAGTGGTAATTCCACCACACAGAGTCAAGTTATACAAATACTTGAAAACACTATAAAGTAGCAACTCAATTCCTCTTGCTTCCTACTGTATACAAAAAATTAGCCCAACTTATATAAGTTTCTGTCCTTGATGTTACTATTAACTGGACATTCTTCAGGGGCAGAAAATTGTTTTGTGCTTCCTATAGACTTTTCTCTATGGTCCCGGTTCCTATAACTGAGGGTACATACAAACATAAACATATTACTATATGGGCATAATTGGTTGATTTACTTAACCTAGCCAACCCTAATCACCATTAGGACGCATCAAGTATATAATTCATGATATACTAGTGCTTCAAACTTGTAGCAATAAATGTTATTCAAGTTTATTTGATAATTACAATTTTTGTCCTTCACTTTAACAGTGTTTTAAAGAGATAGCCAGTACCTTACCACGTTCTCTACTAACATTATAAAATTCATCATGCTTTCTTGTGCATAATATGACCATACATTTCACTCATCATTTCTGATACCCCGGGGAGGACAAACAAACAATCTTTCAGAATCAGGCATCACCTCTGTCCCAGTAGTAGTTTCTCTCTCTCTTGGGAAAGGTTTAATGAATCTTTTTAGCCCCGCCAAAGGACAATGCATTCACAGTGCGGGTTGAAGTATAGAATCTAGTACAAACAGAACAATCTATAAGTTTATAGAGCTTCTAAAAGACGGAGAAAATCGAAAAGAGGACAGGGGAGTGAAACTACTACACACACTGAAGACAACCTTCTTACCTTCGTGTCACTAGTCTGTAAGGTGTTTGTAATATCTAGGATCTGTAGTCTTAAGTATAAACTCCCAATCCCTGGTTTTTAGTCCACTCAATGGAAAGGAAGACGTCTTCCCTACAATGAAACAGAACCACCCATCAATATATTCCAATGAGAACAGTTTAGCTACAACGTATCTATCATCTAGAAACCCCCAGCTTACCTTTCACATGGGTTTCTCTGTCCCGTCTATAGTTCGCTGTTCCGTGCTACTGACGCACTCAAAATGCGAGCCTTAAGACTCCCCACGCACATAGCGGTCGCTCGTGGACCGATGACGTCATCGCGTATAGCATAACGCGATGACGTCGCAGGAAATTGTGTTGTTGCCTAGGCAACCTGCGATGCATCAACTACACTTCATTCTCCTCGCCAGTCAAGCGGCAGGTAAGGAAATAACTTACCTACTATGCACCATAGTTATATTTGATACCAACAGGATGGCAAAAATATGAGAGCCTACACTAGAGACCTGTGTCGTAAACAACTGCTGATCATTGTACTGTTACTTGAGTGTGTTAATTTTACTAATACATGTATCCAGTCCCTGCATGTTACCTCTACATTCGAGGGGGTAGACTGGATAAGGATTATCTCCATATAAGTAAAGGCAATGTAGTACATATCCTCTAAACACATTGGAGTACAAACAATATATACAGAGCCTCTCTATTATACAATGGTAATATGTCCCAGTCAACCATTACCTCAAGAATCTGTATAGGCTGGACTCAAACAGGACAATGCAAAACAATTTTTTCTTTACAAATTCATTTGACCACACAGTATTGATAAGTCTATACATCCCTCTCCTATGTATAACTCGGAGGACTTACCACTGGTTAGAGATGTATATTCTTCTCAACAAAAAAGGATGTTAAAACCACATCATGTCCTACCGTTGGTTAGCAAATGTACATACTTTTTAACACTTATTCCACATAATGGGAAATGTCAACAGAAGATGCAAGGCTACCACAAAAATATTGTCAAGTAGACAAAAATAGTTTATTTGATATTGTGCCACTCAATATTTTCATTTAGCCCTGTTATATGGCTATTAGTTAGAAAAATGAGTTTCTGTTCTAAATTAATCAATTTCCTATTGATATCTTCCTTTGTTCTCCCTTTGACTTTCTTCAGGATACACCACTCAAAATCCATAAATGAATGTCCCCTTTCCTCATAATGTTTAACCAGAGGAGCTTTCTCAACATGTTTTTTAAGGCAGCTCCTGTACTCTATCATACGTGTCTTGCATTTTCTGTTGGTCTTTCCTATGTACAATAAGGCACATGGACATCTAATCATGTAAATCACATTATCCGTTTGACAATTAGTGTGTTCTTTCATTTGCCAATCTGATTTCAAGCCCAAATTCACCGAGGTCATTTTTCGTGTGAGAGGACACATGACGCAATCACCACAAGGATGGTGTCCTACAACCCTTGGTAATCCCCATAAGGTACTTTGTCTCACTTCAGTATTACATGTCTTCTGTATATCACTTCTCATCACTAAGTTACGGATACTGGTGCTTTTCTTAAATGCCACTAGAGGAGGCGAAATGGTCATTGTCTTCTTCCAATTCTTATGAATGATGTTCTTAACTTTATAAGATATATTGATGAAAGTATTAACAAATACCAATGGGCTCTCTAAATTATTTCTATTTTTCTTTTCAAAAAGAGCTTCTCGATGATTATTGAAAGCTAGTTTGGCTGATTGTTTCACAATCTTGGCTAGGTACCCTCTCTGTAAGTTGGTTAATCAGGATATTTGCCCCTTCTTCGTAATCCACCACTATTGCGTTTGAGGCGCAGAAATTGGCCAAAGGGTAAATTGTCCCGCACATGTTTGGCATGATGACTACCGTAGTGCAATAGAGCGTTCTTATCAGTATTTTTTACAAATGGTTAAACCCACAGTTGATTGTCTCTGTGATAGTCAAATCTAAATAGTTGACCTCATTGGTACTCATAGATGCTGTAAATTTCAGATACCTGTTCTGATTTTTCAACCAGACCAAAAAATTGTTAGCTTCTTCTGACGATCCGTGCCAAACCATGAAGACATCGTCAATATATCTCAGCCACTGTGATATTTGGTGTCTGAAAGGATTGACCCCAGAGTAAATAAGTTTGTTCTACCATATCTACATATAGGTTTGCTAAGTTCGGGGCCATCGCTGCACCCATGGCAGTCCCTTCTACCTGAATGTAAAACTGACCCATGAATTGGAAAAAATGATTAGTAAGGGCCATTTCGGCACATCAAACAATAAAGGCATTACTGACCGGATGGTTATCTTCTCGTTTTAACAGGGTTTCCTCAACCACTTCTAAGGTGGCTCTTTGGGGGATGTTGGTATAGAACGATTGTATGTCCAAACAGATCAAAATATCTGTAGTCGGGTCAAAAATTAGCCCTTCAATTTTTACAATGGCATCCCTAGTATCCTGTACATAACTCTTCATTTTGTTTACGAAGGGGCGTAGGTAAAAATCTACATATTTGGACAATGGTTCCAGAATAGAGTCCACGCCCGACACTATGGGCCTCCCCGGAGGTTTTTCCTTGTTTTTATGGATTTTGGGAAAAATATAGAATATCGGGATTCTGGCTATTTCCCTGGTGAGGTAGTCGCCTTCCTGTTTACTAATAAGCTGTAGGTCAACAGCTTTGTCGACCTTTTCTCTTATCTGCTTGATAAGGCCAGGACTGGGATCTTGCTCAATTTTCCGATAGCTGTTATTATCTGCTAATCTGTGGCATTCGTCAATATAATCTTTTTTATTTAAAATGACGATAGCACCACCCTCGTCAGCCTTGTCAGCCTGTCGGCTTTCGTATAGTACCAGTGCCTAAGACGAAGGAGGCTTGTCTCAGCTTTTTTTGTACGTAGCATGTCTAACTGCCCCTGCACATGTCTCAGGGCCCTCTTCAGAGATTGTGTTGGCTTCTTTATGCTTTCACCTTGAATATCTGCCAATTCTCTTTCCAGTTCTCTCTCCCATGCATACCTCTGTTTGTCCTTGGCCGCCTTTCATAGCTATGAACGGGTCCCCTTATGACCGCCTTGAGGACCTCCCATACTGTTCCCAACTGTACTCCCCCACCCCCCGGTATCATTGTCTAAAAATTCCTGTATCTTCCCCCTGATGTCTTCCCCCATAACTGGATCTTGGAGAACCTCATGTGGGAGCTTCCATCCTCATAGACCCTTATTCCCACTCAATGTCCTCACATCTAGCCACAGTGGGGCATGATCTGATAGCGAGACCGGCCCAACTTCCATTCCCTGAACGGTTTTGAAATTTCTCATGGGTGCTCCGTTTGAACCTTTGCACCCTTGTGCTTTGAGATTATTGTCCTTCAAGACTGTGTTCTTGGTTGCGGTGACTTCCGCTCGCATAGTGCGTGAGTTGCAGGCACTTTCCTCTAGGCCACCCTTTACTGTGTTTCAAAAGGACAGGGTTGTACTGCAGGTACGTCCTTCCTTTCTACCCAAGGTAGTATCTGAATTTCATTTGAGTCAGAAGGTGGTTCTCCCATCTTTCTATCCTCCTCATCCTGGTAAGGAAGAGGAACGACTCCATTGGTTGGACCCTAGGAGAGCTCTGAGCTTTTACATTTCTAAGATGTCTGGGGTCAAAGTGGATGATCAACACTTTGTAGGATATGCTGGACACCGATTGGGCCAGTCTGTTACCAAACAGACCTTGTCCAGGTGGATTATCCTCATTATTACAGAGTGTTACCGATTGGCGGGTAAGGATCCTTCTGAAGGGTTGCGAGCTCATTCCACTAGGGGCGTGGCTATTTCCACCGCCCTCCCAACGGGGAGTTCCTATGAGGAATATTTATGAGGCTGCAACATGGGCTTTGCTCCACACCTTTGTTAAACATTACTCCCTGGATACGATCCATGGTAGGATATTTCCTTTAGGAAGGCGGTTCTTTAGTCCGCTATCTGATTGGGTACTCTAAATTCTTTTCCCTCTTTGGTACTGCTTTGGGAGTCGGTCAAAGATGTGGAATACGTTGGAGGACACAATCCATTCGAAGAACAAGTTACTTATCAACGGGTAACGTTCTTTCGACTGGATGTTCCTCCAATGTATTCCACATCGCCCTCCCAGCCTGCCCCTCTGGAGAATTTCCTATGCGATTGCAGCTTAAGTTTCCACAAGGCTATGTGCAGTCAAGCAGGCATGAGACTGGTGCCACACGTTCTGAGGGAAAAAACCTAAACTGAGGCTACGGGCGCCGTGCATCCTATTTATAACATCCGGTGACGTCGCTCTCGACTGAGGCCTTCGAGGGACATTGACCCGACGTCATTGACGCAGGACGCCCTCTGCTGAAAAAGTTTCCGAAGTGCACAGCTGTGGACATTACATGTCAAAGATGTGGAATACATTGGAGGAACATCCAGTCGAAAAGGAACGTTACCAGTTGGTAAGTAACTTGTTCTTCTCCCTAACACCTGGTATGCTTTTCTGCCAGGCTTTTACTTCACTTCTCCTGGGCAACACAATACCTATTCTAGTCCCGATGTTTCTTCTCAGGGCCTCTTTATTCCACACAGGTTTATTTGTCTGGTCTATTCTCTAGCCAGGGCTTCTTGTTATCATGCACTTGTTATTGCCTAGTATTTGGCTCTGTCAGGACTGCTGCTGTTCACACAGTTGGTTTGTGTTTCAAGAACTTGTTGAGATTCCCCTTTTTGCTCAGTTTTAAAAGTTTTTCAAATGCCAAAGTTCTTTTAAAGACAATCTGGTTATGCAACCCTCCCAGGCTTCCCACCTTGTTTCATGGGTTCCTGAGCTCTGCATTTGTCTGGGTTTCTTCCGGTGCCCCAACGCTCCTGTGTTTGGCCTACCGGGTATAGAATGCTTTTTTGTCTTTCTCTCTCCCCTTTAATGTGCTCACTGCTCTCAACGGGATGCTGTCTCCCTTCGGTTGCTGTGCTGCAACACTGCAGTTCCAGCTTCTTCCTTTGGCTTGGCTCTTTGGTTTCGGAGCCTGCAGCAATGCACCGTCGCTCCCCTGCTGCTGCGCTATGCCAGCGGCTACCTTTCAGCTTCCCTTTCTCTCGCTCTTTACCGGCACATGGTTCCACTTCTGACTTCCCTGCTCGGCCAGCTTCTCGCCATGGCCCGGGGTTTTCAAATGCCCTTTCCTCAGTCTCCACAAGAGATTCTTTTGGGAATTCGCCTCTTCTCCTGCTGTCACAGCGTCCGTGCCACGTCTCTGGTTCCCCGTCACGCTTTGGCAGAATGCTCTCTGCCCGCCGTCTCTCCTGGATCTCAGCTGCTTGGCATTTCAACTTCCCAGTCTGCTCAAGCAACTTCCAGCAACTAGAACGTTAAGATGGCTTGTAGGATTTTGATATCTTTCTTCCTCCTTTCTTCGTCTGTCTTTCTGTAATTCTGGGACATGGTATCCTTTTTTTTTTTTTTTAACATGTTTCTTTTAAATCAGAGCACAGATGAAAACAATACATGGATATCAAAGGCATACAATAACCCCCTTTACATGGAGATGAGACTAAGTATGATCTGGCGACCCCAATGCCCCTTCCCTGACTCGTTCCACTCCCCTCCCACCTCCCCTTTGCTCCAATTCAGCCTTCCGCCAGGTCCGACAGCGCAGGTACTGTCGCGTTCAGCTCCCTGCCTGAGTAGAGGGTCCTTCTAGCCAATTGTGTTTTGTGGGTCATTGCCGGAAAGTGTTGGTCATATTCTAGGAATGGCGGCCATATGTTCGTAAAACGATGTAGGAGGCCTGCTTTGGTTTCTGTGACTTTTTTCTGCGATCAAAATGTTCCAAAGCTTGGTCCACCAGAGAGTCATGGAGGGGCCTTCAACTGTCTTCCAGGTGCCAGCTATTGTGATTTTTCCTGACCAATAGCAGTTGTGTCAGAAGCTTAGCAGTTTTCCTGGATCTTGGGTAAACCCCTGGGGTCGTCGCCAAGCAGAATGATTTCCAGTTCCATGGGGATCGCCACCTGGGTAATGTTTTGTATAGTGGTGATGCACTGCACCGAGAAGGCTTTTACTGTTGGGCATGACCACTATATGTGGAAGTATGACCCTGGTTGACCACAAAGACACCAACAGTGGGGATCCAGGGCCCCTTTGGGATGCACTTATGTTATAAAGCCCAGTCCCATGTTTTGAGGGTGTGTTTGGTGGCAGCCAGAGTCCCACTCCAAACTCGGCAAAGTGGGGGCAGGATATACGGAAGAAAGCACAGGGGGAGCAGGAGGCAGGATTGCTCAATCTCCACCCATTTTGGGCGCCCTGAGGCCATGACCCATGCCCCTGTGTGTGCCAGTTGTGCAACTACCTGGTATTTACGTAGGTCAGGGATCCCCAGTCCTCCCAGTTTGGCGCTGCCCATCATGGCCTTCAGGGAGATCCTCGCTTTTCTAACCTTCCAAATAAAGCGGACCATATTCCTCGGCAAGCGTCAAAGGGGGGGCTGTGGAATCGTGATGGGCAGGGAGGAGCAGGCATATAGGAACCGTGGAAGGAGGTTCATTTTGCAGGCGGGGATACGCCCAATGAGTGAGATCTCTTGTAAGGTCCACCATTCTAGGTCACTCTCTAGCTCTTTAAGAGCGGGGGAAAGTTCGACCGGTAGAGATCTCTGGGACGAGCAGGAATTTGAACTCCCAGAGAAGGGATAGCTTTCTCACTCCATTGGATCGGGCATAAGGCCTCTAGGGTCACCCGCTCCCCAGGTTCTAGGCCAACCCCTAGTGTGACCGATTTCCCAAAGTTAATAGCGAAACCCGCTACCTCCCCAAATTTACGAATTTACATGCAAGCTGCTTTTAGGGAGGGACTAATGTCTGTGATAGATAGCAGCACGTCATCTGCATAGAGCGCGATCTTGTGCTGGGAACCACCAATGGGGAGGCCTTGGATGCTCGGATTTAGTCGGACCCGTTGGGCAAAGGGTTCCATTACTAGTGCAAACGAGCAGGATCGGGGGACAACGCTGCCTCGTTCCGCAGGTTAAAGGGATCGGGTCTGAGTGGTTGCTGTTGACTCTGAGGAGGGTCTTCGGGGACTAGTAGTTTGCCAGGATGAATTTTTGAAAGTTTGGGCCAAAGCAGAAGGCGTCTAGTGTGAGTTGTTTGTTTTTTTATTTTTTTTGTTTGCAGAAAGGCCCAATCTACTTTGTCAAAGGCCTTGGTCGCATCCAGGGCCAGCAGCGCTAATTTATGGGAATCTTAGATTGTGACATCTACAAGGTTCAAGGCTCTACGTATGTTATCTACAGTTGACCTATGCATTATGAAGCCTGTTTGGTCTGAATCTAATAAATTGAGTAGGGCGTTTGCTAGGCGGTTCGCTAGTATTTTCGAGTAGATGTTGGCATCGATATTTAGCAGGGAAATAGGCCTATATGAGCTAGTTTCTCTAGGGTCTTTGCACGGGTTCAGCGAAAGGATGGTTCTAGACTCTTGCATTGATGGGGTAATTGATCCCAACACACCAAAAGAATTAAAGAGGGCTGTTAGTGGGGCTACCAGTTGGGGGCAAAATACTTTGTAGAACCTTGTTGTAAACCCATCCGGGCCTGGGGCTCTAGGTTTGAGGGACTTGATGGCTGTTTCAACCTCCTCACCTGTGATCGGGGCGTCGAGGCGCTCTGTCGGATTCTTTAAGTTAAGGGAGAGCGGCCCCCTGAAGGTTGTCCAGTTGTTCCACTCAGGCCCGGGGTGATGCTGCCATTGTCTCAGAAAGATGGCCAACTGCCAGGCGCAGTTTATCTTGCTCTGTGTAATGGATCTTGCCCTGGGGATCCCTGAGGCCCACTATAGTTTCTTTTGCTTGCCTTGGCTAGTTTCTCCACCACAAGTCTATTCGCTTTGTTGTTCCTGGCATACAGAAGATGCGCTGTATCCTCTGCATAGTGGGCCTCCAGCTTTCTCCGAGCTGTTTGTAGGGGTCATTGAGACCTTGGAGACCAGCCTTTGCGTTTGTGGATGGTTTCGGCCTTTGAACCTCTTCTTCCAGGTTTGTTCAGATTTGCCGTTTACGTTTGTGGAATGCTGCCCCTTGTGCGATTAGTTCCCCACGCACCACGGCCTTCGTAGCGTCCCACGTGTTAGCTGGTGAGGTGTCTTCAGCCGGATTTTCCTTGAAGTTATTGATTGCTTTGGCTATAGAGTCCCACAGCAGCATCTCATTCAAAATAGGGTGATACAGATTCCACCAACGATGCAGGGGTGGGGTCAGGATTATGTGCTCAGAGGGTCAGAGTCACCGGAGCATGGTCGGAGAGTACCCTCATTCCAATGGTTACCTTGTCAACAAAAGCCAAGATTTGTGGAGAGGCCAGTAAGAGATCAATCCGGGAGAAAGTTCTGTGCACATGCGAAAAGGAGAAGTCTTTTTTGTGTCTACTACCTTTAGGGTTTGCACTAGTTGAAGTCTCATTGCCAGTTTGAAATCTCTAGGGGTTGGGGGGTGTGATCTGTCCCCTGCGGGGTCAGGGACCCCATTAAAGTCCCCTCCAATGATGACTTGGCCTTCCACAAAGGGAAGGAGGGTTTTGCCCAGTGCTTTGTAGAATGCCTCCTGTCTGTTGTTCGGAGCGTAAACCGAGATGAAAGAGTAGAGTTGGCCCCCATATAATGCCCTTGACTGCTGTATAAGGACCCTCTGGGCACAGTAGTGTCTCTAGAACCTGCAGCTGCGTCTTTCTGGCGAAGAGGATCGCTGTACCCCCTTTTTTGATTGCATTAGAGGCCAGATATTGAAGCAGAAAATGTGCATTGCTGAGGCGAGTAAAATGCGCTGGCTTTAGGTGTGTTTCTTGCACAAAGACCACTGTGCCTTCCATATCCTGCAGCCGTTGTAATGTTGATTTCCGTTTGGAGGGGGAGTTCAGATGCCTAACGTTCAATGAGACAAGCTTCAGTTCTCCAGCATGGGGTCTGGCATGGATTCACATGCTCATGAATATTCCCCGTCGTCAGGCTGGGAATCCTCGGTAAAGAAAAAACCAGTATCAGTTTCGTTTCTGATCTGTCTTTCGTAGTAATAACCAATCACTGGTCTCTGCGTCATACTGACCACAGCCAATGACTGCCCTCTACCTAAGCACCGCCTCTGGCAGCCATCTTCAGATTTTTACCACACGTTCATGTGTTGGGATCCTCGTGCTATTGCTCTCCAGCGTTTGTGCTATTTTTTCACGTTTTTCTCAAAAACTTCGTTTTTTCGGTCAAAAGAGCCTCAAGCTCCACCGACTCTCCATCCGATCAACGGGGACCCGTGTCGGATTCGTCTGCGCCCCTCAAGGGTGAAGATTTCGTCGAGCTACGCTTTTGGAGGACTCCAGAAGCTTCTCAGGCCCGGACATGGCCCAGGAGAAGGGAAGCTCGACGCCCGGAAAGGTGTTCAGGATCTGCCCTGGATGCCAGCTGCAGAACGTCTTTAAGGAGGACGAACACTCCTTTTGTCTCTACTGCTTACATGAGGACAAGACGCACGTGGAGAAGGACTGTGCGTTTTGCGGCAATATGTCAGAGCGGACCATGAAGGACCGCCATCAACGTCTCGCCAACTGGCTGGAAGGGAAGTGCCTGTCAGGCGAGAAGAAGAGGAAGAAATCCGAGCGGTCTTCTAAGACCTTTGAGGACGCCCCGGCGACGGGGGTCCAACACAAGGCAAAGCACCGCGAGTCCGCTGGCACCGGGAGCGCCGAACGGTCGGGCTCTACGGGCGCCAGGCAGGGCGCATCCTCCCCGGCACCTTCAGCCACGAGCCAACGCTCTGGGTCGGGTAAGAGGAAGGGCGAGCACCCGGCGAAGCTCCTGGAGAGGCCCCGGTCGAGCTCGAAGGCCCCATCGGAGGGGGAGCGAGGCAGTGTCCCCCCCTCAAGGATAAGGGTCCCCGTCCAGCCCTCCTCCCCGTCCACCCGAGGGGATGATACGGGGACTGACACGGCAGCGACGGGTACGGACGACGAGGTATACGACGAGGATCTACCGTCCTCACCTCCCACCAGGGCTTCTCCGCCCGACGAGATTGGATCGTTCCACTCCATGATCGCCAGGGCATCCGAGCTTTTCCAACTCTGCCCTGAGGAGAAGAAAAAGGAAGGATTCCTTTATCAACGGCGCGAGGCCAAGAGGAAGACGGTCCTTGCGGTGCCTCTACTGGACGACATTTGGGATGAGGGCCTCGCCCTCCTCAAGAACCCTTCCAACACGCCAGCTAGAAGAGACCGGTACGAGAAGAAGTACCGGGTCCCGGACGCGGCCCCCCTGTGCCTCCGGGCGCAGCCTACCCCGGACTCCGTCGTCTCCGCGGCGGCCAGGAAGAAAGCGGGGGGGGGGTGCGGCCTCCACATCGACTTCCCCACCGGACGGCGAGGGAAAGAAATTGGATGCTATGGGACGCAGGGTCATCTCGTCTGCAGCGACGACGATTAAAGCGGCCAACGACTTGGCTATCGTGGCCCGCTACGACAGGGAGCTATGGTACAAACTGGCTCCCCTGCTGGACTTCCTACCGGACGACAAGAGGGCGGATGCCCTGGAGATCCTACAGGAAGGTGAGGTGGCGTCGGACCACGCCATCACTATTGCGACGGACATCGCCGACACTGGGTTTCGCCAGTTGGGCAACGGCGTGTGCCTTAGGCGGCGTGGATGGCTCAAGGCTACGGACTTTCGTCAAGACGTACAGACCAGAGTCCTGGACATGCCGTTCGATGGGAACAACCTGTTTGGGAAAACGGTGGACGATTCCCTTCAGGCCATTAAAGCGGACACTGAGACGGCCCGGGCCCTTGGGGTTCTGCAGCAACGACGGACGCCCTTTCGGAGCAGCGGAGGCAAGGGCGCCTCCAAAGGTTCCGGCGGCGGTTTCTCCACCTACCGTCAAGCGGCCCGCTCGTCGTCTCAGGAGGCCTACAGAGGACGAGGCAAGTCTGGCGGACCCCGCCGTCGTCGCCAAGGAGGTCAAGGCGGCAAAGCCTCGTCGAAACAGGATTGAACCGGCCGTGGGGTCGGGCCCCCACCGAAGCACCCCGGTGGGAGGCCGGCTGGCGAGCTTCGTCAGCGTGTGGGAGTCCATCTCCACCGACCGTTGGGTGCTGGACGCCTTAGCCCGGGGCCACGCGCTCGAGTTTCAAAGAAGGTGCCCGCGCGTCCCCCCCGTGGCCAGGAAAGAGCTTCACGTCCCTCAGCTTCTCCTGGAGGTAAAGGCGATGCTCAGGAAGGGCGCCATCGAACTCGTCCCAAAGAGGCTTCGGGGCTCCGGAGTTTACTCGAGATACTTCCTCGTGAAGAAGAAGACGGGAGGATGGCGCCCCATCCTAGACCTGCGACGTCTGAACAAGTTCATCAAGGCGCAGAAGTTCCGGATGGTCACCCTCCAGCACGTCCTGGGTCAGCTGGAGGAAGGAGACTTCCTGTCGTCGTTGGATTTGGAGGATGCCTACTTCCATATTCCCATCCTAAAGGGGCACCGAAAATTCCTCAGGTTTGTGGTCCAAGGGCGTCACTACCATTTCAAAGCCCTCCCCTTCGGACTTCGGTCGGCACCCAGGGTATTCACCAAGTGCCTTGCACCGGTGGCGGCGCAGCTGCGCCGCGAGGGGATCCACGTCTACCCCTACCTGGACGACTGGCTCATCCGAGCCAAGACGAGGGAGCTCGCCGTGGAGCACACGGCAAGGACCGTCCAACTTCTCACTGACCTGGGATTCTCCGTGAACTACGCCAAGTCCCACCTGGTACCCGCGCAAAACGCACTGTTTCTGGGAGCGAAGCTCGACACAGTGTCCCTTCTGGCCTCCCCGTCGGAGGAAAGGACCAGGTCCATCCTGGGCAAGGTACAGCGGATGTTGGTTTCCGACTCGGCCAAGGTGAGGTCCATCAAGTCCCTCCTCGGAATGATGTCTTCTTGCATCTACCTCATTCCCATGTGCAGGCTCCGGATGCGCCCGTTGCAGGAGTTCCTGGACGCGCGCTGGATCCAAACGACGGGCGGCTTCGAGGAGAGGATCACACTCGACGAGAGTTTCCGCCGAGCGGTCCGGTGGTGGGGCACCCGCGCGCATCTGACGGCGGGCATGGACTCCCAGACCCTAGACCACCAGGAGACAGTGACCACGGATGCCTCCCTGGAAGGGTGGGGAGCGCACACCGAAAATCTGCACGCGAGAGGCCTTTGGCTCCCGACGGAGAAGTCCCTCCATATCAACGTCCTGGAGCTCCGTGCAGTTTTCTGGGCCCTCAGGTCCTTCCTTCCGTCCCTCAAGGGCAAGGTGGTGAGGATCTTCACCGACACCACCACCACCATGTTTTACATCAGGAAACAGGGCGGAACCAGGTCCCCAGCACTGTCCAAAGAGGTGCAGGACCTGTGGCATTGGGCCGTCGCCCAAAGGATGTACCTGCTGACGCTGGCCAAAGCTGGACTGGCACACGCGTCCATCAAGATTCATCTTGCTGCGATCTCCCGATACACCAGAACCACGGGCCGGACGTCCTTGTGGTCTCATCGTCTGGTGAAAGAGTTCATGAAGGGACTGTTCAGATCGTTCCTGCCGGTGAAGGCTCCGGCCCCGGCGTGGGAGCTCAACGTGGTGCTGACCAAGCTCATGGGACCTCCGTTCGAACCTCTGCACTCAGCCCCGTTGAAGTTTCTGTCGTGGAAAACAGCGTTTCTTGTGGCCATCACCTCCGCACGACGGGTGGGTGAGATCCAGGCCCTTTCCTGCAAGGCCCCGTACTTGACTTTTCACGACACAAGGGTAGTGCTCAGGACGCACCCCTCCTTCATGCCCAAGGTACCGTCGGACTTCCATCTCAACGAACCCTTGGTGTTGCCTGTGTTCTTCCCGTCGCCTTCGTCGCCGGCTGAGAGGACTTTGCACTCGCTGGATGTGGCTAGAGCGCTGAAGTTCTACGTGGACCGCACGGAGTGTTTTCGGAAGACGTCACAACTCTTTTTGAACTTTGGACCTGTCAATCAGGGGAAGGCTCTCTCGAAGGCTTCCATTTCCAGATGGCTCTCCGGCTGTATCATGTACTGTCATCGGTTGGCAAACCGACCGCTGCCTGGCCGTCCGAGAGCCCATTCCACCAGAGCGATCGCAGCTACCACGGCGTTCCTTTCTGGTGTGCCCCTGCTGGACATATGCAGGGCTGCTACGTGGCGGTCGACGCACACCTTCACGAAATTCTACTGCGTCGATCGGGATTCCAGGGAGGAGTCCAGGGTCGGCCAAGCAGTGCTGCGCAACCTGTTCACCTGAGGTGAGCCTGGTGAGGAGGTAAGATGCTTAATGTTGAGTTTGATGTAATGCTTAATGTTGAGCCTTTGCCACCTCCCGTGGTTGTGCATGTGTGTACTGCTATGTATTCTTTATTCATGAGCATGTGAATCCATGCCAGACCCCATGCTGGAGAAGGAGCAAGTTACTTACCTGTAACTGTTGTTCTCCAGCATGGGTCTGGCATGGATTCACATGCGAACCCTCCCGCCTACCCCTCTGCGGCTCTTCACTTGGTCATACTGCCACTTCACGTGCTTCCAAATCTGAAGATGGCTGCCAGAGGCGGTGCTTAGGTAGAGGGCAGTCATTGGCTGTGGTCAGTATGACGCAGAGACCAGTGATTGGTTATTACTACGAAAGACAGATCAGAAACGAAACTGATACTGGTTTTTTCTTTACCGAGGATTCCCAGCCTGATGACGGGGAATATTCATGAGCATGTGAATCCATGCCAGACCCATGCTGGAAAACAACAGTTACAGGTAAGTAACTTGTTCCTTTCTGGTGTGGAGGCGGGGTTTCCTGAGCTTCAGTATTTCCTATAGGTGGGGCCTGGTTCGGGCATTTCAGTTACCATCCGGGGGCATTGTTATCTTGCACTCATCGTGCAACCGGGTTTTAACATAGGCCTCCAATGGGAGGCCGTAACTACAGATTTGTGGGAAGTCGCTCTCTTTTTCTCGGTGAATCCCTCAGGCAACAGGGCTAAAACATTTTGTAGAGTATAGGTCTGTCTTCTACTCCGAGGGCTCCTGGTGTCATTCACCTCGGAGTCGGGCATGGGCTGTGTGAAGCCCACAATCTGGTGCCAGTAACATTGCGTTCCAAGACCATCCAAATTCAACTGGAGCAACTTATTCAGATTTCAGTACTCGCAGAGTAAGGATAGCCTAACCACTAAAGCTCAACAGAGCCTGGCCCGTAGGGTCTCAAGCTCGGGGTTATTTGGCATTTCGGCCTTTCTGCACCTTCGTCCAGGTCGAGCGTTTTGGTTTAGGGGGGGACTTTTCTGGGATGCTTGTCGGGCGGTCCGTTGGGGCGTCTTCCATCCCTCCAAGGGAGTCAGGCGTAGGATTGAAGCTGCATCTTCTAGGTGACTGATCGTGCAGAGCATCCCTTTGTAGGAGGATTGCAGCGCGGTTAGGAATAGCCAACGATACCTGACATGTTGGTCTCGGAGGAATAATGTCAGAGGTCTCGGGGCCCTTCGTTTTATTGTAATGTCGCCAGGGACAGGTCTTGATATATTTGAAGGGGAGAGCCCTGGAACGTCAGCTCATCCTGGGATCGTCTTATTGCCATGATGGCTTCTTTGGTCGTGTAAAAGTGGACCCGGGTTATTACATCTGGGGGGGGGGGTAGTCTGTCTCTACCCCACGACGAGGCCGCAGTCTGTGGGTTCGGTCCAGCAAGAGTTGTGATTTGTCCATGAGCGGCAGCAAGGATTGGAAAAGGTCATCCACGTACTCAGCAAGATCCTGGTCCAGGGCCGAGGAGGGAACCCCCCCGAATACTTAGGTTGTTCCGGCAGGCCCTGTTCTCGAGGTCCTCCTGTTTAAATTCTAAGACCTTGTTTTCGCTATTCAGCGTTGTATCTCTAGAAGAGTTGCTGAATGTTCTTGTGTCAAATCTTCCACCTCCCCCAGTCTCTGTTCCACCTCTGTGACCGTCTGTTCCGTCTGTTCCAGTTTAGTTGTGAGCTCTGGCATACAGGAACGTAATTAGTCTTTGATGTCTAACATGAAGGCTTGCTGTCCCGCAGCCTCTGAGGATGACTGAGGCAACGATTTTAGGGATTCTGGCTTTTTCCCTTTGTCTGCAGAGAGCAGCATGGTGGTGATGTCAGCGCTTTTGGTGACTTTAAGGTGCTTGGCCATTTTCATGGATTCCTGGTGGGTGTCACTGCCAGGCTTTTTTTGGGGGTGGTTGGTAAAGGCTGTCCACAGCGCTTTCTTCGTCACTTGGAAGGTCTCCAGGAAATGGGTAGCTGAAGAGGGGCCACTTGTTATCGCACAGGTTGCAATTGCTGGGTATCTGAGAGGCGCAAAAGACAGTTGAGAGGCCCTGGGGGGCAGAACGGCAACGCTCAGTAAGCGGAGGGATGCTCATTCAGGGCCCAGAGTTGTAGCTTATATGGGCAATCCAGAGTCGGAAAGGGCTGGCTAGTATTGTTGCCAGGCCGTCAATCTGGGAGATTTCAGCAGGAAAGTAGTTGGCGTTGAGAGCTGGGGTTGAGGAAGGTAGCACAGTGGTGCACCTTAGATGGTTATTGTAGGCTTCCAGGGTACAGAGGGTTGGGTGATTCCTGCTGAAGACTGGGCTGGGGGGGATGGGGGGGGGGCTGCTTCACGAAAAGCGGTTGTTTCCTGGGAGCCCACTCCTGCTTAAATGTCAGAGTGAGGGGGTTTGGCTGATTCCTGGTATGATCCGGAGTGAGGACTGCGCAAGTCCATGTATGATACTGGAGCCCAAGAGTAATGGGGATGTGGGATGGATGGCCCAGCCAGTCCTTTGCGAGCCGGAGACAGATACTTCCTCTCTGTAAGGCAAACAGTGTTTCAGGAATCGTAAGGTCTTTAAACACAGTGACCGCTAAGGGTACTTTTATCTGGTCCTTCTTCACATGGATGTCCCTAGGAAATTACTCCTTTCATGTTTGCAAAGTATCTTTCCTATTTCCTATGCGCTTTCCCAACCTCTCGGCTGACAGGCCCCCTTCTTTCTTCTTTCCAGCACCCCAACGATCAGTAAACCCTCCAGCGCTGGAGCCTCTGCAGTCCTCCGTTACTTATAGTAAGGTCACCCGTCATCTGCCTCCCATCCTCCACAGTGCGCGCCCGTTTCCGGGCCGGGTTCCTCTCCCTGAACGGGTCTGGCTGCAGGGGGCGCTCACATCTGCCGTCTTCTCTGCTCTGCCCGGGATTCCGAATCCGGCAGCAGTGGGCGCCGCTGTTCTCTCCGCTCACCCGAGTCTCGTAGCAAGCCTGGTGGAGTATATTAAGCGGGACGTGGGCGCACTAGGTGCCGCTGAATAACTGATCCCCGCCACCAGCAGTTCAGATGGGCCTGCGTCGTCGGGAACCACTCATTCTCCTCCGCTTTGTGGATCTTCTCCACACCGGTGCTGCTATCAGTTCAGGGCTGCAACTGCGATGGCATTGCAGAGGCTCCCCCAGCGCCAGCAGGGATGCTCCTACCCCCACAGTGTGCACAGCTGGACGGGCCCCCAGAGTGTCCCCCGGCACAACACGCAGGCAGAGCGAGCCCAGCTTGATAGACTGAGGCAGAGTTCCTCCGGGCGCAGCTCGAACACCATCAGCTGGGCCCTAGGTTGCTGCAGCTCCTTTCTTCAGGGCGATCCGCCATCTTGAATCGTGTCAGTGACGGGACAGGCGTCCTGGAAACTCACCTCAATCTGGGATTATAAAAAGCGTTAGAGGCTCATTTTATGTCCGATTAGAGCCCAGACATTCTGATCCAGGGGGCTGCCTTTTTTGTATCGGACTGACGCCAGGAACTGTATTTTATAAGCTTACATCACAGGCTTCACACAGAGGCTTTCAGAGGAGCAGCCACATCGATGGCGCTCCAAACCACACCCCTTGGTATCCATTTTTGATGATTGTTTTGGATAAGCAATTTCAAGGGTTTCAAATGATAAATCAGTTCTGAATGATTGATAATGTAAATTGGAAAGTCCATCACATAAGGGAGACCAATATTGAAAGAAGGGTCTACAGATCTGGGGAAAGAGTTTTTCCTATTCTTCACAGGATAATGAGTAAATGTGTGACAGTTGGCCATGAGGGTATTAGATATGGGAGTTTTTTTTTAAGGAATAATGGTGGATAACATGTCTTACTCGATCAAGCCATGCCATCTCCCCAGAGGTAGTCTCCTCCTATGTAATACTCCCTCATATAGCCCCCTCTCCCCCCGCAAGGGTCAGGTTCAGGTAGCGGCTGCAGTCCCCAGTCCACATGGAAGGAGGTCAGTTTTGCAAAATCAGTGATAACCCCAACGGTTCATCACACACCTCAATTCTACACATCCACACAGCACACTGTATCTCAAGCAGTCTTGTGGGGTCAGGTCATTTAGCTTTGGGGCGACCACTAAATGCATGTGTAATCGCCAACAGGATCCGTTGGAGGGGAAGGTATGGGACTGTGAAGATCTGCACAAAAACCCTGGCTTCCTTGCAAACTTCTGCAAACTCAGGGCTATTAAATACCAACTCTAGTTATTATGAGTGGTAAAGGCAGTAATTGCTGTTCTCTGGATCAAGCAAAACCTCAACGACATCTAACAAGTCTGATAACAAGATTGCAAGGACTAGCTACTAAAAGACAAATGGTGGTGATTTGCACTAGCAAATGGTTATCAAATAAAGATGGGAAGGGATAAGAGAATTATTTAAAGTTCTTTAAATATATTTTAAAAAACATTATTTCGCAGAGCATCCATCACTAGGGCATCATGTCCAGTATGTGCAAGGAATAGATTTAAGGTGCTTAACTCCAGAGTGGGTGTTCTACCTAGAACAGGACAGTCCAGAGGAAGAGGTGGAAAAGGATGATTGTTTATTAAGGATGTTACAGATGGCTCCGAAAACACTCAGGGCCTGATTCTCATTGAGGCGCAGTGAGCATGCTAAACAGCATGCTTCAGTGTGTCTTTTCCCGGCGCCCAGGCACCACGCTTATTCCTTATTCTGAAGTGGCCGTGGGCATCGGCGCAGTGCACTGTCGCAGTCTGCCTGCCTATTTAGAAAATGTCCAGATTGCAGTCTCAGCAGCAGTGCTGCTGAGGACATATATATATAGATATAGATATTTCTGAGGCTTGTGGAATCTGCTTAGATCACATGCTGTGCATAGGCCGATATCTAGTGGAAGCTGCGGAGTATTACAGTTTGTTTTTCGAAACTCGAAAATGGGCGTCGACAGAGGGCGTGCCAGTGATAATATCCCTAGTGTGACGTCCACTGTACCCAAGATCCCTCACGTGTCTAGGATCCTCAGATTGTTTTTTTCCGCCATACTGGTCGGAAGCATTTTGCTGAGTCCCCTGGCCTTAGCCATACTTTTGCTAGAATTTAAAATAATAATCTGTTGACATCCTTTCCCACCCCAACGTCGAACTTCGACACTCGACGCCGGCTGGAGAAGAAATCGACCGTCGGCTGCTGCACGACGGATTTGGGCCTCGGAAGGCCGCTGGCCTCGGCCCGGGCCTGGTAGGCCGCTGGCCTCGGCCCTGCAAGTAGGGAGAGTGGGGGGTGGTACATACTCTACACTCTTGGTATATAGGTACACCTTATACATTTCCTACACTTAACAGCCCGCTGCCGCAAGGTGCGTATGGAGGGTACCCCTTTTCAATTCTGCCCCAAGTGCAATCGCAAATACCCTTGGGTCGACAGGCACACCACGTGCAATCTCTGCTTGCCGAGGGACCACCCCGAAGCGAACTGCAGAGCGTGTAGTAGGTTTAAACCTAAGACACTTAAGGACCGTCGACGAAGCGTTGGGCACACCACGCCAGGCAGGCGGCCATGGCAGCGGAGGGCGCCTTCAGCGATGGCAGCGACGCCGTACTTTCGGACGGCGAGGGCATTACGGCGTCGAAAGACAGCCGAGCGCAGGTCCCCGACCTCGGAAGGTCTTCCGGAAGGCGGCTATGGGGAAGACCCCCGGCGACACAAGCACTTCATACTACACACACTAAACACACTAAGTCCAACCGAGACTCGACGACGTTGAGTTCTCGGAAAGAGGCACAGACAGAACGGTCCGATTCGGTGTCCTCTGGGCGCTCTAGATCAAGATCGCCGCATGACTCCAGGCAATCATCCACTCTTGCCAAGAGTGCCTCGCTCCCTAGGCTAACAGAAGTTCGATCGTCGGAAGACGAAGACGACTTCCACCCCCAGGCCGCGCTCCAGGAGTCGGAGCCCGCAATTAAAGCCAGCGAGGCCCCACGCTCGAAGGACAGGGACACCTCTCCCGATCCTCGACGCCAGGCGTCGAAAAACTCCGGAGACACTAAGGGACAGGGAAAACATTTTTCTACGCACGGGGAGGGGGAAAACAGCAGAAGAAACTACCTGTACATTATTCCACACCTGTGAAACACTCCACCCCCCCTACACAGACAGACAAGCCCAGTTCTGCTGATAGGTCCACAACCAGCAAAGCTACTCAAGATAAATCCCATAGACTTGCTGAGAGAGTCATTCCCAGTTCAGAAAAATGGTCCAGTGAAGACATAGATAGGGTCATGTCAAGAAAGTCTTCTTTGGCTGATTTTTATGATAAAAATCCAGAACATTTCCTCTCGTATGATCCACAAGGGGCCACACCCTTAGGCTCTACTAATCCTATCCCCCCGAGTAAGAAGGCCCGGTTTGAAACTCCAATGAGGTCCGAACCCTTCGAGGTACAACCTTACGCAAGACCATACTCACGGTATCAAGGAGAGGCTTCCTTTTGTGAAGACCAAGATTTTGGGTTGATAGAAGAGCAAACCGGGACGGCCTACTATGGAGATGATGAGGACCAGGAGGAAGAAGGGGATGACCCGGAAACATACAGAGTAGATTCCCCGGTAGAGAACGAAGCCCCGGTTACCGACTCCCCGGTCGATAACCAACCCCTCCTAAATGAGGTTCTCGCTCGCGCAGCGGAACATTTCCACATTGACACCCACGGTGTACAGGAGGAAAGGGACTTAGCAGAAGAGTTAGTGAGATAAAGGAGGCCTGTTGTCCAGACCATCCCTATCCTTAAATCCATTCAGCGGAGAATAGATCCGTCCCTGGTGAACCCAAACCTCACCAGAGCAGTCAATCCCAGGGTTGAAAAACTTTTCAGGGCAGCTCAGTCTGACCCTCTCTATATAAGAGGACATCTGAAGCCAGACTCCCTAGTTGTCACCAACACTCGTAAGAGGGCTGGGACACCCTTGTCTTCGTCAGAAGCTCCTCCCGACAAGGAGAGCAAGAAACTATACGGTTTCGGCAGGAAGGTAGCCTCAACGTCCGCCTATCAAGCAAGGATTGCTAACTCCACCACCCTGTTGGCCAGCTACAACTGCCATCAGTGGGAAGAAGTCGCGGCTCTCATAGCCTCTGCTCCTGAACCGTTAAAGGGCCAATTAGCTCGGATTTCCGCAGAGGGGTAGAGCCGTGTCTGGTTGCATTTTGAAAGCAACCTTCGACGCCGCGGACAACGCAGGCAGATTGGTAGCAGAAGGTACTGTTATCAAGAGACACGCGTGGTTACGACAGTCTGGTTTTAAGGCAGAAACTCGGGCATCATTGTTAGACAAACCGGTGGAAGCCGATCTGTTTGGTAAGGCGGTCGAAGATGCACTGAAAAATGCCAAGGACGAATACGAGACACTCAAATCCCTTGGTCAGTTAACCAATAAACCCCCTAACCAGAGAGGGAATAGTAATTTTCGTCGCCCACGCGGCCAAAATTCCCAGAGAGGATCTAACTATTCCCAGG
The DNA here is from genome assembly GCF_040938575.1 of Ambystoma mexicanum. Lineage (NCBI taxonomy): Eukaryota > Metazoa > Chordata > Amphibia > Caudata > Ambystomatidae > Ambystoma > Ambystoma mexicanum. The sequence goes on along the minus strand of NC_090940.1, from coordinate 297,725,037 downwards.
GACAGGGTACTCAGTGGAACAACTACCAACAGTCTACCCAGGGTTACGGCAGATGTAATAGGAGAGGTCGTGGTAAAGGCAGAGGCAGCCCCAGCAAGGGAGGCGGCACGCCTCCACCAAAGCAGTGACGCTCAGTTCAGGGTCCCTTCTCACGCAACCCCAGTAGCGGGACGCATTTCAAACTTCACCCAGGCTTGGGAAGGGATCACATCAGACAGATGGGTGCTGTCAACAGTATCCACGGGATATTGTATAGAGCTACTGCAGCGTCCCCGGAACCATCCTCCACGACAAAGAGTACACTCCTTAGAACATCAGAAGATTCTCCTCGAGGAGATCGCCATTCTTCTACAATAGAACTCGTCCCGGGACACCAGGTAAACAAGGGTATTCATTCAACTTACTTCCTTGTGCCAAAGAAAGATTTGACAATGCGCCCAGTATTGGATTTACGGCCTGCCAACAAGTATGTCAAGCCCCAAAAATTTCGTATGACCACGCTACAAGAGGTAATCCCCCTCCTAAAAAAGGGGGATTACATGGCAAACTTGGATATGAAAGATGCTTATTTTCATATTTCCATGTTCCCAGCGCACAGAAAGTACTTGTGCTTCAAGGTGGACAGTCGGCACTATCAATTTAAGGTACTGCCCTTCGGGATAGCTTCAGCACCAAGGGTATTCACCAAGGTACTGGCGGTGGCGGCTGCACACCTACGCAGGGAGGCAATCCAAGTGTACCCTTATCTGGACGACTGGCTCATAACGGGGGAAACCCCAGGAATTTGCAGGACAAACATTCAAAGGACTATCGACCTCCTCCACGAGTTAGGCTTCTCAATCAACGAGAAGAAGTCAAGCCTGGTGCCAAGCACCTCAAAACAATTCCTAGGAGCAATCCTGGATACCCAGGAGGGGTTGACCTTTCCTTCAGAAGAAATAATTCGGAATATACTACTGCAAATTCCGCATTATCAGTCCGGTCAACAAATAACGGTACGCAAAGCAATGCGTTTACTGGGCATGATGGCGTCAAGCATTTACTTGGTCCCCCACGCGCGCCTGCGCATGCGTCCCATGCAGGAATGGTTGGCGAAACAGTGGTCTCAGGCAAGTGGTCAGTGGGACGATCTAGTGGTAGTTTCGCCAACACTGGTACAAAGCCTTCACTGGTGGACAAGAGAAAATCTCGCACAGGGGAAACCCTTTTACGATCCCGAAGTACAGGCAGTAGTCACTACAGATGCATGTCTGGCGGGGTGGGGACCTCACCATCCCCACCACACAGCTCAGGGTCTCTGGTCTCACTCAGTGGCCAAGAACCACATCAACCTGCTAGAGCTTCTGGCAGTATTCAGAGCGCTTCAGGCGTTCGAGCCCCACCTACTAAACCTGTCAGTGCAAATCCGGACGGACAGCACTACAGCCATGTTCTACCTCAACAAGCAAGGAGGGACTCGCTCGCCAAATCTGTCCAAGCTTGCCAAGAAAATCTGGATATGGGCACTCAGACGGAACATCTTCCTGTCATCACAACATGTTCCAGGGGAGCTCAATTCCCTAGCGGATGCTCTGAGCAGAGACTCCCTCCCAGAGGAACACAAATGGGTTCTTCACAGAGAGGTCGTAGAAGATCTCTTCTCTCAGTGGGGTTTCCCCACTATAGACTTATTCGCCACAAGCGAAAACAGACAATGCCCAGGATTTGCATCCAGGTTCCCCCAACCAGACTTCCAGGGGAACGCCCTGTGGATGAACTGGTCAGGGATGTTTGCGTATGCTTTTCCACCAACTCCTCTCATCAGGAAAGTGGTGAACAAGATGAACAGGGAGTCGATGACGCTCGTCCTAGTTGCTCCCAGGTGGGCAAGACAACCGTGGTTCCCACACCTACGCAGGATGGCGGTGTGCGAGCCCATCAAACTTCCAGCCTGGTACAACCTACTGTCCCAACACCAAGGTCAAACAGTGCACCAGCAACCCAACTCAATGAACCTGGCAGCATGGCTCCTGAGGTCCTAGAGTTTGGACATCTCAATTTGCCACAGAGGTGTATGGACATCCTAAAGGAATCTAGGAAACCAAACACAAGGCACTGTTACTTTGACAAGTGGAAGAGGTTCGTTATCTGGTGCCAGAGTAGACAAATCAACCCAGTTGATTGCACTCCTTCCACTATTGTTACATACATGCTCCACCTGCTAGATGCAGGATTGGTTTTTAACTCACTGAAAGTACACCTGGCAGCCCTCTCGGCTTACACCACTTCCCATAGCAAGGTTTCCTGGTGGAAAGTACCAGTAGTTAAAGCCTTCATGGAAGGAGTAAAGAGACTTCACCCTCCTATTTCAAACCCACCACCAGGGTGGGACCTTAATGTGGTGCTAGCCAAGCTCATGGGCCCCCCTTTCGAACCCATGCATAAAAGCAGTCTCAAACACCTGACTTATAAAACGGCCTTCTTAGTAGCTATTACTTCTATAAGAAGGGTCAGTGAAATTCAGGCTCTGTCAGTGCAGGATCCCTTCTTTACTATCCATAAAGACAAACTGGTTTTACGCACACACCCTAGGTTCTCGCCTAAATTTATATCAAAATTCCATGAAAACCAGTCCATCGAGCTTCCGGCTTTCTTCCAGAACCCGCAAAGCTCGGCTGAGGTGAAATTACACACCCTAGATGTGCGTAGGGCGGTCCTCTACTATGTAAATAAAACCAGACCGCTAAGGAAAACAGATCAACTGTTTGCCTCCGTAGCTACAGGCAGAGAGGGGGATCGCGTCTCTAAAGGTGCCATCTCGAAGTGGATTATTAACTGTATCCAGCTGTGTTACTCACTCTCTGAAAAGTCTCTGCCCTTTTACGCCAAGGGCCCACTCTACTAGAGGCATTGGGGCCACTCTGGCTTTCATTGCAAATGTACCCCTTGACACCATTTGCAAAGCAGCTACTTGGAGCTCTATTCACACTTTTACTCAGTATTACTGCATTGACACCCATTCCAAGGCAGATACACAAGTGGGACAAGCGGTTCTAAGACACTTATTTGCTTATGACCCTTCTCACATCCCACCTCCTTCTTCTGGTACTGCTCGCTAATCTATGCACAGCATGTGATCTAAGCAGATTCCACAAGCCTCAGAAGGGATACATTACTCACCGTAATCGTATTTCTGATGCTTGTATCTGCTTAGATTCACATGCGACCCACCCTTCCTCCCCTCCGAGAGAAGGCGCATGATTGGTTGTAGTCTTACCTTTCTGTCTATCTGCTTGGATTATCTGTACTCGCGATACTCCTCATGCTACCTCATGTCAGAAAAAATATAATCTGAGGATCCTAGACGCGTGAGGGATCTTGGGTACAGTGGACGTCACACTAGGGTTAGTATTACTGGCACGCCCTGTGTCGACGCCCATTTTCGAGTTTCGAAAAACAAACTGTAATACTCCGCAGCTTCCACTAGATGTCGGCCTATGCACAGCATGTGAATCTAAGCAGATACAAGCATCAGAAATACGATTACGGTGAGTAATGTATCCCATATAGATATATATATAGATATATAGCATTAAAATATGTCTCAGGTGATCTATACATTTGTGTTCTACACACACACCATGCACCAGCACAATGCTGTGCAGGATGGCTGGAGAAAAGAGGGCAGAGCCCATTAGATCAAAGCCCCCAGCTTTGCTGAGCGGTCCTTCGACGGAGCTGGGGGCTTGTCATACTACTATCCGTGGCCCTCCTCCACACCAGTGACACGAACTGTACCATTTTGGTAGCATATATGGGTGCCACTTTTTTGCTTTCGCAAAAGTGGAAGAGTGCCCTGAGAATGAGCATCGAAAATGAAAGATTCCGAAAGTGCCAGTTGCTAGGTTGGTTTTCTGCGCTTCCCAGCAACCGGCACACACATTCTGAAATTGGAGCATTCAGTCCGCCTTGGGAACAATCCGTCACCTTCAGAAGGTTCCATGTGTGAAATGTGCGGCAAAAATGGCCGTTTACACAAAAAATTGCGGCAAAAAGGCTGTCGTTTTGTCACCGCCATCCATGTAAAGGCTGCAGGGGACACCCGCAGATCCCATCTCCCATTAAATGGGATATAGGGGTATACCTTTACCAGGTCAAACCACTGCATTTGTGCCGCGATTTTATTACTGCATACCCTTCAGAATAGGTGTTAAGTACTACCAGAAATGTTGCTAATGCTTTCTGCGTCCTTTTCGGTACTTAACACCTTGAGAATCGAGCCCTCAGAGTCTCAAGGAGAGTTCGAAGATTTTAATTTAGGTGTTAGTGGGGCCTCTCCCTCACCTCCCCATGAACCCCCTCCCTCGCCCAGGCATTCGTAACCACTGGGTAGTGCTATAAATTGTTGACCCCCACTGTCTAATATCTGCCTTGATCTCATGCTGTTCTCTCTGAAACCAGGCTATCTCCTTCAGCGACTTCCTAATTTTCCTTACTTTTACCAGATATTAGTGTTCTAATGGGCAAGTTGCCAGCTACTCTGGTAGATTCACCTGGTTCCACTCATGTCCATGGTTACCTCACCCTTCTACTCGCTATCCCTTGTGTCCTCTCCACCAACTTCTTGTCCGTTCGATCTCTCAACTGTCATATTTTCTATTTGAAAATGCCAGATAGCAGAGGAATGCTGCCTCCAACGGGGAAATGACCCACCTGCCCTAAGAAAAAGAGAAAGCTATATGCCAAATATTTGTGTTTTTTCCATAAATTTTATTATAAAGGCATTAAAGGCACTCCCGCAAAAAATTCTCAAAACCAAAAGCCACTGAGTCTAAACCAAAACATTTCATTTCGGTCATTTAGATCACAGCATTCCAAACACTTAAGCACAAATATTTTAGCTTTCTCTGTTTCTTAGGGCAGGTCCTAATTCAATAACACAACTGCCCTCCCACTAATCATATCGGATTTAAACACCACCAGTCTTTGCAAGATGCTTGTATATCCTCTATGGTGAATGATCTAAACCACAAGTCACTTTCACGGTGTAATGCACAATGCTCAAGACAGCAATCCCATTATTTGAGAACAGGTGCTAATTCCTTAACACATGACAACTGTACCCCTACAAATTATTTAGCATAATTCAATCACTAGCGAACCTAAAGTATCATAAATAAATAGCCAAACTGTGTATCACATTGTATTTCAATGTTTTCAGCAACTAAACAAATCAGGTTAAATGCAAAAAGCAATTAACTTGTAAGGCATTACATGTATTCACTAAAACATAGCCAAAGCCTCACCCATGGATTTTGGAAGCACCACTCTATCTCAGACCAGTGTATTCAGAAATTTCAAAAAACAGGTTCACAATGCAAAATAAATCTAATGCTAATTCCTTGCACCTAGTTCACCCTTTAAATTCTAGTATACATTTCCACGAGATATGTCAATATTATACATGAGCCACTTTTTATGAGCTTCTCTAAAGACCAATACCTAATAGGTGTCTCTTGCTCTTGCATCAAAGGACACCCCCAGGGGAACTGTCTGTGGACAGAACCCTTTTTGGACTGCTTCTCCCAGGATGTCTTCTTCTCTCAGGACAGTCCTTATTCAATATGATTGCCTCACCTGCCAGCCTCTTGAAAGAAACTGCTGGCCAATGTTATCCCTTTTTGATGGGCTGTGGCAGCTGGCTGTGACCGCTAACTGTCTGCTGGCTTCCTAATGCAAACCTATGTGGCAGAGACTCTGATGCCCTGTCGTGTCAAACCCCTAACGCCAATAATTGCTGGCACAATGTATAAGTGTGTTGTAAAATTCTCACTGATGTCACACAAGTTGGCGCAGCTCTGTCTCCACTTTCAGTCAGAGACGCCCTCAAGGAATGTGCCAAATTCATGTGTCTATGTCCCTGAAGAGATGGCCACGATTGATTTTGGATGGTACATCTTCTCACGCTACTGAAATTTCTTGTGCAGAAGCACAAAGCTGCCCAAGTCTAGGTCACACTTTTCCTTCTTGTGAGCTACCATAAAAATGCCTTTTAGAACAAATAAAGGATTGTTTTCAATTTTCCAAGAACTGGGCGGCATGTTGCACGTTTTATCATTGCAGTGCAGAATGGACAGTTAGAAAAAATGAACATTACACATAGGGCCTAAGCTTTTTCATAGTGTGATTTACCCTTCCAGTACATGGTGCTTTCAGGGTTTACCTGTCTATGTAAGGCACTATGTTGCTTGCTTCTCTAGGCACTTGAAATGTATAAATCATATTAAAATGACAAGGATATAGACTCCTTTGTTATTCATTAAAGACTTTCAAGCCTGTCTAGGTAAAAAAAAGAGGGGAGGGGTGCCAGTAATGGCTCCTCACATGCTTATTTCCCCTTTTTAGGGTTGGACTCGGTCAAATTACAGTCATACCCCTCCATTCTCCCACCTCCACCCTCTTGCTTCCACCCTTTGATGTTAGCGTTTTCTCGCTCATACTACTACCCTTCCTACCCCTTCTTCTTTCTGCTGCTAATGTTAATCCTCCCACTACTACTATTACTCCCGCTACTACTACTACTCCGACTCCACTAGTCCCCCCCTCCTACTACTACTACTACTACTACTACTCCTCCTCCTACCACTCCTTCTCCAATAAATGCCAACTTCTGACCTCACCTGATTCCCTTACACTTCCTATTCCCTGTGTCCTGGTTATATGTTCCTCTCTGTCTGAGGGATGGTCCATGTTCCCTAACTAATCTGTTAGTTTCCTTCCTCAGGCGTGTATGTTAGAGAAAATCTTTCCCCTTTAATTCCACTGTGGTCTAGTTGATCAGGGTTACCGGCGCGCTCAGCTGTTCGCATTTGTGTTGCAGCCGCTTTGGACTGCTGTGCTTCTGTACGGCAGAAGCCAGGATCTCTCTCGCCTCTCTGCTGTGATGATTGGGTCTGTATGGCTCTGGAGCCTTGGTATTATAGGTCGCTGACCCTGAGCTTCCTGGTTTTTCATGTATCTTTATTGCCGAAGGGCTGCTCTTTACTATCTGTGGATTCTGCATCTGAAACATAACTGAAGACTGGTGAGAATATGTACTCTTGAGGCAATGCTTGAAACCTTCTGCACAGAAACAACTGGGCACAAGAGGTGGTGACGGGAATTGGGTCCCTCTCCGCTGCCTCAGTCCACCTCAGGGGTAGAACTGGCTCTGGCAACAATCCTGGTAAGCCTCTCACCCCTGGCTGAGAGGGATTCCTGTTCCCTTTTGACAAGGCACAATTCTAGATATTGTCACGCCAAATAAAGCACTTGAGCTGGACGCATTGACAGGGGGCTTTTATTTGTTCAAAAAAATGCATAAATCAATCCCGATTTTTAACATGACTACTCAATTTCCTTGCTAAGATTGAATCTGGGAAATCCATCCAAAGTTTAGTCCTGCATTCATCTGAAATAGAAGTCCCCAAAACATTTCCCACATACATTGAACATCCCAATGTATTTTCTGCTCATATCATCCACTTTCAATGTCGTCTATTGCAAGAAGATCATCCCTTTTTGGAGAACCACTTCGGGCCAATTAATTCTCTCCCTGAGAAATATGCAAGCACTGTGATCTGGCACACGTGGCGAACCAGAAAGGTGGTGCGGCGGGTCGGGAGAAGGAGTCTGAGACATTGAGGACATGTTACCTTTTATTTAATGAAAATTATAAAACAATGACCTATCTTTTCCTATTACTAAAGGATCGCCCTGCCTATCTAAATTAACTAACAGCGCTCATCTGTCAGGAAATCAAAAGTATATTTTGTCCTCAGTCTGAAACCTTACTCTACCTGACTAATATTAATAAATCAAAATTGGCCACAGGAATGTCTCTATTCACATGGTTGTCATTCTTATCGTCCTCTCCCCAGCGGTTTTCTCTTTAAAGCTATATCTTCACCCCTGTATTTATTGATACTTAGTGTGGGTCTTTAGCATATATGATCCTTTAAGTTACCTTCCCTGATAGTCTTCAAGTTTCCTTCGTAAGCTTATGTCGCTCTTCCCATATACATCTGGGTGTGCATTCTCTTTATTACCAACTTTGTCAACTTTTCTTAAAGTAGTTTCTCACACTCAGGTCATTACTTTCATGTCCCTTCTATGCTTGAGGGTTCAGAAACCCTAGGTATTGTATGACCTTGCACAAACTGCGTCCCCCCCTGAGTTTGTGGTATTGGGTTCTCTCTGTTATGATTTAGTTTCCTTAACAGTTTGATTTAACACGATTTCTACTTATTAGCAGTGTGCTTTCTTCTCTCTCTTTAAGCCTCACAACCTGGGGGTTTCTCCCTTCCTCCAAGGGTATTCGTTTGCACTTCTTGTCTGTTTCCCATACAGTGTTGTTTGTCACACTCTGTCTTGCTTTCTGATAGTCCCAATTTTATTTAGGTAATGTTAGTTTTTCATAATTGGGGCTCTAAGGGTTTTCTGTCCTCCTTATTACTTCACCCCGGCAGCCTCCTACCTCTCACGTTCTTCCCAGTGTCATTTTCGACATAGAGAAATCTCACAGGGCCTGTTGCACACTCGGGTACTGAACGACTTGTCTGCTCTTCTTGGTGCCTGGCTTCGCCGGCGTATCTTTCTAGGCTCAAGATTTGCTTCTATAGTGTGTGTAGAATCGTGGGATTCTGTCACAATGTTGATAGGCAAATGAATGTGTCATTTATTATGTCAGCCCCTCATCTGTCTCGACGCTACAGAAATGTAAGGTGTGCATCACTGATAGCATCTGACTCGTCCCTGCAACCATATGACAGATGCAAGAGCCATTACTCACTAAAGCAACCCTACCTCGGAGGGATCACGGAAGAGCTGCAAGCTATGGAGGATATGAACAGGCTGTGACCAAGATGATGAAAGCAAATGACATCCCTGCTGAAAACTGATACACCTTGTTGCATTAGCCACTGTGATGAATCCAACAGGTCCCTGACTGTACCCCTGCCTAATGTCTCCTCCCAGTTGGCCAGATAAAGGCAGGCGCTTCCTAACCTTGAGGGTGGGGGGTGTGTACTGCGGGAGGATCACCTAGGAGGAGATGGGGGGTGGAGGGGGCAGGGGGCCAGGGTGGTGAAGTGATCCTGTGGTAATGGTTGTGTATACACAAAATTGATTCTAAAACAAAGACCGAGCCTAAGTAAAGGCTCAATCACATTGTATCCTGTGAAGCCAAGTGTTAAAACTCAATATTTTGAAGCATTTACCAAAGAGAACAAACCAGCTTTATCTTAAGCCCCGAATTGAACAAGCATTGCCCTCAGTCAAAAGAGGCTAAGGAAAAGGTTTCTGCGGAAATAACTGTTGCTACCAGAAGAAAAGGGGCTAATATAATACCTCTGAAGGTAGAGCTTGTAAATGAATGACTATGATGTAAAAGAACCAACAATTAGTCATGAACTCGCATTGCTGAAGCCAATTGAGGTTTTTAAATTGAATGCACTTGGTGGCTTGACAAAGGCAAGAGTGGGCGAAGAACGGCCCTAGAAGAAAGTTGGTGTTAAGAGACATTGCCTGTCTGGCAGAATTAAAAGGGCATTGGTCAATTTCTTGTCTTTGCTACAGGCTTGTGAAGAGTTGTTTAAAGCTGTTTAAAGGTGAAGAAGTGGTAAACTTCAGAAGTATCAGTGGGACTGAGACTTCAGAAGCAGTACAATTGAAACACTGTGAAGCAGAGCAGCGAAACTGCATGGTGTATCATTGTAGGAGTAGATCTGGCAGGAGAGTGGACCAGACAGAAGTGGAAGTAGAGGACCGGGTGTGGATCACTCTGGTAGAAGTTGAATATAGGGTAAAGATTATTTGATTCATGGTGCTGAGAGGGAAGCGCTTTGAAGAGAAGCTAATTATTTTGGGAAGCATTTAAGTTTCCACAGAAATCATCCTGACCATGAATTCCTTTGGTACTGTTTAAGGAACTTTGAACTACCTATACATTCTGAAGAAAGACATCCTTTCTATGTTGAACTGTGTTGGAACTCTGTTTCAAGCCTGGAGTTCCTTGCTGTTTTATATTCATCCACAGAAGTGACTTTGACTTAAAACCTCTGGAAGGGGAATTCGCTCAGGTTACAATCAGAGACTTTGATAGTGATGTGAATAAAAATACTGACTTTGCGAATTGCCATATATTTTCTTGTTTATGTAGAAGTGTGAGGGCTGAAATGTTATGTTAGAATATTTCCCTTAGTTTATTAGGCAGGGAAGTCCCCGTTGGAGTAGGGCAAGTGAGGCGTTTGGTTGACATTTTGAGTTTATAAAATGGCATCTTTATATATAAAGCGGAATGTATATATGTGTGTATGTTTGTCCGGCTATACAAATCCACACAGTTGAACCCACGTGTACCAAATTTTGCATGTAGTCCTCATTTGTCTGGGGCAAGATCGTAGTCTGTTTGGATACAAAAATCTTGCATGCAAACACAATGTGGGTGTATGATTGTCCGACTATACAAATTCACACTGTTGAACTCCCTGCTACCACATTTTGCATGGATTCCTCATTTGTCTGGGGCAAGATTGTAGTCTGTCTGGATGCAAACAATTCACTCAGTAGACACCCTTATTTACTGATGCTCACCCCGATTCACTACCGTAGGTACTAAAAGGACGCAACATTTGGAAAAGTGTCTGAAGCAAAATGTTTGATGTGTTGGTTATTCCTTTGAAATATATTACTGCTGTGTACAGTTCGAAAGTGTTTATTAAAGCATTTTTTAAGGGAATTTTAGAAATGATTTTTGTTTTTTATCACGCCACTCCAAATATGGGAAATGGCAAGGTTACAGTTTACTTAAGCTTATTCACAAGAAGAGTGCACAATCAATCTTTCTTGGACACTTTCTTAAATGTGCTGAAGCCATTGAGTGACTGAAACATGCTGCACAAAAAAACGATCATCACTTGGAAAAGCTCCACCTGATGCAAAGCGAAAATCAATTTCTAGAGCTTCTAAAACACAACAAACAGCAACATGACAATGAGATGCTAGAGCAAACTTAAGAAAGACTTTCTTACATGAGGACAAGAGCAACATCCTCCAGGGCACATGAGACACCACTCGATCAGGACATGGGCAACGCTGGGTACCGCAGCTAGTTGGTTGATAATTTGAAAGTTGTCCGCCTCACATTTCTGACCCCTCACAACACGCAGAAAACATGCATCCACCGTGAAGATGCACAAACAATAGGTCAACCTGTGCTTAGACATAAAGAAAATGCTTGCATTCAATAGGCTAGAAAACATATACTCCATTTCTGATGCTTGTGAATCTGCTTAGAATCGCATGCTGTGCATACAGTCTGACGTCTAGTGGTAATTGCAGAGTATTGCATCTTTCTTTCAAAGATCGAAAAGGGATTTCGACCTGGGCGTGCCTGTTTCACTATCCCTAAAGTGACGTGGAGTGTACCCAAAATACTTCACGCGTCGAACCCCCAACACATAGTTTTTTTTCCAGTTATCCAGTCTGTCCCACATGCAGAGCTCAGAGTTTGTATTGCTTGTCTACTTGAAGCGTTTCCCGCTTATTTTCCTCGACGGCTACTTTGATGACACTTAACAGCTGTTCCTGCTTCACCGACGGTCCTTCTGCCAATGATTTCTTCACGCCCTTGGCCCTCACAGTAGGGAGAGTGGGGCCCTGTTATCACTGACTTTTTTTCTGAGAATGCCTCTTCTTTGCTCCTCCTCTTCTCTTTCCTTCTGTCTACTGCGGTTTCACTCTGGTATGGAGCGAACGCCCTTTAAATTCTGCCTTTAAATTCTGCCCATCTTGCAACAGGAAGTTTCCCTGGGAAAGACACCCATGGCCAGTGCAATCAGTGCCTCCCTCATGACCACGACGAGCGGCGTTGCAAGGCCTGTAAGCTTTTTCAGCCTAAGACCTTAAGACAGGTGCACAAAGCGGTAGGCGGCCTTCGCTATAAAGGCCGAGAGTCACTTCCCCATCAGTGCCATCGCCTCGGACGAGGAGTCAGTAGCCACAACTCGGATTCAGTATTCGTAGACTTAACGGTGGAACCTATGCGCTCACGTGTGGTTGTCCCCAGCCCTTAATAGCATGCCGTTAGCAGGGCGATGGGAGATCTCACCCCAGCGACAAGGGTACCATGATACACCTTTTAAACACACAACCCCTAGGCTTTCCTTGGCGGCTCTGGTGCAAAAGTCTTCAATGCCTGCACGCACGTCAAAAGTTGTGACAGGGCCTTAGGAACCTCATGGTTCGGTGTCCCCCTGTGCACCCGCCATTGCAGCCTGCACATGGCACAAACCCGTGTTCTTCTACGGACGATCCCATTATCGGCCTCCGATGCAGTAGCGTCAAGACATGCCGAAACGGGTTCATTTAAAAAAAAAAAAATCTAAAATTATTCTATGGTTAAACAAGTCAATGTTTAACAGCCTTGACAATACATTGAATTAAAATAGACAAAGAAATTAATCAAAGCAATTAATAATAAAATCAACAGCAACAAAAGAAAAACGGAGGAAAATACCCATGAAGATTAAGTAGAAACACATAGAAATAATAAAACACAATACCACATCAGGCAGGGCCATACCATTAGTCTGTAAACTTCCCCACAAATAAAGCATATGTCATACCCTTTGCTATAGACTTATATAATTAAAACAAATATGAATTAGGAGGCGATAACTTTTCCCCTTACATTAGGCCTGCCTCCAAGCCAAGCGCTCTCGGGAAAGTAACAGCAATTACGGTGGATGTTTGGGGACCAGACAAACAAGAAGACCAAATCCTTTCAGAATCACCTGAGGTTACGAGTTGTACAAACCTTTGTAGGAACTTGGATCTCAAGATACTCCATGCTGGGCGTGCATTGAATAGATGTTTGAGTTTCATGAGCTTCCACATTCTTGCAGTACCTACACCCCCCCAATCCCCAACAATCGGATCTCTTCTAAACATGATTTCTTTAGTTAAGAAAAGATTTCAACGAAAGCCCAGAAGTGCACAACAAGCCCATCTAGCCGGATATAGTGACAGAAATTTGCCAAAACTCCCAATTTCTTATGGTCGTATTTTAAATGTGAAAGAGAAGAGTAGCTATGCACCTTTTCCATGGTAGAGATCCAGTCTAGTTGGAAACGCATCCCTGTCTGACTGCCCTAACCGTCGGAATACAACGCGACAAGGCCCCTTCGCAGTTCAATTGTACCTGAATTTCTGACTGGGAATGCATGCCAATCAAGGGTCTTAAAAGACCAGCAGGCACTCTCCACTGATGCAGTTTAGCCCACAAAAGCTGGCGGTCCACCGCATCAAAAGCAGCCCTTAAATCTATTGGGCTCACTTAACCAAAACGCTCACAAAGCTTCAGCAGAATCTTTCTAAAGTCATTTCTCACATTTCTGACCATTTAAAGGCCTCCCCCTCTGCCTGAGGGATATTCTCTGGCATCTTTTCCTCTTTCTAAAGCCCTGCAGCAGGATCCTGTTCTAGCTGCACAGCCCTTTCCTCCCATTGAGTCCACCTCTGTCGGTGGATTAAAGATGCATTTGAGGCATGTATGGACAAAATGTTAGTTTCTCAACTTTTCAGGCCAATTTGATGATCTCCTTAAAAGACGTAGGTCTCAGGATCCATGCCCTATTCTTCTCAAGTACCCAAGGCTCCTTTCACCTGGTGCTCAGTTTGCATACACAAATGAACATCGTCCACAGGAACCTCCCATTGATGTGTTCCAGGCTGACCCTGATCAGGACATTTACTTTGTTCCTTACCTAGGCCAGGCTCCTCAAGATCCCATCTCTCAAGACGCAGACTGTGACCCTGCTGATGATCAAAGAACTTGGCACACTACCCCAACCCATGACCCAGGCCCAGACAAAATCTTTCGAGGGGATTGGGTCCTCTGACGTATCCCATATCTGACACTAATCACCACAGCTGTGCTGCTTCGGAAAATCTTTTGACGTCTGCGTCCTGTGTCGATGACGTCGATACGCTGTCCTTGAGGGCCTCTGTCAGGCCGATGTCACCGGATGTTATAAGTAGGATGCACGACGGCTGTAGCCTCAGTTCGTTTTTTTCTGCGAACGTGTTGGCTTCGGAGGTCTCGGCGCACCTAGACTCTTCTGAGTTCTGTTCTTTCAGTTCCTCGAACCTGTGTGTTTGTGATATCGCATGATGTCTTCTTCAACCCCGCGGCTGGGTTTTAAGAAGTGTCGGGACTGCGGGTCCAAGATGTCGTTGACAGATTCGCACGTCGCTTGCCTCTGGTGCCTCGGTGACGACCACGGCATGGATGACTGTGTGGACCGCCAGTCGCTTACTTCGAAGGCCTTGCAGGAGTGTAAGAAGAAGCTTTCTGTAGGTAAGGTGGCCAAGCCCCGGAAGTTGAGGTCCACCTGCCTGTCGACTGACGATTTGAGGGGCGAATCTCTGCATAGTCGTCGTCGGTCTGGGGGGGTCTCGGTCCCGGAGTAGGTGCCGCCATTCCTCTTCGAAGCACTCACGGAAGCGCCGGCACCGGTCGCCTTCCCCGTCCTCATCCGAGGACTCCGCCCGTCGGCGGGTTGCTTATCCCAACAAGCATTCCACTCCTGCCGAATGGGATTCCTTTAGGCAGGTGATCATGGCGATTGTTCAGTCGCAGGGCTCCGGTCCTTCTCCAGCATGGGGTCTGGCATGGATTCACATGCTCATGAATATTCCCCGTCGTCGGGCAGGGAATCCTCGGTAAAGAAAAATCAGTATCAGTTTCGTTTCTGATCTGTCTTTCGTAGTAGTAACCAATCACTGATCTCTGCGTCATACTGACCACAGCCAGTGACTGCCCTCTACCCAAGCCCCGCCTCTGGCAGCCATCTTCAGATTTTTACCGCACGTTCAAGTGTTGGGAGTCCTTGTGCTTAGCTCTCGAGCTTTTACTGCGTGTTTCGCGCTTTTTCAGTTGAATTTTCACATTTTTTCGGTTAATCGAGCCTCCGTTTCTACTCCCGTTAACAGCTACCCGTTACGGGATTTTCCTACGCCCCTCAAGGGTGAAGATTTCGTCGAATCAACTTCTTGGAGGATTCCAGAAGATTTGCGGCCTACTTCGAGATGGCCTAGGACGCGAGTTCGTCACCCGGACCCAAGCTGTTTCGCAGCTGCCCTGGATGCGGGCTGCAGAATGTGTTTAAGGAAGACTAACATTTGTGATGCCTCTACTGTCTTCATGGGGATAAGACTCATGTAGAGAAGGACTGCCAGTTCTGCAAGAACTTGTCGGAGCGGACCATGAGGGACCGTCGATCCCGTCTCGCCAGCTGGTTGGAGTAGGGCTTAACGGGTGAGAAGAAGAAGAAAGGGTCCGAGCGGGTTTCTAAGTCCTGTGCGGCGCCCCGGCGACGGGGGCCCAACACCAGGCCAAGCGCCGCGAGTCTGCTGGCTCCGGGAGCGCCGAAAGGTCGGGCTCTTCGGTCGCCAGGCAGGGCGCGCCTTCCCCGGCACCGTCAACCAAGAGCCAGCGCTCCGGTTGGGGGAAGAGGAAGTCCGAGACCCCAGGTAAGCTTCGGGAGAAGCCCCGTCCGATCTCGGAAGAGGGGGAGTGAGGTGTCGCCCCTCCCCCCTAAGGAGAAGGCCCGGGACGCACCTAAGGTGGTGAAGGCCTCTATCGAGGCGATCGCGGCGACTCTGGCCAAGCCGGCAGAGACCCCACCAGCGGAGACTGCCTCCGGGACTAGAGTTTCCCTGCCGCCAAGGAGGGGAATCCTCTTTTCAGCCCATCGTCATGGCCACCATGATGGAAGAAGCGAGGGGGGGGCACGGTAGCCTCCTCGAGCTCGGAGTCAGCCTCGGAGGAGGAACTGACCGAGGCCGTGAGGAATCTCGAAGTCCAATTCGAGAAGGTTTGACCCCGTAAGGAAGATCCTCGGGAGATAACCGAGGAAGACGACGATGGCGAGGAAGAGCAGCCTTCCCTTCCGGCACAGCCGGAACCTAGGCCTCAGGATAGCTCGGCGGCCATTTTGTCTGCGATCCAGTCCTTATGCTCCGAGATAAGGACGAGATTACCACGGCCCAGGCCGGAGGACCCGCAACCTGGCCCGTCAGGAAGTCCTCAGAACAAATGACGGAGGACCCAACCCTCTCCTCCACTCGCCCCCGTAAGGCCTACAGTTCCCTCCTCATCCTCCCACGAGTCGGGAGATGACGGTGCGATGGGCTCGACGACTGGTTCTTAGGGCGACTGCTGCGGAACGGGTCTCCCGTCTCCCGTCGCACGGGCCTCGCCGCCCGACGAGATTGGCTTATTCCACGCCATGATCGCCAGGGCGTCCGAATTGTTCCAGCTCTGCCCGCAGGAGCAGAAAAAGGAAGGTTTCCTCTATCAGCGCCGGGAGGCCAAGAGGAAGACTGTCATTGCGGTGCCTCTAATCGATGACATCTGGGAGGCGGGCCTGTCGGTTCTCAAGAACCCCTCCACTCAAGGTTCTTCCTCGTCAGGAAGAAGACGGGCGGCTGGCGCCCCATCCTGGACCTTTGTCGTTTGAACAAATACATCAGGTCACAAAAGTTCAGGATGGTCACCCTCCAGCACGTACTGGGACAGCTAGAGGAAGGCGACTTTCTGTCGTCGTTGGACCTGGAGGATGCATACTTCCACGTTCCCATCCTCAAAAGTCACTGAAAGTTCCTCAGGTTCGTCGTCCACGGACGCCACTACCAATTCAGAGCACTGCCGTTCGGATTGAAGTCGGCCCCCAGGGTCTTTACCAAGTGCCTAGCACCTGTGGCGGCAGGGGATTCACGTCTACCCCTACCTGGACGACTGGCTCATCCGCTCAAGGACGAGGGAACTCGCCGTCGAACACACTGCGAAGACCGTCCAGCTACTCACAGACCTGGGATTTGCCATAAATTACCCAAAGTCCCACCTGGTGCCGTCGCAGGTGGCCCTGTTTCTGGGAGCGAAGCTCGATAACAGTGAGGCGCCTGGCGGCACCGTCGGAAGAACGGACGAAGGCCATTCTAGGCAAAGTGCAGCGCCTGCTAGCCACGGACGTGGCCAGGGTGAGGTCCATCAAGTCCCTCCTAGGGATGATGTCCTCTTGCATCTACCTGGTGCGCCTCTGCAGACTACGGATGTGCCCTCTTGAAGAATTTCTCGACGCCTGTTGGATGCAGGCGACGGGCACCTTCGAAGACAGGGTCCCCCTCAATGAGGTGTTCCGGCGGGCGATTCAGTGGTGGGGCGTTCGAGCGCACCTCACGGCGGGCAAGGACTTTCAGACGCAGGCATACCAGGAGACGGTGACGACGGACGCCTCCCTGGAAGGTTGGGGCGCCCACACCAGAGTTCTCCACACAAGAGGCCTCTGGCTCCCGGAGGAGAGGCTCCTGCACATCAACGTCCTGGAACTCCGAGCCGTGTTCTGGGCTCTCAAATCGTTCCTCCCGTCGCTCAAGGGCAAGGTGGTGCGGATCTTCACGGACAACACCACGACAATGTTTTACATATGGAAGCAGGGAGGCACCAGATCCCCAGCCCTATCCAAGGAGGCACAGGATCTGTGGCACTGGGCGGTCGCCCAGGGGATGTTCCTGGTTCCCTTCCACCTGGCAGGAGAAAGAAACCCCATCGCCGACTCGCTCAGCAGGGAGCTGCGCGCGTGTCACGAGTGGGAACTGCGCCAGGATCAGGTGGATCAACTCTCCCGATGATGGGGCAAACCCCAAATCGACCTGTTCGCAACAGCGACGAACTCGAAGTGCAAGAGGTTCGCCAGCAGGTTTCCCCAGCCGAGAAGCATGGGCGATGCGTTCTCGTTACCCTGGGACGGCCTATACCTGTATGCATTCTTGCCGTTGCTGCTTCGACTCATCAACCAGCTCAAGAGGTCCCGGTGCAGGATGATCCTTGTCGCACCGGCGTGGCTGAGGCAGATCTGGTTCCCGGACCTTCTGGACTTGTCAACGTCTCCAGAGAAGGAGGCGCCATCTTCCACCACGACCCGGCGTCGCTGAACCTGCAGGCTTGGCTCCTGCAGCGCTAGAGTTTGGAGGCTACGATATACCGGACGATTGCAGAGAGGTTCTTGCAAAGGCCAGGGCGTCCTCGACTCTCAAATGCTACGGTCATAAGTGGAAGAGGTTCTCTATCTGGTGCCGAGCACAGAAGATCAACCCCCTACGGATTACGGCCCCTCAAGTGCTGCCGTACCTGCTATCGCTGGAAAAGGCTGGGCTAGCCCATGCCTCCATTAAGATTCATCTGGCGGCGATCTCCAGATATACCAGAACCACAGGACGGACGTCCCTGTGGTCCCATTGACTGGTAAAAGAGTTTATGAAAGGACTGTTCCGATCGTTCCCGCCGGTGAAGGCCCCGGCCTAGGCGTGGGAACTTCACGTGGTGCTGACCAGGCTCATGGGGCCCCCATTCGAGCCGATGCACTCCGCACCGATGAAGTTTGTGTCGTGGAAGACTGCGTTCCTGGTGGCCATTACCTCCGCACGACGAGTGGGAGAGATCCAGGCCCTATCCTGCAAGGCACCGTACTTGACTTTCCATGCCTCGAGGGTGGTGCTTAGGACGCACCCTTCCTTTATGCCCAAGGTGCCGTCGGACTTCCATCTTAACGAGCCCCTGGTGTTACCTGTTTTCTTCCCGTCTCCTTCGTCGCCGGCCGAGAGGACTTTGCACTCGCTGGATGTGGCTAGAGCGCTGAAGTTCTACGTGGACCGCACAAAGAGTTTTCGGAGGACATCACAGCTATTCGTGAACTTTGGACCTGTGAATTAAGGCAAGGCTCTCTCGAAGTCTTCTATTTCCAGATGGCTCTCCGGCTGCATCATACACTGCCACCGGTTGGCTAACCGACCGCTGCCAGGCCGTCCGAGAGCCCATTCGACCAGAGCGATCGCTGCTACTACGGCGTTCTTATCTGGTGTGCCCCTGCTGGACATCTGCAGGGCTGCTACGTGGAGGTCGACGCACACCTTCACGAGATTGTACTGCGTCGATTGGGACTCCAGGAAGGAGTCCATGGTCGGCCAAGCAGTGCTGCGCAACCTGTTCGCTTAAGGTGAGCCTGGTGAGGAGGTAAGAGATGCTTAATGTTGAGTTGTTGTATTGGTTAATGTTGAGCCTTTTGCCACCCCCGTGGTTGTGCATGTGTGTACTGCTATTTATTCTTATATTCATGAGCATGTGAATCCATGCCAGACCCCATGCTGGAGAAGGAACAAGTTACTTACCTGTAACTGTTGTTCTCCAGCATGGGTCTGGCATGGATTCACATGCAAACCCTCCCGGCTACCCCTCTGCGGCTCTTCACTTGGTCATACTGCCACTTCACGTGCTACCAAATCTAAAGATGGCTGCCAGAGGCGGGGCTTAGGTAGAGGGCAGTCATTGGCTGTGGTCAGTATGACGCAGAGATCAGTGATTGGTTACTACTACGAAAGACAGATCAGAAACGAAACTGATACTGATTTTTCTTTACCGAGGATTCCCAGCCTGACGACGGGGAATATTCATGAGCATGTGAATCCATGCCAGACCCATGCTGGAGAACAACAGTTACAGGTAAGTAACTTGTTCCATCCGCGCCGTCGAAAGACGCCGGCCGTGACCTTGCTAGAGACACCACTTGCACGCCTTCGGGCTCGAGTGGTCGTCGCTATCACCGGGCGCCTTTGAGGTCTCGGTCGGACAAGGATGGTCGCTCTAGACATGCCCGTTCCAGGTCCCAGTCCTCGACGCCCTCGAGACCGTCAGAGCCTGTTAAGTCTTCGAAGAAGAAGACATCGATGCCTTCAGCGCCGAGGTTGTCGGGGACTCTCCCGAGGCTCTGCCTGCGAGGAAGACGTCGATGCCATCGGCGCCCAGGCTGTCGAAAGACACGCTCGGGGCTCCGCCCTCGAGGACTGTGTAGAAGCTGTCGGCGCCACGCTCGACGTCAACGCCGATTCCATAGACGCCGTTTGACGCTGTTTTGACAGAGGTACCCCGTGGCACGGTGGAACTCTCTAGAAAGGCTCTGGCCAAGGCTAAAAATGTCTTCATCCCCTATTCTGTGCCCACATTCCAACCGCTGGACTATATTTCTGAGGTGGATGATGGATCTGAGGATGGGTTGGTTCCTGATACGGTACCAGACACGATTTTGTCTGGCCATAGCCAGATTGAAGACCTGCGTCAGTCGTTGCACACCGCCAGTGGTCTGGACTCCTCTCCGGAGGTGGAGTTATGTAGGCCTGAGCCTGGCACCCATGCTGAGTCCTCGTACCGGCGTCTTATATCGAGGGTTACAGAATACTTGGGGTGGTCTGCATCACCAGTGGATTTTCTGCAGGATGACCTGATGGATATCCTCGACCAAGGTCTACCGACTGCCCCGGAGAGTCTCCCAGCAGTGAGCAAGTCTTTGCCGTGAAAATACCGTCAAGCCAGTAGTGACCCCTGCTACTTGACCACGCACCCCACTCCGGAGAGTTTGGTGGTGCAGGCGGCTACGGCCCCAGCAAAGCAGGCGTCGTATCCTACCATCCCTCCTGATACGGACGACAATCGTTTTGGTGGCTGGGCGAAGAAAGTGTTTTCTTCGGGGGGTATGGCTTCACAGGCAGCCAACTCCGTTTGTGCCTTGTTACGTTTCACGCACTCTCTGTGGGACTGTATTTCGTTAGCGGCTGATCATATTCCCGAAGGGGAGGGACGGGATGGTTTCCTTGCTATGGTGCAGGATGGCAAGGATGCCATGTGTGAGTCCGTTCAGTCAGGTCTGGACATGGCAGATTGTGTCAGCCGGTCCATGGCGGCGAGCACCGTAATACGCAGGTTTGTGTGGTTGTGGAAGTCGGGGTTCGCTTCTGATGTGCAAACCCGGCTCCTCAACATGCCCTTTGATGGTGAACATCTTTTTGGTAGCAGGGCTGACAAGAGCCTTGAGAGGTTGCAGACCTCCAAAGCTGCAGCAAAGTCGTTGAGCGCTGCAGTTAGCCAACCTCTGCCTTTTCGTCCTAGGGGACAGCAATGGAGGGGAGGTTCCTTTCGATATTACTCGTCCTTTAGTAGATCGAGAGGAGCTGCAAGTCAATGGGGCCACCGTCGGAGTGCCAGAGGTGGAAAACAAGGTACTTGAGGTGCCAAGGCCGCTCGGGCAGTTGCCTCTTTACCCTCAGGCAATGCCGCAGCCGCTTCAACTCAGTCATGAGGCCATATCCCATGGTTCGCTGGTTGGGGGAAGGCTGGCGCAGCATCTTGTAGAATGGCGTGCCATTACTTCAGATGTGTGGGTTCTGGAGATCATAGCCCAAGGCTACTGTCTTCCTTTCCGGCAGAGGCCTCACGACAATCAACCAGGGAATCTCTATTTGAAGAGTCCGGATCCGCTCCTTGCGCAGGCAATACAAGCCCTGCTGGAGAAAGGCGCCATAGAACTGGTGCCTGTAGCGGAGAGGAATAAGGGATGGTATTATCCTTATTTTTTTATTTCGAAGAAAGACGGGGGATTGAGACCCATCATGGACTTGCGCGGTTTGAACAAGCTCCTTGGGTCGGACAAGTTCCAGATACTTACTCTCTCTAAAGTCCTCCAGGCCCTTCAACTTCAGGACTGGTTGGTGTCTCTCGACCTCAAGGACGCTTACTTTCATGTGCCGATTCATCCCAAGCACAAGAAGTACCTGAGGTTTGCGGTTGGCGACTCGCACTTTCAGTTTCGGGTCCTGCCGTTCGGATTGACCTCCGCCCGAGGGTTTTCACCAAGCTCATGGTGGTGGTGGCAGCGTACCTCAGGAAAGGGGGGATTTCCGTTTACCCCTACCTGGACGATTGCTTGATCAGGGTGCGCTCTCCTGAGCAAGTCCTGTATCACCTCTCCGTCACCTGCCACTCCCTTCACAAGCTGGGCTTCTATCTCAACTTAAAGAAGTCCCACTTGATGCCAACTCAGCGGCTCCAGTACATCAGAGCGGTGCTCGACACATCCCTGGGGCAGTGTTTTCCTCCCCAGGTGAGGGCTCTTCACATTCAGCAGATGGTACACAAGTTTCGACATGCCCAGAGTCTCCTGGCGTTCGAGTTCTTGAGGTTGCTCAGCCTCATGGCATCCTCCATTCTTCTGGTGCCAGAGGACAGGTTGTGGATGAGATCTCTGCAATGGGCTCTCAAGATACAGTGGTCACAGTCCTCCAGCAGGATGTCGGAACCCATTCAGGTGCCGCCCTCGGTCGCCCAGGCCCTTCTGTGGTGGGCCGACGAAGGCAATCTGATGAATGGGGCTCCATTTTGGCTACCCTGGCCGGAGGTGACGATCGTGACGGACACATCCCTCACGGGATGAGGAGCTCATGCCAACGAGTTGACAGTCAGCAGTCGTTGGTCTCTGTCGGTGTCCAGACTCCATATCAATCTGTTGGAGCTGAGGGCCATCCGGATTGCCCTGAAGGCTTTTCTGCCGACTGTGTGAGGAAAGAATGCCCTGATTCTGATGGACAACACAGTGGCCATGCACTACCTCAACAAAAAGGGGGGGGGGGGGGCAGGGTCGCTTCCTCTGTGCAGGGAGCGGATGCAGCTCTGGTTCTGGGCCATCCAGCAGGAAATTTCGATCTCGGCAGTTCATCTGGCCGGAGACGAAAACGAGACGGTGGACACTCTGAGCAGGCAGACCGTGATCTCTCACCAGTGGGAGTTGGAGATTCTCCTGGAGATCTTCACCCTTTGGGGGACCCCTCAAGTGGATCTCTTCGCCTCCAGTGTCATCTGGAAGTGTGAAAGGTTCTGCTTGCGGGAATTTCCTACAAGAGGAGCCTTGGGAGACGCATTCGTGGTGGAGTGGTCCTTCCCACTGCTGTACGTGTTTCCTCCAGTCCCTGTCATCCCGCAAGTGCTGCGGAGGTTCGGTTCCCGGATGATCCTCGTTGCTCCGGCATGGGCCCGGAGGACGTGGTACCCAGACCTTCTCGACTTGTCCATCTGCCCTCCATGTCGTCTTCCCTACCGAGACGATCTGCTCTCACGGGGGTCAGGTTCTCCATCCAGAGGTCAGATCCCTCAACCTTCACGCTTGGCTTCTGAAAGGTTGAGGTATAAGGATTGGGACCTCCCTGAAGACGTGATGGAGGTGTTGCTTTTGGCCAGACGGCCGGCAACAAAGTCCCTGTACCGTTGCCGTTGGACAAAGTTCTGCGACTGGTGCAGGGTTAAGAATGTGGATCCTTTTTCATGTGACATTCCTGTGGTTCTGTCTTTTTTGCTTTCTTTAGCCCACAAGGGCCTGCAAGTGGGTACCATTAAAGGTTACCTGGCGGCGCTGTCCATATTTAAGCACTCGTCTGAGTGTTCTTATTTTAAAATCCCTTTAATTTCTCAGTTTTTGAAAGGGCTCACTAATGTGTTCGCTCAGTCACCTTTCCAGGTGCCCGGTTGGGATTTGAACCTTATTCTCAAGTTTCTAATGGGTGCTCCATTTGAGCCTTTACATTCTTGTCATTTGAGACTGTTAACCCTTAAAACTGTATTTTTAGAGTGAGCTACAGGCACTTTCAGTTGAGCCACCCTTCACTGTGTTTCATAAGGACAGGGTTGTCCTTTGAGTTCGTCCTTCCTTTCTTCCGAAAGTGGTGTCGGAATTTCATTTAAACCAAAAGGTTATTCTTCCGGCATTTTATCCTCCTCCGCATCCTGGTAAGGACGAGGAGAGGCTCCATAGTTTATATCCTAGGAGAGCTTTAAGTTTCTACATTTCACGCATGTCCCGGGTCAGAGTGGACGATCAGCTCTTTATAGGTTACGCTGGAAGGCGTTTGGGACAAGCTGTTACTAAGCAGACTTTGTCTAGATGGATTATCTTGGCAATTTCTGAATGTTACCGCTTGGAGGGTAAGGAACCTCCGGTAGGCTTACGGGCTCATTCTACTAGGGGTATGGCTGCCTCTATTGCCTTGCAGAAAGGTGTTCCTATTCGTAACATCTGTGAAGCAGCCACTTGGGCTTCGGTCCATACTTTTGTACGACACTACTCCCTAGATTCCATCCATGGGCAGGATCTGGCCTTTGGCAGGGCGGTCCTTTACTCTGCAATTTGATTGGACATTCTAAATTTCTATATTCTAAATTCTTTTTCCCTCCTCCATACTTTGGTACTGCTTTGGGAGTCTGTCATAGATATGGAATACGTCGGAGGACCCAATCCCCTAGAAAAACAAGTAACTCTCTTACCTGGTAAAGTTCTTTCGATGGGATGGTCCAATGACGTATTCCATATTGCTCCCTCCCTGCGTACCCTGCTACAGAATTTCTTATGTGAGTGATTGGTGCCACACGTTCTGGGGAAAAAACTACAACTTAGGCTACAGGCGTCGTGCATCCTACTTATAACATCCGGTGACGTTGGCTCGACGGAGGCCCTCTAGGACAGCGTATCGAGGTAATCGATGCAGGACGCAGACGCCGAAAGAATTTCCGAAGCAGCACAGCTGTGGCGATTACTGTCATAAATATGGAATGTGTTGTTGGACCATCCCATCGAAAGAACGTTACCAGGTAAGAGAGTAACTTGTTCTTTTGTACACTCCTCCTGCTGCTCAACCAATGGACTCCTCACCTAGTGACGACCAGATGCTTTTTAATAACCTTCTCAAGAAGGCTGCCGACTATTTCAAGATCACCACCCAGGTAGCCGCCCCTGACTTGGACTTCATTGAGGACATTTGTAAAGAGAAGGTCCTGGTCAGTCAGGCTATTGCACTCCTAACTTCAGTGAAGAAATGCCTGGCCACTTCCTTGCTGACGCCATCACTCAGGCAGTCAACCCGAGTAGAAAAGATGTTCAGCACGACACCCTCAGACCCTCTGTACATCTGAGGCAACATGGTCCAGGACTCCCTGGTTGCTACGACAACCAGGAAACGGGCAGGAGTGCCACTATCCTCGTCAGTCTCTCCTCCGGACAAGGATTGCAAAAAACGGTACGCTCTCTGCAAACGTGTCACAACCTCTGCTATGTTTTGTACCCGGATCACCAATAACACTAAGGCTCCTTGCGAGCTACAGTGAAGTGCAATGGGGACTCGTACAGGAGGGCCTCCAGAACGACCCGGAACCGACCTGCACCAAACTCCAAGCGGTGGTCTCTAAAGGTCACCAAGTAACGCAGAATATCATTAAAACATTTTGGATTCGGCTGAAACAGCACGACGTATCCTTGCACAAGGGACTCTCCAAAAGCGGCATGCCTGGCTGAAGAATTTGGCGTTCAAATCAGAGACTCTGGCTTCCCTCATCCATAAGCCGGTTGAAGATTCTGCTCTTTTTAGTAAGGCGGTCGATGAGGCCCTGGAAACTGACAAAAAAGAGCATGGGACTCTCAAATTCTTAATCAGATCTCAGCCAGACTTTTTGTCCAGCGAGGGGCATTCAATACCCATTAGTCCTTTCGCAGGCAGTCATTCTCCCGTTCCTCCCATGGGCAGTGCGGTTCAGATGGAGCCCCTTTGTTTTCTGGCCAGGGTACCTCTAGTGGGTTCCAGTCCCCACAACAGCAGGGATAATGACGTGGGAATGATAGAGGGTGAAACTCTGCAGCCAGAGGCTCCCTTAACCCTACCAGCAAGTGAGACTGCAGTCCGGGTCACCTCCCATGTCTCCCCTGTCGGAGGACATCTGACATCTTTTACCCATACATTGGAGGGGATCACTTCAGATCGGTGGATACTCAAGACAGTCAACCATGGGTACTGCATAGTATTCCTGCACCCACCCTGCTACTATCCACCCAGGGACAGATGACTATCAACAGGTCATCTGCAGATCCTGTTGGAAGAGGTCCAGATCTTTCTAGACAAAGGGGCAATCGAGGTCATCCCTCATCTTCAGGTAAACAAGGCTATTTATTCAATATACTTCCTTGTACCCTAACCGGATCTAACCATGCGCCCTGTTTTAGACCTGTGACCTGCAAACAATTATGTCAAACCTCAAGTTCAGGATGATGACTCTTCAGGAGGTGATCCCTCTGTTACAACAGGGTAATTACATGGCCACGTTGGATATGAAAGATGCATACTTACATATTTCAATTTTGCCAGCACACAGAACGTACATCAGGTTCAAGATAGAGAACAAGCACTATCAGTTCAAGGTGCTCGCCTTTGGCATTGCCTCAGCCCCGAGGGTTTTCACGAAGGTTCCAGTGGTAGCAGCTGCTCTCTTGTGCAGACAGTCCATCCCAGTGTTTCCTTATCTCCACAACTGGCTCAAAACTGGAGACAAGTACACAACTGGCCTCATTACGACCCGGCAGTAAGGGAACAACGATGCCGGTAAAGGATTACCGGCATTGCTTACGGCTCCGGACGATCATGACACGCCAATCCTCTATTAGTGGCACTGTAATTAACGGTGCCTCTAATAGCGGCATGGGCGTGGGCACGCGACCCTTCATGTTGGCAATACTGGCATAGCGTAAACAGGAGCACATCACAAGTCAGGCCGCCATGCAAATAACGGCCTACTGAAGGCCGAAAAGAACCTTACCGGCATGGAACAACAACATTAACATCGCTCCACTTCCTGGCCACAGGCACCTACCAGCACACAGTGGGGCGCATGCATGTCATATCACAACCATTATTCTCACGTATGCTGAACCAAGTGCTTGATGCCCTCCTGAAGCACACAGGCGACCACATTTACTTACCACGGACTGCCCAGGAGATCTCAAACACGAAAGTTGGTTTCCATTCATTGGCCGGCATCCCTGGTTGCATTGGCGCCATCGAATGAACCCATGTGGAATTGGTGGTCCCACATGCCATGGAGGTAGCGTACCGCAACCGTAAGTTATACCACTCCATCAACGTGCAAATGGTATGTGACTCAAACAAGATCATCACACATTGTTGTGCCCGATTCCCCGGATCAATCCATGATTCAATGGTCCTGCGGAACTCCAGGATACCACGCTACATGGAGCGACATGTAGGGCAGAGATCCTGGCTTCTCGGTGAGTTGCATATTAGGCTCATGGAAATGCGATGTGGGTAGGTGATTGGGGGAGAGATGAATACTTCACCTGGCTGAGATGTGGGGGGGAGAGATGCATACTTCACCTGGCTGAGATGCGGGGGGGGAGAGATGCATTCTTTACCTGGCTGAGATGCGGGGGGGGGGAGATGCATTCTTCACCTGGCTGAGATGGGGGGGGGGGGGGAGTGCATACTTCACCTGGCTGAGATGGGGAGGCCGGGGGGGAGATGCATACTTCTCCTGTCTGCAAGTGCCTGAGAGAATGGACCATGCTCATACCCCAAAAGATGGCCAGACCGGACCTGACACCTGACCACATAATGCAAGATGTAAGCTGCCCTAGCATGTAAATGATGCAGTGTCACAACCATTCCATAGCCATCTACATGTGCACTGTACTCATTCAGACCGTATCCCCCGCAACACAATGCAGCTACAAGCATTTAGTATGGCCAATACACAGCACCAAATACCATCAACAGAAAGGACAGTCCTCCATTACTGCGTACAAATGAGTCACATGAGGGCCAAATACATTAATACACCACTACACTGACACATAGGTCCAACAAAACTGCATGTCACCATCTGTTGTGCATAGTGAGATCATCATGAGGCTGACATAAACGGTGACAGGATGAAAGCATACAAATGACTGCACATCAGCCAGATCATGGAAACAACCGGCGTGGACTAACAGTGCATGAGCACTCACCAAGGAACAGGATCCCCCTGCGCCCATTAGACGATGGCACGCACACCTGTCCATAAGAGAAATACACACATAGCAGTCACGTCGTGTGTCTCCATTCATGCATGGAAATGTGGTTGCAATCAGGAAATAAATGCATGCTATGGTGTCATTGATACAGGTTCCATATGATGTGATGACTTTCACATATACATTGTTGCCCACATGCAGGTGATGCAGGCTATCCCTTGAAGAGGTGGCTCCTTACCCCAGTCCAGAACCCACAGAACAGGCACGAGGAGGGCTACAATCGTGCGCTTACACGTACCCGTGTGGTGATTGAGCAGGCATTTGGCCTCTTGAAGGCACGGTTTTGCTGCCTCAGCAGGTCTGGTGGGGCACTCCTGTACGGCCATGAGAAGGTGGTCAAAATCGTCATGCCATGTGTCATGCTATGCAATATGTGCATCAGACTGAATGTGCCACTTCCCCCTGACGCTGAACTGCAACCACCTGTCGATGAGGATGAGGAGGGTGGAGATGGGGCTGCACTTCATGGAGGCAGCGATGCGCAGGAGGACGTGCCATGCGTCACTCTGATTAACCAATGTTTCTAGCACACATGGATGCGGAGTGTGACATGGAGGTGGCACTCAGGGCACTGGGTGCGTCAGGGACATGGACACTGTAGACTGTTCACCAATAAAGCACACGTACACAATAAGCAATGTCTGCACATGTGAATTATGATTTCCCAACAGGTGTATTAAAGAAATATAACAAAGTGCACAAGCCCTCCACCCCACACACCCTCTCCCCCCTCCCCCCTCAACTCCCCCACACACCCTCTCCCCCCCTCAACTTCCCACACACCCTCTCCCCCCTCCCCCTCCCCCATTGACTTCCACACACATGGTGTGCAGTAGTGTGCAACATTAGTCCACATGGCACCAGTATGCCTGGCTGTACCTACAGCCCTCCCCCTCTTCCAGCACCAGGTGCACCCCTGTCCGATCTGCCTAGGTTCCGGCCAGACCTACGCTGGTCCTGGTTGAGCTTGCATTGGAAGATGTCCCAGGTTGTTCTGGCAACTGTGGTGGACGCATGGCCTGCATTGCTGCCACCATTTTAGAGAGGAGCTGCCTCACTGCAGCCAATTCGCCGCAAATGTCCTTCGAGGTGGTCTCGATTGCTGCTTTCAGGGATGCAGCACATTCCCTAATGTCATCCCTTGCCCGGCCACATTCCGTTATATGCTGTGCCAACAGCCCTGTCAGCTCCTCCTGGCGCTTCTGAATAGCCCTGATCCCCTCTTGGCTGGTTGGAACTGTGGTGGATGTGTGAGGGGTTTCCAACATGCTTTGTTCCTCATGCACAGTTGGCGTGGGGCTGGAACCTGCGAGCCATGAACCACCAGAAGACAGCCCATGCATGCTGCTGTTGTGCAAACTGCATGGGGAGAGTTGTGGTGAATGCAGGGGGCCTGTGGCGGTAGTTGCGCCATGCAGCTGAACATCTGCCTCATCGTCCGACACGGCTGCTGTGGCAGCTGTCTCACCCACCTTGCTGCTGGCAGCCGATGCAGTGCCTTCTGCCACTGGCTCCTGGTTGCTGGTGTGAGTGCTGTTGTGGGGGCCATAGTGCACATTGGTGCTGTGGCCTCTGGGGTTTTCTTGGCCTTCCGCAGTGGTGCAGGTTGGCCTCTACCCCTTGAAGTTGAGAGACGGTGTTCTCCCTCCTCGCCCCTGGGCTTCTTTTGTGGTGTGGCATCATCCTCCCTAGTGTCCTTGTCACCGCTGTCTGAATGCGTGCCTGTGGGGGACCAATAGAGGGAGTGGGTTAGTGATGGCTCTACAGGCATCAGGCATGCATTGGGGTGGCTGCATTCATATGGAATGGCAGTTGATTAACATTGTGGGAGTGACATACAGGTTGCTTGGCTTTTGGGTGGGTGATGCATGGAAGCGTCTGGGTTGAAACACATATGGGGTGCATTATACATGTGGACAAGATGATGCTGTGCACTGCCTGTAGGCAGTCTTGTACATATGTGCCTGGTGGACCCTGCTCTACATCATTGCACTGTCAGTTCAGGTGGACATCATCGTGTTGGTATTAGCATTGTTTCATTTGGGACACCTACCTGCATTGGCCGATGACGGGGCTCCTCGCTCCATGTCCCCCACTCCCTCAATTGCCTCTGTCCCTATGGTGCTGGCGCAGATCTCCTCCCATGGTTGCAACTTGATGGGGAGTCGGCACCTCCGCCTGTCGCCATCCCCAGCTTGCGGTTGGCAGAGAGGATGCTCTGCACACGTAAACGCAGATCATCCCAGCACTTACGGACATCTTTGGGAGTGCGGGGTGTGGTGCCAACGGCACTTACTTTTTGGGCAACCGCCGCCCATATCTGTTTCTTGCGCTGCACTGCAGGGCGGGACATGTCGGAGGAGAAGACAATATCTGCATGTTCCTGCAGTGTCTCCGCCAGCATGGTCAACTCCTCTCGAGAGAAGCGCTCCTTGCGCAGGCGATCTGTGCTTTTTTTGACAGCCTTTGGCATGGTTAGATGCAGCAGGTAGTGGTGGAGGTGTGGTAGAGTTCTGGGGGTCAGATGGCTCCTGGTTGTGGTGGATGGCAATGGATTGTGTTTTTAAAGATGGCCGCTGTGCTCTTTCCCGTTCCTGTACGATGACGCTACTTCCGGTTCCGCTTATTAGCGGTGACCGCTAATAGCGGTTACCGCTATTAGAGGTGACCGCTATTAGGAGTGGCTCTCGAGCCACTCCTATTATGCAGGAGTGGCTCTCGAGCCAATGGTGTCAGATAACTGCCCTCTTTCAGACTTTGCAGTGGCGGTCAAAGGGAAACCTTCTAAAGGGGAAATCATTTACCACCCCCACAGCAGAAGTCACCCTCACCACGGACACATCTTTCAGGTTGGGGAGCACACCTCCTGGAACAGACCGCACAAGGCATGTTGTCTCCATCAGTAGCTGCAAAACGCACCAATTTGTTGGAACTACTGGTGGTGTTCAAAGCACTAAAACCATTCCAAATGCTTCTGCAGGGGAAGACAGTTTTGGTCCTCACAGACAGCACCATGGGCATGTACGATCTGAACAAGCAGGGCGAGAACACACTATTAGTATCTTTTGTGGTTGGTGCTCTAGTGTTGTGCGATCCCCAGAGAGAAATGCAGTCAATTTTTCAATGTGATTTTGTTTATTTTACAAGTTGTCAGTTTCTTCTTTGTATTGAATTCATACATTCAGATAGTGTTGTGTCCTTAATTCATATTTGCAATAAGTATTTACTTCATACATATGTATACAATTTCTTCTTTTCAATGATTGGATAACACATGTACAGTTTCACATTGTTCGCATAATCTCCCAACACGTGTTTCCCCACAGTTGTGGCTGTGGTTCCTCAGGAGAGATTCTAAGCTCAAAAAAAAAAATAAGAAAAAAAACTAAGTTTTTTTTTTAATTTAAATGGAGAGCTTTCTCTGAATAATGCCATACTTTTATTATTTATGAAAAAGAGGACCTTAGATATAAGGTTAGTTAATATAAGTCCACTCACCCTTGTTTCTGTTTTTTTGGATCTCGGTTTGACTAGGTTGCTTGAATTATTAATGTATTTCCATTCACCTTTTCTCGAGATTGTATTTATAATTTTCTCAGCAAATCTGTGAAAAGGTGCATATATTAGCTATTCTTGTACAAGATGTTTACTGTAATTTGTTACCTAAAGATTATACGTTTGAAAGGTTCACTCTGGAGAATGCCCAATGCCCGATCACGCCTTCGGATACCCTCGGAAACTATCAAATGGGGAATGGTCTCTGGATAACAAACATGGTTCGGGAGATTTTCCTATGCTCAACCACCCCCCCCCCCACCCCCCCCAATCAAACCCCCTCCCTCCCCCATGTTTTCTTCTCAAAAGAAAAGTGCACAAGTTGCACCAGGAGCAAGTCAAGCTTTTCTTGGTGGCATAAATGTGGGCTCGACAGCCATGGTTCTCACATCTAATGCGAATGTCAGTCTCGTCTCCCAAGAAAATGCCCTGCCCATGCAACATGTTGTCACAGGATTTGGGGAAGACACTACACCTGTGCCACCAAACACTCAATTTAGCAGCTTGGCTCCTGAAGTCAGAGTTTGGGCATCTCCAATTACCTCAAAGATGCATGGACATACTCGGAGGCACAGAAACCTAACACCAGACATTGGTACTCAAATAAGTGGAAATGTTTTGTCATTTGGTGTAACTTGTGAGAGAGGAATGGAATCAAGAGAGAGACAGACTGTGTTTTAGTTTCAAAACCTTTATTTACTATAATGCTGGGGTTAATGTAATACCTAACTGGCCCTAACTCTAAAGGGACTGTTCCCCCACTAATGTTTCTAAGGTCCGTCGATGTCTGAAAGTCCAATACCAAAATCCATCTGTGTCTAAACCTATACTTGCCCTCACTCTTTGACAAAATGTGGTGGGAAGTCTTTTTAAAGAAACAAATGGTGACTCAAAAAGAAATATAAACCACAGCGGGTTTCAAGTGGTCCTACCACTAGGTGTAGTTCTGCCATTTCAAATTGTTCAACTCAAGAGTTGCCCTTGGAGCCTTTCACGTAGGGCAGTAAGTCAATGTCTCCGAGTCTCTTGGGGTTCCCTTCCCTAAGTCTATGCATTCCTTCATAAAGTTCAACAATGTCTTTAGTGGGCCTTTTAGGGTTCCCTTTCCCAAGACTGGGCCCCTCTTTATGAAGTTCAACACAAAACAATAGTCAATAGTCGGACAGCTCTTGCCAAGGTTACCGTGGACAAGGAAGGTACAGATCGGCACCCAAGGGAACAGACGATAACGGTTCCCTGAAGTGAGACACATTTCTCTTGCATTAAGCAATGAAACAAATAAAGCTGGATGGTCAGATTCCCATTAACCAAGGCTTAATATTGAGGGGAAAGTTGCGAAGTCTCTAGCGGTCAGGAAGGACCACGACACCTGCATTAATAAGGGCTAAAATCATAGTAAATGCTGAGAATAGCTATTCACTAGTTTCAGGGACAGACAGACTAAGGCCTTCGTTCTTAGCAAGTTTTCAAGATACAGATACACAATGTGCCAAGTCCTGGCTTGGGGCCCAAGGAGTCAGAGATGGTAACCTATTGTGAAAAGCAGTACCTTGGTGTCACTCCCCCTGGCTACTATTGTTGTTCATGTGCTGATCATTTTCCAAATTGCCAAGGCTGAGAAAGCCAATACTGACCAATACCCATCTTCTACCCACATTACTCCACAACTGTTGCATCGGCCAATAGAACATTGTGGGGAGGCGGCTCCTCTCAGTACAGGGGCCAGTCATCCAAGCAGCCCTGACACGCCCGACTCTGTTCCCTCCCACTTCAGCACCCCAGTGGGAGGAAGACTGTCAGAATTCTTCCAGGAGTGTAGAAACATCACTGCCGACGAATGGGTGCTAGCCTTCATCAAGCAGGGCCATACACTCGAATTTGTCAGAACGCCACTGCCCACCCCACCTCCCCCCACCCCCAACTCCCCACTGAGGAAGGCAGAAAAGTTCCATCATCTGCTTCAGCGGGAAGTCTAGTCTTTGCTTGCCAAAGAGGCCATACAAAGAGTCCCTCGCGCACAGCAAGGCTGAGTAGTTTACTCCAGATATTTCCTGGTAAGAAAAGAGACTGAGGGTTGGAGACCTATTTTAGATCTCAAATTGCTGAACAAATACCTATTTTAGATCTCAGATTGCTGAACAAATATCTAAAAGCTGAGACGTTCCGTATGGTCACTCTACAAAAGGTGCTGTTGCAGCTCCAGCACAAAGATTTCCTAGCGTCTCTAGATCTAGAGGATGCCTACTTTTACATTCCTATTCATGGGACACATCACCCCTACCTGCGTTTTGTAGTAGCAGGCTAACATTACCAGTTCAAAGCTGTATCTTTCGGACTGCAGTCAGCACTGTGAGTATTCACCAAATGCCCCGTGCCAATGGTGGCACACCTCTGTCAGGTGGACACACGTGTGCCCATAGCTCAGTTAGTGAGGGCAAAATCATATGAAAAGGCAGTTCACAGCATTGCTCAAACCATCCACTGTCTACAGTCACTGGAGTTTTCCATAAATTACCCAAAATCCCATCTGGTTCCCTCACAATATGTGCTATACATGAGTGCAAATCTAGGCATGGTATTTTGCAAAGTGACCCCATCAAAAGAAAGGGTAAACATCTTCCTAGCAAAGGTGCAACATCTCAGTGTCACCATCAGTAGCTGTCCGCAGCTACAAGTCCTTTCTGTTCTTGATGTCCTCCTTCACCCCTTTGATACCTTACTGAAGGCTCCGCACACGGTCCCTGTAGGAGTTCGACTCTCGCTGGAAGCAAATCCCGGTGTCATGGCAGGACCAGATCAAACTGAATCACTGCTTCAGGGTGCCCCTACACTGCTGGTCCGTCAAGACTCATCTAGTTCAAGGTGCCTCCTGTCTGCTCCCCTCCACCAGGTCACTGTCACCACAGATGCTTCCATAGAGGGCTAGGGACTCGGACAATCTGCATGCCAGGGTGCTTTGGACATATCAATCTCCTGGATCTGCTCGCCGTCTTTTGGGCACTTAGGTTGTTCCTTCCAAGAGTCACTGGAAAAGGGGTGCAGATCTTTACGGACAACACAAAAACGATGTTCTACATCCTCAAGTATGGGGCTACTAGATCTCCTTCACTGTCGTTGGAGGCACAGTCCATATGGCACTGGGTGCTGAAACAGGACATGTTCCTACTTCACCTTCACCTCCCAGGACTGCAGAATACCATGGTGGATTCCCTCAGCAGGGAGATTGTCTCTGGTCACGAGTGGGAGTTGCAGTAGAATCTGCTCCAATGGGTTTTCCACTTGTGAGGAACCCCGGAAATAGATCTATTTGCCACCTACCAAAACAAACGGGTGCACAGCTTTCATTAGTAGGTTTCGCCACCCTGGGAGCCTGGAGGATGCTTTCTCAACCTGTGGACAGTGTAATCTTTTATGCTTTCCCTCTGGTTCCGCTGGTGTCTGGATTTCTAACTCTCTATACACAACATCAGTTCAAACTGATCTTAGTGGCCCCTGCATGGCCAAAGCAGTTCTGGTACTCTAACCTCCTAGAGCTCTCCTCTGCCACCCCAATCAGACTTTACCTTCATCACAATCTGCTGTCCAGGAACAAAGGAGACATTCTCCACCACAATCCAGCCTCCCTCAACCTGACGGCTTGGTTCCTGTGTTATAGAATTCATAGCTTTCCCATTACCTCAAGACTGCAAAAACGCTCCAGCATGGGCCCACACTCCCTTTACATTTGCTAGTTACAGCAGCAAATGGAGAAGGATAAAAATATAGTCCAAAGCCAAGAAGCTAAACCCTTGCGCCATTCAACCAGCAGCCCTTCTGCCTCACTACTTGTCCTTGGCACATGCTGGGTTGGCCCACTCATCCATTAAGGTGCATTTAGCAACTATCTCAAGGGATACCCGTTTTCCAACTTCACCTTCACTTTGGTCCCAAACATTGATCAAGGAGTTTCTCAAAGATCTCTTTGGTTCGTTCCCTCCAATCAAGCAGCCAGCACCATCGTGGAAACTAAATGTAGTCCTCTCCTACTAATGAAGCCACTGTTTGAGCCTATGCACAAGGCCCCAATAAAATTCCTTTCTTGGAAGACTGCTTTCCTGGTGGCCATCACCTCTGTGTGTAGGCGAAATCTAGGCATTTTCCAGCAAAGCATCTTATCGGACGTTCCACAAATCTACGTACCAATTCTGCATTTGTGCCCAAGATGCCATCCACATTTCATCTCAATGAGCCAGTGGTTTTTGCCAGCGTGCTTTGCATCGCCGGGTTCCCCTGCAGAGCCCTCTTTGCACACTTTAAACGTCATTTGCACTTTAAAATACGATGCCTCCCGCACCAAGCCCATATGGCAGACTTCACAGCTTTTTGTGACATTTGGTCAGTCTGGTAGCGGAAAGACACTGTCGAAACCGGACGCCAGATGGATTTAATCCTGCATCTCCTTCTGCCAACAGCAGACTGGCAAAACTCTCCCTGGCGGACCCAGAGCTCACTCCACCAGATCAGTGGCCGCGACTAGTACGGCACTCTTTTTTGGTGTCACACTTCTGGACATCTGCAGAGCAGCAACGTCGAGGTTGATGCACATGTTCACAAAGTTCTACTGCATCAACAGAGAATCTGCTGCAGAATTTTAGGTCGGCCAGACAGTACCCTGTAACGTGTTTGCATGAGATTAGTGTTTGCGTGAGGTTAGTGTTTGCTGCAAGGAGCTTACCTCCGCCATTTATGGTTGTATGGTACTGCTTTGTAATCTATTCACAGCATGTCAATCTATGAAATATCCAATGTTGGAGAAGGAACTAGCTACGTAACTGTAACTCCTGTTCTCCAGCATTGGGATCTTTCATAGATTCACATGTGTCCCTCCCATCTACCCTGCTTATGGCTCTTCTTGGTTCATATGCCACTTTTAAAAATCTCTTCCATGTTTGAGGTACTTCGGGTGCAGGGGAGAAAAAAACAACTGGCATAGAAGTTGCACTTTCATCAGAACCGAAGCGAAAAGTGTCCAAAATTGAAGGACAATCCTGTCCCCTTCATACCATCTATAGTTGAGAGACAACTAAAAGTTAAATGCATTCGAGGGGTGTTAGTGACAAACAATTCAAGAGATGGCTAGACACCAATCACTGTTAAGTAAGGCACTTTAAAGATTCGGATAAGGTTTGCAAAACAAATATTTAATGGCCAAATCAATCCGTGAGTCAAGCTCGATGTGTGCGCATCCTGGTTTACTTCATCTTTTATCACCATGTGGTTTAATTTCTTTTTGTAGCAGAGTTGCATCACAGGGACTCTCGGTAGACCTGCTTTTTTGGTACTGTTCAGTGCAATGTAAGAAGCCCTTGCCCACCTCATAGGGGAAGATGGGGCTGTCCAGTGGATCCTCCCCATGCTGCCTCTGGGCCTAGCATCAAACTGCTATCACCTGCCCGCCTTCGCCACCCTATATTTCACCTGTGACAAGGCCACTACAATGGCTTTGTGAAGAAGACCGCACACCCTCTCAGCTCGGGGTGAGGGCCTACCAGGGAGAAATCGAGACAGTCCGTCCCATGAAGTGGATGGCAGCCGTTGAGGGCCCCAGTTCCATCCCCTTTTCCCCCCCCACCACCACCCTCCAGTGCCAGTCTGTTTGTAAGCAGTCCATCTTTGGCACATGCCATACCTCTTAGATAAGATGCTTGCCAGGGTTTTCTTATTTCTCCTAGTGACCTCCCAATCCAAAGAGAAACCAATGAGAAGCATTGAGACCATTGCTCCAATGCAGTGCGCTAACTGCTAGCAAATCACGACCCACCCAGTATGCGCCCCCCCGCCCCACCTGGAGTCTACAATCCACAGTGGCGGAGAGAGAGAGAGAGAGAGAGAGAGAGAGAGAGAGAGAGAGAGAGAGAGAGAGAGAGAACCACAGTGCCACTAATGCACAGCCTGCAGTGTAGCTCCCTGGTTCTGACATATATCCACTGTGAATACCTACAACTGCTGCTTAAACCCCTAGACCTCCAGGGACTAATGCAGGGGATACATTTATACAGATATGTTCTGTGGTGCACCTGCATGAAAGTGGGCAAGACTTTGCCCCCATTTGTAATCTTGACTACCTACAACACATCACGGGTGGGGAAAGATTTGTGGAAGGACAAAGAGCCAACCTAGAGAAGAGCATAAAATAATCGCAATGGGAAGCAGCCAGTGCAGGTTATTCGGGTTAGGTCATAGGAGTCAGTGGAATGGCCAAGACCATCAGCAGGAGGTAGGAAGGAGTGCTGGGGGCAATTTTTGGAAAAGTTGAGGTTTCGGCTAGTTAGTGAAAGTGGTACTGCAGTGTGTGAGAAGTCAGAAATGCGAGATGGACAAGTACATAGTTTTCTCATAAGTAGCCCTTTTACTATGCACTAGGGGTGGCACAAACGCCTAACTCTTCCTAATCTAACAAACCCAAAGCTAAAGAAAACTGACCTAATGTCTAAAAATATCTGTCCCTCATGCTATTATCTGGCTGTTCACACTACATAAAATAACATTTAGATACAACAACAAAATTATAAAAATAAATAATTGTATCCAGGGTTGAATCCCCTTCCCCTGGAACAAATCAGGATACTTCCAACAAAAAGTCAAAAGTAAGCAAGGTCTTCTAATGTCAAAGTTCCACTCAAATTATGACATGACGTTCTGTTTTCAATGACAAAGTTTCCCTCAAAGTCAGGCCTTTTCTGGTCTACTCGCCTGCCAGGAAGTAACTCCTACAACTTCAGTACCATGTGGTAAGGCAAACTTCCAACTCTCCACACTTAAATCTTCAATGAGGAAAGTTACATCAACAACTTCTTCATTGATAAACAATGTCTTTCACGCAGATTCATTTGCCCCAGGCACGGCCAAACATGTTGTGGGTCACAGTCAACACTGTGATAGAAAGTCCTTGGTTCGTTATTGTGAACTCTTTAGTTCCAGATTGGATTTATGTCTTAGCCCTGTTAGGCAGAAACCTGTGCAGTTCTCTCTGGGACCACTGCAAAAGATTTAAGACTACAGGTGTTTGGCAGTAAATCCACTTGGTAGCAGTCTGTACCACACAGATTCACTTGGTAGCTGTGGCTGAGCAGTCAGACTTCCCTCAAGAAGAGTTAGGCAGTATACAGAGTATTCCTAATAGGTAAAAAGAACACAGCGGAACAAGTAAACACTGACCAGGGCTTGGTGTAAAAGAGAGAATTATTTATTTAAAACCCCTTCTAGAAAAACACACAGGCACTAATAGTAAGCAATTCAAAAACACGCTCACTAAAATATATACACTCCCTTAGAAGAATATTAGACAAGTCTTAAGTAAAGCCCCACTTATTTTCACACAGCGGTGAGCGCTTAACGTAGATGGCACTCTAATAATTCGTTTTAAAAGGGAGAGAAAAACAGAGAATAAATTGAAACAGGTCCCAACACTTTGACAAGAACACAACAAGAGAGAAAGGCAAAGTAAAACCGTGAAGTTAGAGTTCAGTAGGCCGAATCCACTTTAAGAGGATCAAACGAAATGTGTCCAAGGTCACACGGTTGCAGTGCACAAAAGTCTTGAAAAGGTTGAAAAAGAGTTGTACCAAAGAAAGGGACCAGTTAGAAGATCAAGGCGGCCAGCCCAGACCAGAAGCTTAAGGGGTTATTATTACCTTGTCGCAATCTTTAGAAAGGGAGGCCTGGCGGACACGGTACCTTAAAGTGGTGTGAATACTCCAGCGGGGGCAGTTGTTCCTGGCAGTGGATGCAAGTTGGTGCTTCGTCCGGGGGAAGAGAGGATCTCGTCGGGGAGGAAGACAGGAGTCTGTTGCACTGCCAGGGAAGAAACCAGCCGCGGAGTTCTCAGGTAAAAGGAGCGGTCCTTTAGTTTGCGGTTGCCGGGGTGCTTGGCACAGGCAATTCGACCACAAGCCGGTCTGGAGTGCGACGAGAAGAAGGTAAACTGGTTGTGCCCACCAGTCAGGGGAAGAAGCCTCTCCAGCCGGGAGATCTTCTCTGTCGTCGGGAAGTGGTGAGTCGGTTCCGCAGGGCTCCACCGGTGGTGTCGTCGTGGTAGGTCGGCTCAGCTTCTCCCTCGTCGGATTCTCAGGTCCTGTGGTGACTTCTGAAGTTCCAGTCCCCAAAGCCCTGCTTTTATGCAGTACACCCCCATTCACTCAGCCTAGCTGTCAATCAAACATGCTAAGTGGTGAGCCGGCCGGCTCACCACTTGGGCCAATCACACAAGAGTGTGACTTCAGTTACCAAGGTAACTCAGTCCAGGGTGCCTAAACCCCCTCCCACACTCCCTGTGGTACCCAGACAGAGTGGCACCACTTTTGTAGGCTTCTGTGGAGAAGCCCGCCAAAAAGTGGAACAAAGGGCTTGACTTGGGTTGGGGTCACAGAAGAGAACACAAACGCCATTTTAGAATCGAATCCTGGCAAAAAATACCAACCGGCAAATCAATATTAAATAAATAAACCAGCGGTATGTTCGAGGCTATGAGAATTAAATAATTAAAGTTGGTAGCCTCGAACAATGGGAAAATCCCATTGGGATATATTTGCGTCGAATATAAAAAGTAGTATCCACCAGTACGTCCACAATATGATGGTTTGTACTGGTTTCTGTTAATAATTTGGGACTAGTAAAGCCAATGGTGACTTTACATATCCTGGGAGACAGTAGTCAGTCCCAGGGTATGGAGTCTATGGTGGGATGTCACTATGACACCCCTGTGTTACTGCACGGAGGATGCTGTGTAACACACACAGTAAAAACACATGAGACCCTATGGAGTAAAGGACCCCATAGCCCATAAAACACATTAACAGTCAAAGGAACACCATAAATCATGTCCAAGAGTGGGAGTAAAAGAGTCTCACTATTGGCAGGAGAAAAAAAACAAACTCCAGAAATCCAGCAAAGCTGCTGGGAGACTCACTAGGTTAGGAAATTCAGCCTAAAGAGAGAATTCTCCCTAACAAGCCCGTCTTGGGTTCGTGTGGTTTTCCCCCTGGCACGGGTCTTCGGATGTCCCACTCTGTTGTGGGGCCTTGTGGCTCCCATCGCTTCCAAGGGTTGTCTGGCACTTACCATGCCATGGCCTTTTGGATTTCTCATCCATTGTGGGGTTTTGTGGCTTTCACCCCTTTGTGGGGTCATCTGGCATTTACACCACCAAGGGATCTCTGGTTTCTCATCCCGCTGTGGGGTTTTTGAGTTCCTCATCCCTTTTTGAGTTTTCGCAGAGACTTCCTGCCCTCCTCGTTGCACCCTTGAACAGCTGAGTACCTTCTTCACTGCAGTGTTCCATGGAGGAGGCAGTCACTTCAGCAGTCTTGGAGCCAGGGGCCGATCTCTGTCGGGTCCCTGTGTTGGTTCTCCCTGTCAGCCTCTTGTCCTCAGACCTGTGTGCCCTTTGGTATGCTGGTGTTGGTTTCCCGCTTCACATAGAGTGATGGTATACCGTCACCTCTGTCGAGCCCAACTGGCTCCATACTGTGCTGACTAAAGCAGCGTTCTGCAGGCTTCTCTACTGCTCCGCTTCCGATGCCTACCATGTCTGCCTCTTGCATAGCTCTGCCCTCCAGGCTGCTGTTGTATCTCAATGGGGCGTTGCCTGCCCCTCTCTCTCAGCTCTGCCTCTGATCCGTTCCTTAGTTGCTTTTCTAAGTCCAGTTGCAACTTAATGAGATATTCCATTGATTGTGTTTCTCTTAACAAGGTTTTGAAAATAAGAGTCAGAAACTTTGCCAGCCACTTCCAAAGTGTTACACAGGTAATCATACTATTTAATCCCTATATAGCCAACAAATATATGAGACATTTCACAGGAAGGAAGATTGAATAAAATCTTTCTGGGGACTCCTTCTTTAGGGCCAGTCATCTGTAGTGGAATTCACTTGCCTTGTCACCTATGGGTGTTTAGTTTAGTGGTCTCACATCCTTAATCCTCCCAATCGTGCATTCTGCTATGAGAAGGTTGGTACCACTATCTTTTCCACTGCCTGTCAGACTTTTTCTGGACAGGGTTTTTATGTTTTTGACAGGATCCCAGGGCCCAGAATGATCCGAATTCCAGATCGAGCCATGCAGCAGCTGAGAAACATGGTGTCCAGTCATAATTTCGAAAACATAATTTCGAAAGTCAAAAAAGTCGAATCAAAAATGTCGAAAAAAAAAATGTCGAATTGTTTTTTTTTTCGATATTTTTTTTTGGGCTCTAGTTTCTGTGAAAAAAATAGGTAAAAATAAAAAAAAGGGGGGGTTGGGGGGGAACCCCCCCATTTCGAAAAAAAAAACGTCATTAAAAAAAATTCGACATTTTTTTTTTCGACATTTTTTTTTCGATTTTTTGACTTTCGAATATTTTGTATTCGAAATTATGTCTATGAACCGAGAAACATCCATGCAAGTTACAACATACCGGCACAGACTGCCCGCCAGACATTAAGCTTTGTGCGCCCGGGAGGTCAACCCGGTGGAGTCGAGCAATGCTGAACTGATGTGAGGCAAACCATGAACGAAAAGGGGGTGGTGCTTATCGGACACTTTAAATCTTTTGAACCTGACACCTAAAGCCTTGGGAAAAGAGCAGGGGAAGAGTGGCCTGAGCAGACAGATGATACCAGGAACCAGTAGGAAACGGGAACGACATAAAAACCAAGATCAGCATGGGTATAAAAATCTGTACTTGTACAAATGGATGAAGCGTATTCGAGTGAGGTTGGAAGGAGAGTTGGTGGACCGAGAAAAACCAGGCCTTGGAGGGTTGTGGAGGTGTTGATTCAGAGTGCAGGTATGGTATTTTGTTTATAGAGAGAGTTGTCGAACTTGTGTGTGGGTGGGAGCGTGCGCGCACGCACACACAGAGTGTGAGGTAGGGAAGGGTAGGATAGTACAAGGTGAGAGTGGTACAAAAAGGGAGGGGGGAGTGAAAGAGCAAATGCATGAGAGGGAAGGGTTATACGAGAGGATATTGGTGTAGTGGAGGCTAGAGAATGGGAGGGAAGACGTAGGAGGTGGAGTGAGGAAAGAGTTTGAAAATCAGAAGGAAGAGGGTGATAGCGAGGGAAAGGGGGAGGAGAAAACATTAAGTGAGAGAGGAGAGGGCAATGGTGAGGAGGAGAATCAAGACTTAGTAAGATCAAAGGTGGGGATGGGATGAGATGCAAGCACTGTCGGAACATCAGCTATGGGAATATTTAGCAAGTTCTGGAGGGTGTACTATAGGCAAGCCTATGTCCTTTAGGCCCTCCACTCCAGTCTAGGCTAGACATTAGGTGTTACCTGTCTGACGTTTTTCATCTTGTCTGGGAGTAAGGACGTTTTGGTTACAGTGGAGGGAACCCCTGTAAAGGACAAGGACAACACTAGGGACCCCGTTAGTTTGACCTACTTAAGTCGTCCACTCTACAAACATCTGAAATTAGTAGAAATATTTAAACTGTACACCTTGGTCATTGTGCTTTTGAAGCCTTCTGTGAAATTAGCAATATGTAACAGAACCACACTTCTTTAATCACTTTCCAGCCATGACCAGCTACTAGCATGGTTCCTGTTTTGGCTATCAAGAAAGCAGTTTAGGAATACATGGATCACTATGAAGATGATTTTTTACAAGTATTTGCTGAGCCAATGGAAGCTTAACTGCCCAGTGGTAGTCAGATCACTAAGCCAACCTGTCGTGCAACTTCTTGATAAGGTTTTTCTACATCCTTAATGATTTCACCAATGAGACTTGAAGGGGATCCTCTCCATTTACAAATAACAATCCTTTTACAGATTTGGACATGGTTACTTCAGTTCTGATTTACTTGATTAGATCTGTAAAGTGTAAACAAAGTTAGCGCTGCACAGCCGTTTTTTCTGGAGGGTTCTGGTATTCTCCTTTTCATTGAGATTGG
This sequence comes from Ambystoma mexicanum, assembly GCF_040938575.1. Classification (NCBI taxonomy): domain Eukaryota; kingdom Metazoa; phylum Chordata; class Amphibia; order Caudata; family Ambystomatidae; genus Ambystoma; species Ambystoma mexicanum. Next base: position 297,681,761 of record NC_090940.1, on the reverse strand, counting down.
CTTCAGGTTTGGAGAACATTTGCTTTTCAAGAAAACAACTTGTGTTTTTTCTTAATTTCTGCAGCTCTTTTTCTTTGCCACGGGATCCAGGAGCCGCTGTTGGACACACCTTTCAAGGAATGAATCACACTGGAGGAAGGGACGGCTCCACAGTTAAAAAAGCTGATGATGTACTTCAGGAAATTGTCATGCTGAAGAAGGAAATGCAAAGCATGTTGCAGGTGAGGAGAGTTTTTGATACAGCTGTCTTTGCAGTTACATGGGACCCATGTCTGCCTTTCTTTCGTAATCAACTTTTGAAAACGTTATTTGTTCTTCTTTATAACCATCCCCAAATCATTTGCATCCACCTTTCTGCTGATTATTAGGGACTAGCCTTGCATGTTGAATGTCACAATTTGATTCAGAACCAAACACGTTTTTTTTACATCTTTTTGTTTGGTATATCCATGGGCATATACTGGAGGTGTGCAACCTGTGGCTCTTCGAATGTTTTGCAGTAAGACTCCCACAATCTCTCACCCATTGACTTAGTTGAAAGGGCTTATTGGAATTGTAGTACTAAAAATCTGGAGCAGCAAAGGTTCGGGACCCTGACACATACTGACAAATTCAACATTCAGTTATTGGTCATGGGTTGGTGGGAGCCTTACAATTCATCTGTTTCTTAGCCATGTAAAATGTTCATGGAGTAGCCATGTTTCTTTTAGGGTTCTATTCTTGAGCTGCCAGTGAATATTCAGAGCACACAAGTACCCTTGAGTAATGGGTGGACATGATTGAGCATTCTTGGGCAAACACATTGTACGTAAGGGGGGTTCCTCTGGGTATCTTCAGCTTGATAGACTGCATTGCCTCTAAATGTTAACAGAAGTAGTCCCAAATGGTGTCTGCATTCTTTACCATTCGGCATGTGTAGCATGATTGGTTGATTATTTTGGGACCATTCCTGGGCATACCCCTTAGAATCAGACTACGTAAGAGAACACAAATGTAAGCTAGAAATTCTTGAGCCAGTGCTTCATTGCTACATGAAATTGCTGAAACAGAAAATAATTGCATGCTGGGGGTTATGGTCATAACATTTCAAAATACTAGCATGGTGACAATGAAAACCAAAGATGGTGTATTTTGGGACTTATGGTTCTAACAATTAAAAAGCTTGGAGCAATGATGCTTGAAAGACCTGTTTTACGATATGCTGAGAGTAGTCATTCTGAAACTTTAAGGGATTAGCACATTGGCATTGAGACACGGACCAAGAAACAGAACACGAACATTTGAGGGTTTCTTTTATTTTCAAAAGTCCCAGCATGAAGACAGCAACTAATCAAAGGTAACCAGTATGGAAATTACTGGGTGAAGCCTATGGCTCAAGATTTTCACAAATATAGGGTGGAAATGATGACCGACGAAAGACCCCAATAAAACGTTACCTTTAGGAAGTGTTGTATATATCAGAGTAAAACGATTCAGTGCCTTGAACAGGTCAAGGAAGAGCAAAAGAAGGCTACAGACTGGTAACTCTAACTCGTGTTAAAACACTAGGGCACACCAAAGGGAAAAAAAAAGCTGACTGCGTGGAATAATAATCCCTCATGTCGGGGAGATATTTGAGCCAACCTACGTTTAAAGACAGCCCTGCAGTAGCGCAGACCTGCATTCAACTAACTTTAAGAAAACATTATTTAAAGTCTCTCCCAAACAGAGAAGATGAAGACTGATCCCGTCAAACGTTTTTTCTTTTTTTTCTCTCCAAGTAAACGTTTTTATTGAGCCGAGAAAGTCATGGGCAACGGCACCAGGACATATAAAATGATTTTTTTATTTTTATTGCGATTTGGTTTAAATTAAACCTTACACAAAAAGTAAAAACACAATACAAATATACATATCTTCATAACAAGAAAGCAAAAGAACAAATAAAAATTACAGAGCTTTTAAAGTATTAAATCATACACTATACCATCAGTCCGAACGACCTAAAACATCATGTAAAAATGGACATAGAGAAAGCATCAAGGATATATTTTCTCCCCACATAAACCTAGACCATAGCAATTCCCTTGAAACTACAGTATCAAAGCATTGGGGGTGTTTATAGTACCTATCTCTCTGTTGTACACTCCAACACCCAGTGCTTCAAGATTTCAATAGAATCACATCCATAACCGAAACAAAATTTTAGGTTTTTGTCACGAAATTCATTAAAACCCCCCAATATTTGTTCCATTCATTAGTAGGTCATTGATTGAGTTTAAAATGCATGTAAAAAAGAGCGCTTTTTCGTGCACCGAAACGTGTTAAGTGGGTTGAAAAAGGTTCCCTTTTCCTCAGGAATTTTGCTTGCTCTGTGTACAAAGAATACAATTTGATAGAATCAAGCATACGCAACCAAAATTGCCCAAAAAGTTTTAATTTTGCTCCACCTGGGTGATTGAGTAGTTCATCCTCAGTCGACCCAATTGAGTCAAGCAGATCTGTCATCCTGCCCAGATAGTTATTGATATAAGGTATATTTTTTCCTTCATAAGATGATTCATGTCGGCATAGAGTGAATTATCTTCTGGTCTAAGGAACTTAGAATAATTCATCAGTTTCCATAAGTATCTTGCTTGTAGTGAAGTTAAGGCCAACTCATGCCGAATAATTGCGTTGGGGATGGACATTGCTAATGACGACACCTCTTTCCAAAGGTGAGCCTGTAACCTATTCATAGTCCCCCACAGAGGCGTTTCTAGGGGCGGGGGCTAAGGGGGCTATAGCCCTGGGACTTTTGATTGTAGCCCTGGATAGAAGCTCAGGGGTTACAACCAAAAAGGCTAGCTAGCCCCTAGTCCTGATAGTCACAAAATTAGCGTAGCCCTGGATCTTTTGCAGACCTAGCAACACCCCTGGTCCCCCAGATCCAAAAGTGACAAAACCCAGACCATAAAGTAGCACAGGTTCAATTTTCAAGATAACGGAAGGGCAGGCAGAATAGAAATCTGCATACTTTATGCAGTAACCTTTTCATGTGTGCCACAAGTGGCGTGATCTTGTCCCTCAGCGACTGTTGCCAGATGATGGTAGGGGATGAATTTGAGAGGTTATATCCAAGATATCTAACCGACAGAACCTGCTAAGTGTTTTCCCCTCTCAAAGCCCACCTCATAAGGCTTAGGCTGTCTGAATTGTGAAAATAACAATCTTTGATTTTGACCCATTTTCCTTAAGGTGGTTGTTTAGCGTGTATTGAAAAAAGATATCCACTTTGTGCTGTAGGCCAATGGGCATAAAGTCAAAAAAGATAAGATAGTCTGCAAATGCCAGCTAGTGAAGTCTAAGGTTACCTAGCCTAGCCGGATAGATATCGTTCCTACACCACAAACTCTCAACGTCACTCTAATAGAGGTTGAAAAGAGTGGGAGCAAGGATACACCCTTGCTTTAAACCCACTTCAGTAGGAATGAATCTAGAAAGGGCACCTTCCCTAGTTAGACACATTCTGATGGAAGTATTTCTGTGTAGAAGGGCAATGAGCTGGACTATTTAATCAGGACTCCACAATTGATCATTTTAGACCATAATATTTCTCGCAGTGCACAGTCAAAGGCAGAGGACCTATCCAATGATGCCATATAGACTGGACCCTTGCCTTGATTCATCAAATTGTGTAGCAAGTGAGCCATAACTGTTGCCTTTAAGACACTTCCCATATTCTGCCTGAATCCTACTTGGAATTTTGATTACCGAGGTCTGAGCAATAACCAAATGTAAATCTCTAAGGAGAGGAATTGAGAAGACCTTACTAGCAGAATCTAAGTGCAATTGGTCTAAAGTTCTCTGGAAGAGTTGGATCACCCTTCTTATAGACCGGATTAGGTGAATGACAGAGAAATGTAGTGGATCAGAAATATGTGGTCAAAGATGGCCTTGAGGAGAGGTACCCAAAGCCGAGAGGCCTCCGTCAAAACACACGGTGGAATACCATCAGGACCAGGGGCCCTAGACGGTTTCAGTCTAGTAAGAACCCATTTAATATCTTCCTCATTCCATGTGCATCGACCAGCTATAATTGATCCCATAGTAGGGTCTTGAATTTCTGACAGAGGCCCAAAAAGGGTAACTTTGCTGTGCAAAATTCAACCCATCTGTCTTCTGCAATTGAACATTCTCTCCCATAAGTGTTTGCTCCTACAGTATTATTAATAGTACCCCAAAATGATCTGGTATTTGCATGTGATAAGTGATATAGCATATTTTATTATGTTTAACATGAAGGTCAATCCTACAGGATTTAATATGAGATTTCTGTGTCGCTGACGGTAACTTTTTTTTTTAGCTTTCTGGAATTCAACCAGAGTCAGCCCCTTAGTAGCCACATTTTTCAGGGTCCTACATGTTATCCTCTTAAAGTTGGCATTCTTAGAATCGAATTGATGAGTAACATTTTTTTTATCTTGACTTTTTGTGAAAGAATCTGATGTTTCAAGCAAATACCAGCAATTTGTTTGAATCTGGCAATCGTCTCACCATTGGTAATGACTGTGTCTTTACCCAGTCCTGCACCTTCCGTCAACTCAGCAATCAAGTGAATGAACCTTCAACATAGTTTGTGATTCCACCTAAGTCTTCTCCCTCCAGGGAGATACAGGATGCAGGCAAGAAGAACTCACAAACCCTAGATGGTTGAGCGAAGGTACAAATTAGTGCCAAAACGGCCCGTACCTTGAAATGAATATGTTGACATGGACCAGAGTTTACTTTTACCATGGATGACACATAAATATAGTCAATCTGTGTACAATGGGAACCTCTATACCATGTGTATATGGGTAGGTCATCCAACGGTAGACATTGTAACAAAAACAATTACCATTTTGATAAAAAGGAATCCCAATAATTTCCTCTTTTTAAACTTATATTAGAGGAATAGGTAACCCCTTTAGCCAGATTCAGCCTTTTCAGCCTTCCCGCTTCGGGCACAATCGGAATTTAAAGCACCTCCCAAAATTATTGAATGAGAATAACCTTCTACAAGCCACCCTTTTAATCAATAATGTTCGAGCCATGTGCATGGAGTTCATTGGTGGTCTATCATGGCTCCAATATATATTCATCAAAAGTAACTTGACATTCGAGCAGCTGGTTAAAATAGCAACCGCCAAAAGGGAACCTGAAAAGATCAGCTCTGTATTGAGTTGAAGAGAATGGTCAATGGCAATGGCTAGTCCCCCACTCGGACTACCCCTATTCGCACAAACAGCCAAGCTAGTATACGTATGTTAACTATGAAGCTCAAAATGTGTGGTCGTCATAATCTTTTGTAACATGAGAACATTGCAGTCCCTCAGATTGGCTGAAGTGCGAAATATTTTATGAAAATACACGCAACCCCAAACATTCCATGATAGAGCCTTGATCAGACGAAGGTTAGGGTTGAGTCGACCTCTGTCACAGTCCCATCAAGGAATTTAGCACCATCTCCACCCAGGACCAATCCTGCTGTTATGTTGGAATCCATGGGATATTGCACAGAGTTCTTAGTCATAGCATCGACTGGCTTGGGGTCCCCCCTCTGTCCCCAGGGAGGAGTAGTCAGAAAAGACTTTGCTTAATCTTCTGTTTTTATATCAGATATTTAGTAACCTAAAGAGAGCAAGTTATTACGTTGTTCCCAAACCATTTGATGCTATTACCTAGTGGAAATGGCAAATCATTTGATTATTGTTTACCATGGTTAAAGATATCAAGTCCATGGGCCTCAGTACGAGTTTGGAGGTAAGTAAATGCCCTTACCGACATGGAGCAAATACAGTGTCCGTGTTGCTCCAAGCCCGCTATTAGAGGACGATTACGAGCACGCGGGCACAAGCTTTGCGCCATGCCGGTAACAACCTTACCGCCCTGCTGTTAAAGGGCGAAAAATCGCCCTTACCGGCATTGCGCGAAGCGCAGATTGCTCCACCGCCATCCATGCCGCCGGCATTAGCTGTGACAGCTACCAGCGGGGACCGCCACTAGCGGTCACCGCTAATAAGCAGAACCGGAAGTAGCATCATCGCACAGGAACGGGAAAGAGCACGGCGGCCATCTTTAAAAACACAATCCATTGCCATCCTCTGTAACCAGGACCCATATCACCACCACAACTGTTCCAACATATACTTGCAGCAGATTGCAATGCCCAAGGCACTAAAAAAAGGTGCTGCTCGCTTGCGCAAGGACCGCTTCTCAGAAGAGGAGCTCAACATGCTGGCAGATACGCTGGCAGAAAATGGGGATGTTGTCTTCTCCAATGACATGCGGCGACCAGCAGTGCAGCGGAAAAAAGAGATATGGGCGGAGGTGGCCCAGAAAGCGAGTGCCTTTGGCACCACCCCGCGCACAGTGAAAGATGTCCGGAAGCGCAGGGACGACCTGTGCTTACGCGTCCTCAACATCATCTCTGGTAACCGTAGCCAGGGGATGGCAACAGGTGGTGGTGCAGCCTCCCCCATAAAGATGCATCGCTTGGAGGAGATCTGTGCAAGCACCATCAGGATGGAGGCAATCGAGGGAGTGGGGGACATGGAGCGGAGCGTGGAGCCCCGTCATCAGCTGATGCAGGTAGGTGTTCCAATTGAGCCACTGTAAAGAATAGCACAATGATGTCCCCCTGATCTGACAGTGCAATGATGCAAAGCAGGGTCCACCAGACACATGTTTGCAATACTGCCTACAGGCAGTGCACAGCACCATCTTGTCCACATGCATGATGCACCCCACATATGTTACATCCCAGACACATCCCTGCATGACCAACCCAAGAGGCTAGCAACCCGTATGTCACTACCCCAATGCCAATTACCTGCCATTCCATAGAAATGCAGCTACCCTAATGCATATAGACCCATCACTAATGGACTCCCTCTCTTGGTCCCCCACAGGCACACAATCTGAGAGTGAAGATCAGGACCCCAGGGAGGATGCTAAAACACCAGCCAAGAGGTCCAGGGGCATGGAGCCAGCAAACCGTCCCTCAACATCCAAGGGAAGAGGGCTACCTGGACTACTGCGCAAGCCCAACACAACCCTGGAACCTACAGCACAAATGTGCATTAGGGACACCACCACAGCACCCACACCAGCCACATCCACACAGGAGCCAGTTGCTGAAGGCACGATATCCACCACAAGCAGTACTGTCGGGGAGACAGCTGCCGTGGCAGCTGTGTTGGATGATGAACAATACACTCCGACACCCGGAACACCTACTGCTGCAGGCCCCCAGCAGTCACCTCAACTCTCCCCACCCAGCAATCAGTATGCCAGCAACCATGAGCGGTCTGCGGTGGAGTCCTGGCCATCGAGCTTCAGCCCTACGGGGAGCATGCATAAGGCCCCAACCATTCCGCATGCACCATCAACATCCGCCAGTGTCTGGGACAGGCAAGAGGGGTTCAGGGCAATACAACAGCGCCAGGAGGAGCTGACAGGGCTGGTGACCCAGCACATCACCGAATGTGGCCAGGCAAGGGAAGAAATCGGGGAATGCGCAGCATCCCTCAAATCTGCAATTGAGTCCACTGGCAAAGACATATGCAGCGAATTGGCGGCTGTGAGGCAGGTCCTCACCCAAATGGTGGCAGCATTATAGGCCCTGCGTCCCACACAGGTGGTTGAACAATCGGGCACCTCCTCAAATTCAAGCTCCAGACAGACCAGCCCCCTGCGTAGGTCTGTGCGGAAGATGCACAGGTCAGACAGGGGTCCACCCGATGCTGCAAGTGGAAAAGGGATGTAGGTGCAGCCTGCCATCCGAACTCCTGAAAATTAATGGTGCATGCAAGTTCACACCATGTGTGGGGAAGTTGAGGGGGGAGGTGGAGGGGAGAGAGGGTGTGTGGGAAGTTGAGGGGGGAGGGGGAGGGGGGAGAGGGTGTGTGGGGAAGTTGAGGGGGAGGGGGGAGAGGGTGTGCGTGGGGTGGAGGGCTTGTGCACTTAATGTTATATTCAATACACATGTTGTGAAATCTGAATTTACATGAGCTGACATTGCTTATTGTGTACGTGTGCTTTATTGGTCTACAGTGTCCATGCCCCTGACACACCCAGTGCCCTGAGTCCCACCTCCATGTCACACTCCGCATCCATGTGTGCTAGAAACATTGGTTAATCAAAGTCTGATGCACGGCACGTCCCTCCTGTGCATCGCTGCCTCCCTGAAGTGCAGCCCCATCTCCACCCTCCTCATCCTCATCGTCAGGTGGTTGCAGTTCAGCGTCAGGGGATAGAGGCACATTCCGTCTGATGCACATATTGTGTAGCATGATACATGCCATGACGATCTTGCCCACCTTCACATGTCCGTACAGGAGTGCCCCACCAGACCTGCTGAGGCAGCGAAACCGTGCCTTCAAAGGGCCAAATGTCTGCTCAATCACCACACGGGTACGCGTATGCGCACAATTGTAGTCCTCTTCGTGCCTGTTCTGCAGGTTCCGGACTCGGGTAAGGAGCCACCTCTTCAAGGGATAGCCTGCATCACCTGCATGGGTGCACCAATGGTTATGTTTAAGTGATCACATCACATGGGACCTGTATCAATGACACCATAGCATGCATTTATTTCATGTTTGCACCCACATATCCATGCATGAATAGAGCCTCATGATGTAACTGCAATGTGTGAATTCATCTGATCGACAGGTGTGCGTGGCATCATCTAGTGGGCGCAGGGGTGTCCTATTCCTTGTGAGTGCTCATGCACTGTGGTAGTCCACGCCGTTTGTTCCCATGATCTGGGTGATGTGTTGTCAATTGTATGCTTTCATCCTGTCACCGTTGATGGCAGACTCCTGATGATCTCACTCTGCACGACAGATGTTGACATGCTGTTTAGGTGGACCTCTGTGTTGGTGAAGGGGTGTGTTCATGTATTTTGCCCTCATGTGACTCATTTGTACGCAGTAATGGACAACTGTCCTTTTTGATGAGGGTATTTGGTGCTGTGCATTGGCCATACTAATTGCTTGTCGCTGCATTGTGTTGCGGTGGCTACGGTCTGATTATGTGAAGTGTACATGTTGATGGCTATGTTATGGTTGTAGCACTGCATCATTTTCATAAGTCATCTTACGTCTTACATTTTGGGGTCATGTGTCGGGTCCAGTCTGGCCTGCTTTGGGGTATGAGTATGGTCCATCCTCTCAGGTACTCTTAGCCAGGTGAAGTATGCATCTCTCCCCTCCCCCCATCTCAGCCAGGTGAAGTATGCATCTCTCCCCCCAATCACCTACCCACATCGCAATGCCATGGGCCTGACATGCAACTCACCGAGTAGCCATGACCATTGAATCATGGGTTGATCCGGGAAATCGGGCACAACAATGTGGGATGATCTTGTTTGAGTCACGTACCATTTGCACGTTGATGGAGTGGTATAACTTACGGTTGCGATACACTGCCTTCATGGCATGTGGAACCACCAATTCAACATGGGTGCAGTCGATGGCGCCAATGCAACCAGGGATGCCGGCCAGTGAATGGAAACCAACTTTGATGTTGGAGATCTCCTGGGCTGTCCGTGGTAGGAAAATGTGGTTGCCTGTGTGCTTCAGGAGGGCATCAAGCACTTGGTTCAGCATACGTGAGAATAATGGTTGTGATATGCCATGCATCTGTCCTACTGTGTGCTGGTAGGTGCCTGTGGCCAGTAAGTGGAGCACAGACACCACCTTCAGTAGAGGGGGGGATGGCGGTACGGATGTCTATGAAGCTGGAAATGTCGTTGTGTATCATGTCCACAATGGTGGTGATGGTGTCCTGGTCCAGACGGTACAGGGTGTGCATCTGCTCAGGGGTTAGGCTTAATGGATTGGCTCTGATTCGAGGGATTGGGGGGCTGCCTGTGTGGTACAACTGCCTGCAATGGTGGTGCAGGCTGGGCTTGTCTCACCCTCCTTCTCTTCCTCCTGCATCTCCTCTGTGCTGCCTGTTGTTGTTGCTGGAGTTCCACTGCAATCATGTCCTCCAGCCCCAGCATTTCTACTAGTATTGGAATCATTTTTGTGTGTGACTGTGTGTGGAAAGGGGTGGGGTGTGCTCCTTTTGTGCTGGCCCAGTCTATATTGCCTCCACCTGTGATGATTGTGTGCACCTATGGCAGTTGGGAACACTGCACATGGCCATTTACGGGTGGTCCGCGATGCCGGTATTTGCTCCATGCCGGTAAGGTACTTTTCTGTCTTCTGTAGGCCGTTATTAGCATGTCCGCAATACTTGTGTTCAGCTCCTGTTTACACCATGCCGCTATTGCCGGCATGTGAGGTCGCGTGCCCGCGCCCATGGCGCTATTAGAGGCATCGTTATTTACTGTACCGCTAATAGCGGGTTGGTGGGTCGTAATGGCCCAGAGCAGTAAACGATGCCGGTAATCCTTTACTGGCATCGTTTTTCCCTTACCTCCAAGCTCGTAATGAGGCCCCATATCATTCAAATGAAAAGATCTCAAAAATTGAATCTGCTGAAAATTTAAAAAAATCTTGGTTTGATTCATATGTGTATGTCCATTTCGTACAATATCACTCTCCCATCTCAACGTTTTGAATGCGATACATTCTGAATCTGCGCCTTCTATGGCCCTCTTTTGATTATTTTCCTCAGTAGCCATCCCATTATTGGGGTAGGAAAATTGTTGAAAAGTCATATCCTGCCCATTCTGGAGATTGGATGGCAACATAACAGTAGGCGCAGCCACAGCTTGGGGCCCACCGGATTGTATATCGGTGGTCGGAGCCTTATTTGGAATTTGTGACATTTGTAAGAACCATGTAATTTTAACTTGTTGGCCCCTTGAGCGTTTCAGAATAGTCGGGGTAGCCAAATTAAGAAGGCTCATTGTTGTGCTCAAATCTCTGTGCCCCTGTCACAGATAGAAAACATGGATCAGTACCAGTCTCCACAGTGTTTGGTGGACTAGAATGATCTACATGTGTTTGAGGGTGGGTGGATCGATGTGCCCTTCCTCAATGCTCCTCCGTTTTGCCTGAGCACACCACTACTGCACACAACCCTGTATCACAAATATTCTGTGTTCCCAATTCAATGATACGGTCATGTAACAGGTAGTTGACGTAGACATTTTATGTAGACATTTGTTCTTTGCTGCCGGCCTATTTTTGTTTTTCCCCCCCCCCTTTTTTTTTTTTTTTTTGGTTGGTTTGTTCTTGTACGCCACTTGGGGTAGGCAACCTAAAACATCATTTGTCAAAGTACTCTCAATCTCTGCAGGAGCATTTGTTGACACAGGCTCTGGAGAGTCAAACAGGACAGGAGATGCTTTTATCTGGATTAAGCTCAACCAGAACAGACATACTGTTAGTTATTTGAGTAATGGGGATGGGATTCTCACCCAGGGAAACATCCATTCCAACTTGTGTTAAATTCTGTTTGTTTATAAAGACTGGTTGGGCAATCCTTTCCTTAATAACCAAATAATTGAGTTTAAAGATATTTGCCTCCACTGCTGTAAATTTTACTGCCTTCATTGATACAATTTTCATGATGTTATCATACAATCGTGGCATCGATTCCAATACTAAGTGAAGTGCCGAGATGGACGCTGGTCCTTAGCATATCAACACTTGGCAGGTACTCTTGCGTCCCATCCTCTTTCCTCTATACTGCTTGGGCGTCCCTCACGAGGGACGGGAGGCGGAACCTTTTTCACCAGAAAAAACCTTCTGCCCCTTTAAATTTAGAAGCGCGCTGGGTGCGGCACTGGGAGCATGCGCTGCCCTGACTCCGCCCTCCGGTGCCACACCTCAGTCCCCTTTTCCACGTCGACGAGAACGGGCCGAATTCACCAGCCCTCCTGGGTTTGGCTTCTGCCATGTAATTCCATGCGCGGATACTTCTCTTCTTTCTTTTTTTGTCTTTTTATCATTCAGGTACTCAGTGCGCAGGCGTCATGCTCCTCCCTGGCGCTTGTTGACTTCTTCAGGGTTCAGAAGGTGTCCATCCTGTGACGGGCTCTTCCTGACGAAAGACCCAGACCATGGCTGGCAAGCTTGTACCGCGTGCAACACTCTCCTCAAGGTCTCTGGAGAACAGACTAGCCAGGTGGAAGGAGCTCTTCCAGAGATCGCCTCCAAAGGACCCCCGTCTATCATCAATCCAGGCCCAAGGTAGGGCCACTCTTTTCCAGTGCACCCTGCAAGGGAGACTCCATCCCAAGGACTCGCCCACGCGGGAGGGCCCGCTCAGGTCCTTGTACCAGCATAAGTACCAAGACTGCATCAGCTACTGGCTGCCAGGCCGAGGGGTCCATAGATCCTCCCGGCGACAGTGCTAAGGGACCGGAAGGTTATTTTACCGGGTCCTCACCCAAGGGGCTACGCCCTACTACCGGCATCATGTCTGAGGGGGCGCCTTTACGCAGTTCTACCGGCAGATCCGCCGAGGGCAAAATGCCTACCAGGCCTTGGCCTGAGGAACAGGGAAGGCCCCATGATCCACACTTGAGAGTCCTGGACGGGGCGGGGCCCAGCGAGCCGAGCAACACGATGCAGGCACATGGAAGGCAGCTCAACAAAATGGCTGCTGCGCCAGAAAATCCAGACATCCAGCCGATGCCCCTCCAGGGAAGGCAGGTGGAGGACCGTCTGTCGATGTGGGACTGGTGTCAACCAGGTATGTGGCCTACAGGTTACCCTTCCTTCCCACAAGGCAGGTTCCCGCTGCATCCATACGGGCAGGGTACGCAACAGCTCCAGCAACCACCCGCTATGCCTTCAGTACCCCCTACCACCAACCTAGCCTGTGATGACAGGTTCTTTGAAAAGTTCCTCGGCTTATGAAGTCTCCTCAGATGGGGATCATCCTCAGGGACGCCATCAGGGACATGCTGCCTGCAATGGCTCTGGCACCGCAGGCCCCAGTACTGGCCGCTCAGGTCCCTGTTCAGCCTCAGCAGCCCGCTCCGGCCCCCCAACCGATTGGGCAGGTGGTTCCATACCAGCCCCCGCTGCAGCCTCTGGCTCCGGTCCCCGCACCTCAGCCCGCATCTCCTAGTACCCCCCCACCCCCCCCCCCCCCCTGGTGCCAGACCCTCCGGACCCGCAGGTGGACACAGATGAGGAGGACCCCAACACACCATTTTCAGCCAAGCCTTCCACGAACGTCTGGCAAGGCTGGTAGAGTACTTTGGCCTTACTCAACCTGAGGTCGAGCAACCAGCAAAGGGGGTCCTTGCAGAAGTCCTCACGCTACGTCCCGTGGCCAGAACGGGGATCCCGATGCAGAAAGATGTAGGTGCCTTGGCCAAAATGTGTTGGCTCAAGCCCCACTTGGCCCAGCCGGTAAATAAACGCCTGAATGCCAAGTACAGGCAGATGGAGGGGGATACACTCTTGCTATCGGCCCATCCTCGGCCACACTCCTCGGTGATCGCTGCTTTATCACTGTACTCCAAGCCTCAGTCGTCCTCAGCCGCCTCCTCTGCGGCGATGCTAGGAAAGGAGGAGGAGATCTTGGAGGCGTACGGGTAGATGTTGTATTCCAACGCATCCTTGCACCTGCGTCAAGCCAGCGTGGATGCCATGCTGGCATCCGTTAACCAGAGGCTCTGGCGGGAAATTGCGGATTTCCTCACAGACCTTCCGGTGCCGAGCCAATCTCGATTCAAGGCGGGATTGGCGGAGGACAAGATTATGGCGCAGGATATCATGGAGTCCTCCGGGGCCCACATTGACACCTCTGGCCGTGCCATCTGTATTGCTACGGACATGAGAAGAACGGCCTGGCTCCGTGCTATGAAAGTCAATCCGGATGTTCAGGAACGCACATTAGACCTTGCGTTTGAAGGGGGTGACCTCTTCCACTCCACCACGGACGAGGAGCTGGACAAAAAGAAAAACAGCTCACAAACGGCCAAGTCTTCATCCATCCTTACAAAGACCACGCCCAAACAGTACACCCAGTCACAGCAGCGTTCTGAGAAGGGGCGTACCTACGGAGGGTTCCGCGGCTTCCAAGAGCGGAGGTCTAGGTAGCCTGACCATTTGCCGTCCCAGCATCGGTGCAAACAACAAAAAGGGGGGAGGGGAGTAAGGGCTTTTTCCAGTCCCCCTCCTCCGCTACAGCCTCAGAGGGAAAGAAGGCATGACACACCCCTTCGGGTCTACGTGTCTCCAGTGGGGGGCAGGCTTGCTCTTCACGCACATTTCTGGGGCCAGAATTTCGCAGACCCCTGGATCCTCTCTGTAGTTTCCACGGGGTACTGCCTCCCTATCCCAGCCTCTCCTCCCTCCTCCACTCCCAGAGGTTGGGACCGCAACTCTTTTGGCAGAGATCCGGTCGCTCGTCGAGAGCAAGGCAGTGGAGGAAGTCCCAGCCTCCCAGCAAGTCTTGTGGTTTTACTCCAGGATTTTCGCCATTCAGAAGAATAACCAGGCGGGCTTGAGAGTTGTGCTGGACCTTTCCACCCTCAACCTTTCCCTACCTCTATATAAATTCAAGATGGCTACGCCTGCTTTGATAGCAGAGACATTGTGCAGGGCAGACTAGACGTGCTCCCTGGATCTGAAGGACGCGTACCTACACGCCCCGATCAGGCAGCCACATCGTTCCTTTCTATGATTCAGGATCATGGGCTGTCATTTCCAATACAAGGTGCTTCCTTTCGGCCTCAACTCTGCCCCAGGGTCTTTACCAGGCTGATGAACTCTGTGGCGCCCCTCCTCAGGTCGCAGGGCCACCACATCTACCCGTATCTCGACGACTGGCTTGTCAGGGCTACATCTCCAGAAGCAGTGCACCATACTTCCCACGCTCTTATGAACACACTGCTCAAGCTGGGTTTTTCACTCAACCTCAAGAAGTCACAGCTGCAGCCCACGCAGAGACTGACCTCCTTGGGCCTCATTTGGGACACATGCTCCGAGAAAGCTTTTCCCTTGGAGGACAAGATCACAGCCATCAAGAGGGCCACAGCGCACTTCCTCAGCAGAGAAGTGATCTCGGCTTGGTGGTACCAAGAAATACTTGGTCTCATGGCAGCAGTCCTCCTGGCCGTCCCCCACATGAGACTCAGGATGAGGAGGATACAGCTGCACTTCGCAGCATCTTGGAACCAGGAACGGGGCCATCAGTCAGAGATGGTCAACGTTCCTCCGTCGCTTCATCCAGACCTCGCATGGTGGTCCAGGGACTGCAACCTGCGGACGGGCAAGCCTTTCCGGCAACCTACACCACAGGTCACCATCGCCACGGACTCCTCTCTCGGGGGTTGGGTGGCCACCCTGGACAACCACTGCGTCCATGGCACCTGGACCCGGCAGGAGCAGGAGTACCACATCAATTGGCTGGAATTCAGGGCCGTCTGGCTGGCGCTCAGGGCCTTCCTTCCGGTTATCGAGGGCAAGGTCGTCCTCATTCAGACGGACAGCTCGACCAGCATGTTCTACGTCAACAAGCAGGGAGGTACCAGATCTCCCCCCTACTGTGCAGGCTGGCAGTCAGCATGTGGGAGTGGGCCCTGGAGAACAACATCTGCCTCAGGGCGGTCCACCTGCCGGGGGAATCCAACCTGGGGGCAGACAGGCTCAGGAGACTGGGAGCGGACAGCGAGGAGTGACAGTTGAACAACCTAGTGCTGCAGGAGATCTTTCACAAATGGTGTCACCCTCAGGTGGACTTCTTTGCCTCATGGGGCCACAAGAAATGCCAACTGTTCACTTCTTGGCAGGGTCAGGGCCCGGGCTCCCTGGGTGATGCCTTTCAGATCAGATGGGACGGATTGACAGCATACGCCTTTCCGCCCACTCCCCTGATTCACATGGTGATATGCAAGATCAAGGAGTCTCGCCTCCTCAGCATCATCCTAATAGCCCCATGGTGGTCAGCCAGGTCATGGTTTTCGGAGCTGTTCAGCCTCTCAAAGAAGCCTCCCATTCGCCTGCCGACGGGCCCAGCACATCTTCTGGCACAGCAGGGGGGTCAGGGTCATCCACCCTGCACCAGAGAAATTAGCCCTCAGTGTGGTTCCTGGACTGGTCATGCTAGGACATCTCAGCCTCTCTCAGGCAAATCTAGAGATCATACAGGGCGCCAGGAGCAAATCTACCAGGGCCCAGTATAAAAGCAAGTGGACCAGGTTCTGTCACTGGGCAGACTCTAAGGGCTCTGACCCTCTGACATGTTCCTTGGATGACGTGCTCTCCTTTTCGGCGCATCTCACCCATTCAGGCGTGCTGGTGGACACTTGCCTCACCTACTTGGCAGCCTTTGGAGCATACAGAAATTCAGAGGAGGAGAGGTTTTCCTCTTCCAACCCAATTGTCAAGAGACATTTGACGGGTCTCGCCAGGCTCTACCTGCCCATTAAGAGGCTGCACCCCGTGTGGGACCTCCACATAGTCTTGGGTGCCCCGGCACACAAACCATTCGAACCAACGTCATCCGCGGACATCAGGCTGGTCACCATTAAGACGGCCTTGTTAGTCAGTCTCACCTCGGCTTTCAGAATCAGCAAAATCCAGGCGCTGGTTGCCTCAGAGCCTTAGACTACGTTTCACAAGGACATGGTAGTCCTACGGAAGCACGCAGCATTCCTACCTAAGGTGCTGCCCGCATTCCATCTGAAGGAAGAAATTGTGTTGCCCATGTTTTTTGCTGAGCCCGAAGACTAGGCACAGAGAGTTCTGCACTGCCTTGATGTCAGGCGTGCCCTGAAATTCTACCTGGATGGAACTAAGGGCTTCCGCAAGTCGGACGCTCTTTTTGTCACCTTCGGAGGATCAAGACCGGGGTATCAGGCCTTCAAGGCCTCCATAGCCCGTTGGATGGACTCGCCCATTAAAGAAGCCTATGAGGGGAAGCACAAGCCACGGTCGGCCAACATGCACGCCCATGCGGTCAGAGTCAAGGCAACGGCCATCGCTTTCCAGCGGCATTTCCCTTGACCAGTCATAAGCAGGGCGGCCACATGAGCCACCCCATCGGCTTTCTGCAAGCACTACTGTTTGAATGCCGGCTCTAGAGCAGAGGCGACTTTTGGACAGGCGGTTCTTAGAAACCTGTTTGCTTAAGGAGGGTCTCCTCTCCACCCTGGGGCTATACTCGGTGGTAATCGCCCATGTATGTATTCTGTATGGAGGAAAGGGGACGGGACATAAGAGTTAATTATAAGTTACTCACTGTAGTGACTAACGTACTCTTAGTCCTCTTTCCTCCATACGTGCCCCCTAATAAAACTGATCTCATTAGGCAATGTTAAACCTATTGTCAACGCATCTATGGGGACTGAGGTCTGGCGCCGGAGGGCAGAGTCAGGGCAGCGCATGCTCCCAGGGCCACACGCCTCTAAATTTAAAGGGGGGAAGAAGGTTTTTCTGCTCAAAAAGGTTCTGTCTCCCGTCCCTCGCGAGGGACGCCCATGCAGTATGGAGGAAAGGGGACTAGTACGTTAGTCACTACAGTGAGTAACTTATAATATATTTGATTGTCTAAGCATTTCAATGTTTTTGGCCGTAAAATGATTGGAGTCGATAAAATTCTGGATGAGGTTTCCCTCCTGTTCGTTAATAACTTCCAGAGGCGCTGTATCCGCTGGTCTAGCGTGGTTTCTGAGAATGCATTCCTCATTTAGAATATTTGAAACCTCCATTACGTGATACAGCTGCAGGGAGGATTCATCAAGAATGGGGGTTTTCTGGGTTCCGGAACTGTCCGCCTCAGAGATGACAGCTTAGGTGCTGAGCTCCTGTGCCTGCTGAAATCTTTCTCCTATACAATAAGGCAGAGATTCCTGAACCTACTGATGCTAAGCAGCCTGCTAAAAGACAGAACGGGGAGGAGGAGAGAGATGACAAGATTTTGGATCTACTTAAAAAGCTGACGCTAGATGTCACAGATATTAAATCAAGGTTGATAAAGGCAGAGGACAAGTTTGTGGACATCACTGTCAAAGTAACTGCTGTTGAAGGTCATCTTAACCTAATAGATGACAAGACACTACGTTTGGCTGATCAAGTGAGGCAATTGGAGATTAATAATGAGACTATTGCTCAAGCTGTCTGAGCAAGAACATTTCTCAAGGAGAAATAACATCAGGATTGCAGGATTTCCTGAAAATACAGAGAGGGGGAATCCAATCTCCTTTTTGGAAAAGGCACTGATATCCATGCTACAATTGGATCCTAAAATATCTCTGGACATTGAGAGAGCACACAGATCTCTTGGTAAGAAGCCGGCCTTGGGTCAGCGTCCTAGACATTTTATTGTTACATTTTTAAGGTTTCCTATGAGAGAACTAATGCTAAGGAGAGCTCGTGAACTTGGAGATCTCGCATGGGGCGGGAATAAAATTATGATATTTGCTGACCTAAGTAGAGATGTCATGGAAAAAAGAAAATGTTTTGGAGTGGCAAAAGAGAAGGCACGACTGAAGAAACTAAAGTATTATAGGATTTATCTAGCAATTCTTCGTGTGGTTGTGGATGGCCAATTACACTCCTTTTCTGATCATAGGAGTGCAGAGGCTTTCTTGTCTGATTTAACTGACTTGAACTGTGAACCTATGGAAGCTTCAACTTCATCTGTAACTCAGAAGTCAACAAAGAAGAAAAGATAAAAGTAAAGGAGGCCATTTCCAGCATGTTTGCTGCCATTGGATGTTTTATTTTTTGTGTTTTATTGACTTTATTTGCCTTTGGATTCATTTTTGCTGTTTTGCCGTTAAGGAAACCGTTGGAGTTGTGTTTTGATTGTATTCGGGTGCACGAGACACTGGGAATTTCGCTTAGTGTAATTTGATTAAGGAACCTTTCATACGTTCTTCTCTGTACGTTGGTTCCGGGTTTGAGACTCTTCATCATGCTGGTACGCGATATGCGGAACGCTGCTCTGTGGCCTGGATTGTTGCCGGTTTAAATGACGGTGAGGTATGGAGAGCGTGCGGTCTTCTGGTGCAGGGTATCGAGATTCCTGCCTCTCCCCTGCACGGGGAATGCTGATGGCTGCCTGTGGCGCTGTGCAGAGGCGTTTCTCTGCGTGTGGAGACGCTCTGGCCACTGGTTGCACTCTCGTGTCTCCATGCTCTCCGCGTTGCTCTTGCTCTGCCCGGGTAGGGTGGGGGGGGGTGGGCAGTGTCGGGGTTGTGTGTGGACAGGAGAGGGACCGTCACTCCTTGCACCTGGGGAATACGGGATGAGCGCAGCGAGGCGAACACAGGAGGATCCGAGAGCGTGTGTCCAGGCTTGTGGAAGGGGGCGCCATGGATCCGCGGAGAGGCTGTTAGGCAGAAACCTGTGCAGTTCCCTTAGGGACCACTGCAAAAGATTTAAGACTACAGGTGTTTGGCAGTAAACCCACTTGGTAGCAGTCTGTACCACACAGATTCACTTGGTAGCTGTGGCTGAGCAGTCAGACTTCCCTCAAGAAGAGTTAGGCAGTATACAGAGCATACAAAATAGGTACAGAAATACAGTAGCACAAGCAAACACTGACCAGAGCTTGGGTGTAAAAGTATATACTTATTTATTTAACACACTCTTATAAAACACCCTAGCATTAAATTGGTAAGATAAGTTCAAAACACAATCACTATTATCATATGTACATCCCTGATTACTTGTTGGACAAGTCTTAGTTAACACCACTTATTTCCAGACAGAGGTGAGCGCTTAACGTTCGATGGCACTCCAACAAGTTAAATAAAAAGGGAGGGAAAAGCAGAATTGTGGAAGCATACACACTAAATACTTTTTAAAGAACCACAGCAAGTTTAGGAAGGCACAGTCTACTGGTGAGCAAGGAAGTTGAGGCGCCAGGCCCACTTTCAAGGGAGCCGGACGGAAGATGCCCAAGATCAGACAGTTACACAGAGTCTTTGAAGTTTGTGGAGGTAGTTCAAAAAAGGTTTAGTTCAGTGCAGAAAAGTTAGCTAAGGTGTCCCAGGCTAACCCAGGGTCGAGAGACGAGGATTTAATACACCCCGTTCAAACGGTTGCAAGGGAAGCCAGGCGGAACACGGTACCTTAAATGGAGAGGATCCTCCAGCGGGGGCAGTTGTTCCTGGCAGCGGGTGCAAGTCGCAGCGTCGTCCAGAGGAAGAGAAGTTCTCGTCGTGGAGGAATGATGAAGGTCGTTGCACTGCCAGGGAAGAAACCAGCCGCGGAGTTCTCCGGTACAAAGGTACTACCCTTCCGGTTCACGGTAGTGGTGAAAACGTGGTATCCCGGTTGCCGGGGTGCTTGGCACAGGCAAGGCGGCCACGAGATGCTCCAGGAAGGTAAAAAGAAGGTAGACTGGTTATCCCCACCAGTCGAAGGAAGAAGACTCTCGGGCTGGAGATCTCCTCTGTCGCTGGGAAAAGTGGTGAGACGGTTCAGCAGGGCTCCACCGGTGGTGTCATCGTTGCAGGCTGGCTCAGCTTCTCCCTCCTTGGATTCTTAGTTCCTGTGGCGACTTCTGAAGTTCCAGTCCCCAAAGCCCTGCTTTTATGCAGCACACCCCCATTCACTCAGCCTAGCTGTCAATCAAACATGGTAAGTGGTGAGCCGGCCGGCTCACCACTTGGGCCAATCACACAAGAGTGCGACTTGAGTTACCATGGTAACTCAGTCCAGGGTGCCTAAACCCCCTCCCACACCCCCTGTGTTACCCAGACAGAGTGGCACCATGTTTGGAGGCTTCTGTGGAGAAGCCCGCCAAAAAGTGGAACAAAGGGCTCGACTTGGGTTGGAGTCACAGAAGAGAACACAAACACCATTTTAGAATCGAGTTCTGGCAAAAAATACCAACCGGCGAATTAATATTAAATAAATAAACCGGCGGTATGTTCGAGGCTATAAGAATTAAATAATTAAAGTTGGTAGCCTCGAACAATGGGAAAATCCCATAGAGATATATTAGCGATCGAATATAAAAAGTAGTATCCACTGCCACCAGCCAAAACTCGATCAGGGGGGGACGGAGACGTGCCCCCTCGAACAACAGACCCCGGGGCAATCGAATTGCCCCGACCAGTACGTCCATAATATGATTGATTGTACTGGTTTCTGTTCATAATTTCGGACTAGCAAAGCCAAGGGTGACTTTACATGCCCTGGGAGACAGTAGTCAGTCCCAGGGTATGGAGTCTATGTTGGGGGGGTCGCTACGACACCCCTGGGTTACGACACGGAGGGTGCTGTGTAACCCACATAAAAAAAAAAACATGAGACCCTATGGAGTAAAAGACCTCATAGCCCATAAAACACATGGAAAGTTAAATGAACACCTCTTAATCATGTCTAAGAGTGGGAGCAAAATAATCTCACTCTTAGCAGGAGAGAAAAAAATAAACCCCAAAAAATTCAGCAAAGTTGCTGGGGGACACACTAGGTTTGGGAAATTAGCCTTACAGATAATTCTCCCTAACAGAGGCGCACACCCCCTGCCGCATTGCCTGCCTCCCGAGGAGACCCACGCATGTCAGGGTGAGCAGACGGCGGAGGAACATCATCTGGGCACTCTCCCCCCTACCCGGCCTCTTTACTGCTGCCTGCATTTTTCTGCTATGTTGGGTGCAATTATAGGTGAATGTAGTACATAAGCACTGACACTTGTAGGCAGCGGATGCTTTGGATAGCAGGAATGCGTGTGACCGGGAGCTGTGGCCCTCGTTGCGGAGTCATTACGACCTGACAGTGCAGAGTTGTTGATCCCGTGTTTAAATGTATTTGAGCATGTTGTGTTTATATACTACATGAGGTTCTATTGTTAAGTGAACCTATTATCATGTCGCTGAACAGCAATCCCGCTCGTGTACGGCGGCTTGTTTACATTGTGGGGAAGGCGCTATTAACACGTTGTTCATACATGGGTGCATTCCCGTGCAATTTCTATTTCATGATTTGTAATGTGCACAAAAAGGTGTTTGGTGCACAGGAAGCGGGTCCTGCAATGAAGGGGGGGAGGGGAATTGGGATGGTCCTAATGACTTGTTGAGGTGACTTTGGTGGTACGGGGCACATAAGGGACAGCGCTATGTGTGGTTCAATGCGGAATGGAGGGACCATGCAGACATTGCTTTGATGCTTTGGTGACCTCATGGCACTTCAATTGTAACAGACTTCCTGGGCCTTACATGTTCTGTCAACCAATGGGGATTGTTTTTGTTTACGGGGGGATTCAGTATTCTGACTGTTCTTAATAATATTCCCAGGGGTGGGGATGCGCTTCTCTGATTTAAATCTAGAGCCAGCGTTTGGTTTGATTGGCTATTGACGCTATGATGCTGGGCTCGCTCTGACTTCATTATGGAAATGAGTTCTGCTTCTGTATCTTCATGATTACTTTGTGTGTTTTTTTTTAATTTAATTTTTTTTAGCTCTGCAATGTGCAGGAGGGTCACTGTGCTCAAATAGGATGTTGTGGGCCGTTATGTGGCTCTTCTCCCCCCTTCCCCCCCTACTGTGTAGTGCTGTGTCCTGATGTGTGCTAGTGTGTAGACTAGTGCATGGCTGGCCTCTACCTGCATTCCATCCTGGAAATGCCTTGTGCTGACCTTTCTTTTGTTCAGTCAGCAGACTGCTGTTTATGACTACGTCTTCTACTGCTTTTGAGTTCATGTTATGAAGATTTTACGCGTTTTTTGACGGTGTGTTGCGATTGAGAGCGATTCTACGGAATCTGTCGTGCGTGTGCTGATTATTGGTGGAAGACATGTGCACAAAGGTCATGGTGGTGTACAGTGGTGGGTGCTCTTTGAGATGTTTTCTTTAACTTTTAGTCCTATGGGAGTACAACGGTGGAATTGGCATTCTATGGGGGAGTGTGGCTTTGTGTTTGAAGGCTGCATTGCTGTGCAATGGCACTGACCGAGGGGGGTGGTTGGAGGAACTGTTTTTGGATCCGGACTCCTTTTGTTCGTTTGAGTTTGTTTCTAGTTTATTTTCTTGATTCCAGTGTAACTGTGCAGTCTTGGGATGGCTGCTGTCACTTGTTCTTCCTGAGGTGTTGGTGTTTGATAGGCTTGGTTGGTACTTATTCTTATTTTTTATGTTATACATAATAGTGGTGGGCTTGATACAGGCGTTTGTTGGTTTGGAGTGGGTTCTGGGACTTGTTGTTGAGGATATTTGAGGAGGTGATTATAATAGTGAAAATGTTGGGCGTAGGGTTCTGAGGTGATAGTTGGAATAGGTTATGTTTTTGTACATAATGGTATTTTGTTGAAGGCTGTCTTGAATGTGTGTGTGTTGTTTTTTGTTGTATGTGTGGGGTGGGGTGGGGGGTTGGTATATGTGTTGCTCTACTCTGTGGGAAGGGTTGGATGATTGTCATAGTGTTTAATGGAAGGGTTTGTGAATGATTGATGGTTATTAGTCTGTGTGACGATATGGAGTGTTTTAGTGAGTTATTAAGGGGTCTGTTTCGTTGTGTACTTGGAATGTGAAAGGGTTAAACTGTATGCAGAAGAGAAGGAAGATGCTAGCTAAACTTTGGAGGGAGAAAATTGATGTGGCGGTTTTGCAAGAAACACATTTAATTGATGGCTCTGATGATTCACTGACCAATTCGAGGTAAACAAAGTCTTTTTTGAATTGCTACTCCTCTAACTCCCGGGGTGTTGGAATATTGCTGAGGAAAGGTTTGAATGCATGTGCTGAAAAGGTAAGTATGGATGGCGAGGGGCGTATCATTCTTATTGATCTTAAATGTGAGGGCTTGTTATTAACTGTGGGATCTGAATATGGGCCTTTTGCAGGTGGAGGGGCCTTTTTTGAATCGCTGAAGAGAATGCTTGGCGATATGGGAGTTGAAATTATTGTTTTAGGAGGAGATTTTAATTGTGTGATTGACGCCAAGATGGATAGGTCTTCGATGTGCAAGTTTACTGGACAAAAATCGAGTAAGGAGTTTCAGGACTTCTTAGATGTATCTGACTTGGTGGATACCTGGAGACATTTCCATTGGCGGGATAGAGAGTTCTCGTTTTATTTGCCAGTACATAATTCTTATTCTAGGCTTGATTACATATTGATGTCAGATAGGCTGATTGAGAATGTACGGGAGGTGACTATGGGGGAACAACACATTTCGGATCACTCAATGGTAGTGAACAAGTTGATGTTACATGCTGAGGGGCAGGGTCCAAGTAGATGGAGGTTGAAGCCTGTTGTGTTACACAACCAGGATGCGGTGGTCGCATTAATGAATTTCATACCTGGTTTCTTTGCGGTGAATGAGAGTACGCCGGATAATATGGTGGTGTGGGATGCTTTTAAAGCTTCTGTTAGAGGGGAACTAATGAACTGGACTGCAAGGGTGCGTAGGGGAGGTGAGGCCAGACTGGTAGAGCTTGAAAGAGAACTAGGAAACTTACAACGCAGTTATGCTTTGTCAAGAGATGAGAATATTAAACTTAAAATCTTGGATGCCAAGGCTCTACTGAAAAATTAGTTGGATTTGCAAGTTGAGAAGGGATTGTATTTTGTGAAGCGAAAATACTGGGAGCAGGGGGATAAAGCAGGGAGGTTGTTGGCAAATAGATTGAGGAGTTATTCGGAGAGGGTGTATGTTCAAAAAATTGTTGAGGAGTCTGGAAATTTAGAGATTAGGAAGAGTAAAATTGGGGAATGTTTTCGCTCTTTTTACGCCAAATTGTATGCAGAGGATATTGCACCACAAATAGGTGATTTTTACAGGTTCTTTGGGAAGATTCAACTCCCAGTGCTTTCTGAGGAAGGTAGATGTTTCATGGAGGCGCCGATTACTGTTTTGGAGGTTTTGTCGGTGATTGGGGATTTGAATATAGGTAAATCTCCAGGGATGGATGGGTTGAAGGTGGAATTTTATCGAAAAATTTGGCGAGGTGTTGGCACCGAGTTTGTGTGAATTGTATAACTCTTTTCTAAGGGAGGGGAGGTTGTGTGATTCCATGAAGGAGGCAATCATCACGGTGGTCCCGAAATCGGGAAAAGATGTAACTAAGTGCAATAATTATCGGCCGATCTCTTTACTTAATGTAGACCTGAAAATCTTTACAAAAGTACTGACTGAAAGGCTTAAAAAAATATATGGGTGATTTGGTGGAGCGTTCTCAGATGGGTTTCATGGAACGAAGGTATGGGTATGATAATATTCGGACACTGTTGGATATTTTGAGTCTGCGGAACTCAGAGATAAATGATGTTTTATTGATTTTTTTTGGATGCCGAGAAGGCCTTTGATAGGGTGAATTAGTTCTTTCTGCATTACACACTGTCAAGGTTTGGTTTTGCACCTGTCTTTATTAGGGCTGTTCGGGCTCTTCAGAATTACATATCGGCAAAGGTGTGGGTGAATGGGGGGTTTTCGGCGTCGTTTTCATTGTTTAGAGGCCCTCGCCAAGGTGGCCCTTTGTCGCCGCTATTATTTAATTTGGTGTTGGAGCCCTTGTTGGCGTATATACGTCCGATGGGATGTATCGGAGGGTTTGCGGTGGGTGATGGGGAAGTAAAGGCTCTGGCTTGTGCGGATGATGTGGTGATCGTATTGAATGACCCTGTTGTTGGAGGTCCTATGCTTCGGGAGGTTTTTGATGAGGTGGGTAGGTTATCCGGGTACAGGATCAATTGGGATAAGACGGTGGTATTTCCGGTGAGGGCTTCGCCGGGTTGTGAACAGCTGTTGGGGTGGGACTGTAAATGGGAATATTCTAGTGTGAAGTATTTGGGGATTTATATTACTTGTGACTTTGGAAAGTTGGTAAGTTTTAATGTTGACAAAAGCATTGAGGTTCTTAAACGGGATATTGTGCGATGGGGACGTGTAAATCTGACTCTCTGGGGCAAAGTCAATGCTATTAAAATGATTCTGTTGCCGAAGATTTTGTATGTTGTTCAATCTCTGCCTTTATGCTTTACAAAGGGAGCATTTGCACGTATAGATAAATTATTTCAGGATTTTATGTGGGGAATTGGGAAGAGGGCTAGGGTTCCCCGATTCATTATGGTCAAGAGTGTTAAGGATGGAGGGTTTGGGTATCCGGTTTTGGGAAATTATTGTAGTGGCTTCTTGTTGAAGAAAGTGTCTTGTTACTATGGTGGTGTTCCACACCGGATGCCAAATTGAGATGCAGCGGTTTTTGCCTTATGATATTTAATGTTTATTTTCTTTTGGGAAGTTACCCAAGAAGGTGCATTGTTTGAAATCCGTGTTGGCTACTAAAGAGGCGCTGTCATCATGGATTGTTAGTACTGATCAGAGATTGTATCTTTGTGAGGAGGCCTCGCTTTGGCATAATCCTGGTTTGCTGTTTGATAATAAAGTGCTGTCTTGGAAGAGTTGGATTCAGAGAGGAATTTTGACTATTGGAAATGTGTGGAATAAGGCTGGGGTGGTGCCTTTTGAGAGTTTAGTGGAGAAATTTGGTTTGGGGAACGGAATTGAGAAGATATAATGTTTTGGTATCTTTACTTATTGAGCGGAGAGTGATGTTGGGTGCTCCATTTCTGAAAAAGCCAGAAAACTTTGGTATTTTGGAGATGGGATTTCAGAGTGTGTCTAAGTTTACGCAGTTTATGCTTCCGGACAGGCAATGGTTGGATTCGTGGGAAAAATTGAGGTTGTCATGGACAGAAGAGTTGGGCAGAGAACTAACATTGAGAGAATGGGATAGGATTTGGAGAGTGCCGACAATAACCAAAGTGGATTTGCAATTGCGCTACATCCATCTAAGGATAGTGGGCAGAATTTATTGGACTCCAGCGCGTATGTGCAAATTGGGTTTAGTTGATGGTGCTTTGTGTTGGGGTTGTGGGAAAGAACAGGGTACACTGTTGCATATGTTATGGCATTGTGAGAGGGTGGTAGGCTTTTGGAGGGAGGTTCTCGACAGGATTGACCAGATTTGGAAGATTGCTTACCCGCGCAATCCCTTAGCAGTTAGATTTTTGTCTTATGGTGGTGGGAGTAATGTGAGTTTGGTGACGTTGTGTGCAGTGCGTAAAGTTTTGTTGGTGGCACCTAAACAGGTGTTGAGGGTTTGGAAGACACAGAAAAAGCAGATGGTGGAGGAATGGATTTTGGATGTTAGGGCTTTGTCGAGGTTTGAAAAGACAATGTTTTGTAAACGGGACAAGGCAGACCTTTATGGAGAAATGTGGGGGGATTTTGATGACCTATATGGTTAAGGCTGGGTTGTGCTATGGAGTGGAGTGCAATAGTTTACTTTCATATTCTTGGGGGTGGGGGGCTTTGTGTTTGTGTGGTGTTTGTGTGGTCTTGTTTGTATTTTGTTCTTTGTTTGATACATTTGATTTGGTTTTCGATTGTTTTTTAGGTTTGATATTGTGGGATACAGGGTTATGATTTGAAATGTTGCTGTATTGGTTCCCACTATTGTATGTTCTGCAGTTCAATGACTATAGATGATGTTACTATTGTTGAAAAATTTCCGGGATTGTTTAACTTAAATTGCACCACATGTACTGGGTCACAGTTTGTTTTTGCAGGGGTCAAAGCCTGTGAGGGCACACAGTCTAATGTATCATTTGATACAGTGTAAATCTCTGATGCTAAAACTTGGGCATAAGTAGTTCCTTCAACATTTTCCCCATTAGTGGGCTGACCCACAATTTCCGCCAAATCTATCCACCTGCATCATAGAACCTGGCGTCTTAAGCGGCAGAGTAACATTGTCCTTGATACAGTCTGTATAATCATTACGTATAATCATTATTAGCAACAGGCGGAATGGAAATCAAGTCACCCACACAAGACTTACTGTGTAGTGCTGTAGCCATACTCAGCTACCATTTAAACGTTGCACAGCCGACCACTGGCGCCCCAGGAACATGGAACACTCTTCACACTCCGCTTGCTCCGCTATACAAGTGGTAAATGTAGTAGCAGCCTCTGTAGTGCAGCACCTCCTCTTCAATGGAACAAGTAGAGAGACTCTGCTGGGCCAACAGAATTAGGAAGAGTAACCGCACAACACGCAACATTCTTCACACGCCGCTCGCTCCGCTATACCAGCGGTAAATGTAGTAGCATCCTCTGTAGCGCTGCGTCTCCCCCTTCAATGGAACAAGTAGAGAGACTCTGCTGGGCCAACAGAATTAGGTAAAGTAACCGCACAACACGCAACATTCTTCACACGCCGCTCGCTCCGCTATACCAGCGGTAAATGTAGTAGCAGCCTCTGTAGCGCTGCGTCTCCCCCTTCAACCGGAACAGCTAGTGAGACTCTGCGGGGCCAACAGAATCACGTAGAGTAACCGCACAACACAGAACTCTTCCTCCGCTGTACAGCGTGGATATAACAGATCACAGTAATATCGGGGCGCAGTCAAGGTGTGCATGAAGGTCACTGGCAACAATGCAATTGCTGGCAGATATCGGCATAATAGGTTGTGTATGACGGAGTTCAGAGTTTCTGCGTCAATGGTTGGAGAACCAACGGAGAGTAGGAGGTTTACTTTTTACCCAAGGGAACTGTCTGTGTAGTCCAACAAAGGGGACCACATGCCCTGTAATTTTCCCACTCGGCCCAGGCTCGCGGCAGTGATGCCCCCACCCACTCCTCTGCCACCACCGTTGTACCCTGACATGTGATCATGGGCCCCTCAGGATCCCTCCAGCGGTGGGCTATCGTGATCTTGGCTGCAGTTAAAAGGTGCGTAATTAGACCTTCTAGGGGTGCCGTCATGGGGTAAACTCCAGCTCCTGTATCTCCCAGCAGTACCACCCCGGGGTCCCAGGGAATCACCATCCCAGTTATGTTTAATTTGCGCAAGCACCTCTTTCCAGAATCTGGCGGATTACCCAACCGACCAGAGAAGATGGTAGAGGGTGCCCATAGCCTCACAAGCCAACATAGTGGCGACAACCAGGGGTTGCTTTTGTGTAGCATTTCAGGCATTACGTACCACCTGTAACACACCTTTACTGCCCCCTCCTTATTAGTTATAGACTTGGAGCTTCCGAATGTGCGAACCTAGATTCCGTTCTATTCCTCTGCCCCTAGTTCTCTTCCATTTTTACTATGTAGCTTTCCTTGATCAAGGGCTATGATCTGTCCAGCAGCCTATACAAGTCTATACCCGTTTCCCCTGGGTGACATTTCTGTTAATGTAAGTTCTAGCGCATTATATTCCCTGCCCCATATATACTTTTGGATGGGTGCGACATCAAGTGCCTAAGATGGGCATATCTGAAGCGCTTCCCTTTCTGGGACCTTGAATCTGGCTTTGCCTTCTTCAAAGGACAAGGGGTTCCCATTTACAAACAAAAGGTCAGTCAACCCTCCCTCCATCTTCAGAAGCCCACCAGGTCGAATCTGGGGAGAAAGTCTGGGTTGCTCCAAACTGGGGTAAGGGTGCTCTGGAAGGCTTTAATCCCCCATTTGCATGCCCCCTGCTCCAGTAATGAATGTTAGTTGTAGTGAATGCTAGTGGTCTGGTGCGGGGACCCGCAGAGCAGGTTGCAGGTGTGGCAGATGTGATGCGGACCAGGCCTTCTCCATTTGTCGCCATTTGGGGGGCGGTCCTTGTAACACTTACCTGAACTCTGCGGGGGCACCGGATCTATGGACGTTCCTCTGTGGATCCCTGCTGATGGAAATGGACTGGTAGACCCAGCAAGGTTCAACAATAATATTCTCAGTACAATTTCAAAGCACCACCTCTACCCTTTTTCTCCAAAATGATTAGTAGAGTTTAAATTACGTTGTTCTCATACTGTGGGTAGTAATCGCTTACCAGTGTTAATTTTTTAATGAGCTCTCCATCCTGCAGAGTGCAGGAGTGCATGTTCTGAACAGATGGATTCCGGACAAATATCTGTTCTGATGAGTATTTTTGACTGGTGATTAACTACGCTTCCACTAGGTGAAGTGATAGCTAAGGAAGTTGAAGAAAGTAGGAAAAGAAACATGTGGATTACTTCTCCCGACAGGTGTTCTTGTAGTGTTGCGATAGCCGTTGGAAAAGAGAAATGGAAACATGACTTCTCCTGACAAAAGTTGTTTTAATGTAGCGTAGAAAACTTCTGAAGAGAAATGCAACGTAGCTTCTTCTGACTGACGTTTTATTTCTATGAAGAGTTGTGGACTCATGAAGAATTGTTTGTGTAATTGTGAAGACCTTTTGAGTTCATACACACTAGCAAATGCTACTGAATTGTGTGACGGGTCTGTGGAACTGTGGAATGGCTGGACTGAAGTAAAAGTTCCAGTATTACGCATTAACAATAAACAACTGTTGTGGCAAAAATTCAACTGTAGAATGAAGTCCCAGGAATTGCGTCGTACCAATATGAGTACCAGCAATTAATAATAAACTAAACTTGCTTTCACCTAGCTGAGAGAAACGAAGTTCACACAACTGAGCAGTGACTTCCGTGAAAGGATACAATTACAAGTTGTTACGAATTATATACAATGTTCTTGCATCCGGCAATACTTACGTTTTTGTATCAGGTAAAACTGAGCTTAGAGTACCATGAATACGCTTGGGGAAAAAATGTGAGCGTATAAAAGGTACGAGCGAGTGACAGGAACTGCTTCAGAGGAAGATGACAGGGAATTTGGAAATTTAAGGACGGGCAGAAGAAGAAAACAAAGGGGAAAGGAACGAATGGAGAAATGTGGAATGGGCAAAGAAAATAATTCTGTGAAGAGATTTCAGGATTTTCCAATGGAACCGCGGTAAACGTTGCACTGCTGTTAGGCAGATTCAATGCGAAGCAGAGATCCCACGGTGGGCAGGGCTTATAAAGACAACAGAGCGGAATGAATAGAGCAATACAGTAGCTTTCTGAACTCCCCCTGGTGGCCATTTTAGGTATTCAAAACTTTCATGCTGTTCATTGAAATTGCTTCTCACCCAGCCTCTTCTTATGAAAGACCCAAGTGCGATAAGCATAGTTTATGCTTGATACCTTGCCCGTGATCATGACAGTCCTCTCGGGTTTGCCACACAAACGCATAAGATAATTGAGCGGTGAGCTTGTATCTGTAAACATCAGGGACTCAGAGTGCCCTGTTCTTAACACCCTAAGCATCACTTTTCTAGCCACCCATGGTTTCTCTTTTCCCCATACAAATGCCCTAATGTCCCTTTATAAGTCTGAGTTAGGGATTTGGACTGGTAGATCAAGGCAATGATAGAAAAGTCTGGGAACCAGATTCATTTTCGGATGGGTGATCCTGCCACACCACAAGATCCCTAGTTTGTACCAATGGTCCATATCCTTCCGCAACGTTTTGAATAGTTGACTGGAGTTGCGTTGGTATATCTGAGAGGTCCTATTTGAAATGTGGACACCCGGGTATGCGATACTAGATTTGTCTCATGGCACCAGATTGGATTTTGTGATCCCTTCCAAGTTCTTTTTTGGCAAGTGAACCCCCATGGCACTAGATTTGGCATAATTTACGGTGATACCTGATGCCAGTCCGAACTGTTCAATTTCTTGCAGAAAGGACAACAGGGAGGAGTACATATGAGTGAGGGTGAACAGGACATCATCTGCGTACAAAGATATTTTATGTTTTCTCCCCCACCTGCAATGCCCAAACCCGCGAGTTGGCACAGATTCTAGAGACCAATTGCTCCATTGAGAGTGCAAAGATTAAGGGAGAGAGAGGGCAGCCCTGATGAGTCCCCAGAGAGATTATGCGTTTTGGTGATTTTGCCCGTTAATTCTTATTAACGTGGAGGGGCGCTGGTAATTAGTGATGGCCGTCCCATCCAATAGTGCATTAGGACCCTGACAATGTAGCTCCAGTCCAACAGGTTGAATGCTTTATGTGCGTCGAGCGAGATGACACCTAGCTCTGCGTTCGTCCTAGAGGCGCATTCAACAAGATTCAGGACCTGTCTGATATTGCCATGCATGGTTTGTCCCGTGATGAACCGTGTCTGATCCGGGTCAATTAGGTGTCGTAGGAACTCGGTGAGCCTGAGCACCAAGGTCTTGGAGAAGATCTTTGCGTCGTTATCCATGAGTGTTATGGGCCTGTATGAGCTACACTCTATGGGGTCCTTCCTTGGTTTGGGGATGAGAACCGTGAGAGATTCCTCCATGGTGGGTGTGATTAGTCCCCAGTGCTGAAATGAGCTAAAGAGCGCTGTTGTGTTGGGATCAGGGTGTGTCAGTAGGTTTTGTTAAATTGGCCTGTAAAGCGGTCTGAGCCCAGGGCTGTATGCGTCAAGGATTTAATAGCTGCCTCCACCTCTTCTGGGGTAATGAGGTCTTCTATGGATTCTAGTAGGCTCAGGGGGTCAGCAGGAGTGGCAACTGAGGATAAATGCTCTGATTGCAGCTCGCCATCTATCGGAGAACCCAACATTATGACTCTATGGTACCCTAGCAGTATATTAAGTGTATCCTCCTATGCAACTTGCGGGGTCGTGTCTGTGTCCCTCAACACCTGAATGTTGTTCCTTGTGTGCACCTTTTTTAGTTTGTACACCAGCAAACGGTTTGCTTCATTACTCATGTAATAAAATTATGTTTTGGCGAGGGCCTGTGCCGATTTATTAGCTGTGTACTTCTAGTAGGTACCTTGTTTTATCCAGGTCCCTCCATTCTCCATTTGATTGTGAGTTTATGCTTCCCCTCTAGAACCCTGATCCTCTTTCTTTGAGTCTTACTTTTAAAGCTTTGCCATGTGATATATAATCTGACATTTGCGTGCAGTTCCTCCGGATTCTTAAAAATTGTCCTACAGATAAGTTTTCTTTCAAACTTTGTGGATGGAAGCTCCGATATTCAAGGAGAGTATTTTTATCTGTAGATATTTTATAGAGTACAGTTTCTAGAGAAGTACCTATTTTTACAATTTCTAAGTCCAGAAAGGGCATTCTATTAATGTTATAATTCATAGTGAACTTAATATGATAATTTTTCCCTTTCATCCATGTCATGAAATTAAGTTCTTCCAACTGATCCTCTCCAGATTGTTAAAACGTTGATGTAACGATACCATGAAATTACATTCTTTAAAAGGCGTGTCTGTATGGTACACTGAGTTGGTTTCCAGATTGTCCATGTAAAGGTTAGCGAGGTTGGGGGCAAAGGTTGCCCCCATACTCTTACTGTGTTTCTGATTGTAAAATGGACCTTCATATAGGAAGTAGTTTTCTGTCAGTGCTATTCGTAAGCATTCTTAAGTGAATGCTGTTGGTACTTGAGTACTCGTGCATTGATGAAGATATTTTGTTACCAGCTTTACACAGTCTATTTGCAGGATGCTTGTATAAAGCAACGTTACATCAAGTGTAACCAAGATGTTGTCATGTCCAATCACTCACCTGCTACTGTTCCCCGTCATTCCCACACACACGTCCAACGGCAGTGGCACAGCCAGAGGGGTTTCCCCGGCTGGTGGAGCGGTGTCCTTGCGCCCCTTTCCGCGGTTGCCATGGCGACTCCACGCTCCATGGCGTGACAAGGGCGTATGGAAACCCATGCGTCACATGACCAGAAGACTCCCGCAACACCAATCCCTGTCTGCATTGCGTTCCACGTGACACGCAGCCGCGGTCACGTGATCGCGTCACATGACCACGCTCGCATTCAAGGCTGACGACACTCTACACCTGTGGCCTCAAAGATTGCTTGAGTAGTGTTTTTGCTCTTACTCGTGTGGTACTTGGGGACGGAGGTATTTACTATCTACATGACCATCAAGTTAGAACAGATATCATTTGGATCCATTATTAAATTCTGTATTATTTAGATCATGCTAGTTGTGTCTTTCACATATGATCTCATGTTTTGTACAAACTGGCGTAAAAACCAATCCACATATATGGATAGAGGTTAGAGAATTGAATCTATTGCTGCTACGATAGGTCTCCCTGGAGTTCTAGTGGGATTCCTATGAATTTTGGTGAGTATGTAAAATGGCGATGTTGTGGGATTATGATTGATTAGCAAACTTTTTTTCGTCCATATCAATCCAGCCTTTTCTGAAGGCGTGATCCATTAGACTTATAATTTCTTCTTTTAATCTGCACGCATGATCCGTATCTATTTTACGGTAGAATGTGCAGTCTTCAAGTTGAATTTTCACTTCGATATAGGCAGTTTTGTCCCATAAAACAATCCCCCCTCCCTTGTCTGTAGGTTTCATTACAAATAATTTGTTTTCTTCTAGATCCTTGAGGGCCTTCCATTTTTCGATAGATTATCTTTTGTATGATTTTTATGTTTTAACAATTCCTGTGTGTCGTTGATAATTAAATTCTCAAACGCTAATATAGCAGGACTCCTCATAGGTCTGATAGGACAAAATGAGGATGGTGGTCTTAGCCCGGTAACGCTAGCTTCTTTGTTAGAGGTAGTTGCATTTTGAAAGAAATATTTTAATGAATGAGTCTAAAAATGTTTTGCAATTCTATCTGCCTGGAAATTATTGGCCTTACATGTTGGTACAAAGC
The DNA here is from genome assembly GCF_040938575.1 of Ambystoma mexicanum. Taxonomy (NCBI): domain Eukaryota; kingdom Metazoa; phylum Chordata; class Amphibia; order Caudata; family Ambystomatidae; genus Ambystoma; species Ambystoma mexicanum. Next base: position 297,647,373 of record NC_090940.1, on the reverse strand, counting down.
TTAATCCTCAACTAAGCACATTTTCTTTAGTTTTAGATAGACCATGTGCCGATAGATTAAAGATTGGAACTACCAGTTTTGTACTGGTCCGTTCCAATTGCGCGTTTGCATGCACAGAGGACCTTGTTGTCTGTTTTGGCCCCCTTTGCTCCTTCCTCGAAAAAACTGTTTTTTCTGTGATGTGGCTGTTTTTGAAGTACTCAATCACATGGTGCTGTCTGAATCGCTACTTGTAGTGCTATTATTAGTGTTTCAAATGTCATGAACCGTTGTTTTCTAAAGACTGTGTTGCCTCCTCTATTTTGATTCAATTTATTTTGGTCTTGGTAATAAGAGTCGACAAGGTATGGATAGGTTTTTATTTCTTTGTGGCTTTCTACATATTTTTTTTAATTTCCATATCTTTTTGTCCAATGTAAATTTCTTAAATTTAGTCCTTTCTTCTTCAATGTTTTCAATTTTTTCTTTGATATCTTGTATCACTTTGTCTATCATTTTCCCTTCTAGAGTTTGTATTTCAATTTTTTGTTCTTTTGCTCCTTCTTCAGCTATTTCAATTATGAGTATTAGCCAATCTCGTGAGCATTTATTGCCCACACCACTGAACTTCCCCTTAAATTTGGGGTTGACAGAGCATTCAAATAGATGTGCGTCACATTGGGTTCTCTTCTAAAAGTATTTGTGCTTCCAAATGGGCACATATGGTCTGTGCATTAGTCCTCGTTTGTCGGTGGCCCATAGATTGCTTGCTTTCCTACCCCAGGATAAAAATGTATATAACTCTTGGATGCCAGAGGCGTGGCTACAGAGCCATGGAACAGGACGAGTTTCTGAACTTCCGATCCTGGCTGATCCTGATGTGAACATATGCTTTGAGTCAGCTACGTCGTGTGGTTTTGGAACGATATATGCATGAAGGTGCTGTGCAGACCGTGATCACAATTTCGCAGATAACTGCAGCATAAGTTGGCAATTGTGCGCAGGAGAAGTGTTACAGCACCCCCGTTGGCAGGATAAACAAGATGGCGGGCGGACAAGAACCAAGGACGGAATCGACGGACCTTGGCACAGAGAGGAGAGGGGCTGCAATACTGAAGCAGCACGTACAGACCCCAGCTGGCCGCAAATATTAGATCGGAAGAGGGCAGAAGCAGTGATTGCTGTTCTGCACAGCGTTGTCGAGCACATGAGCCCTGGCAGTCACTGGGAAACGGGCTGCAAAAAGAAACTGGATCGTGGGACGAGAGTTATGCAGAGCGAGGCGTATAACTAATTGAAGGGGCCCAGATTTCTTGTCGCGCCACTCGGGCCGGGTACGCAACTGCCAGAGCATACACAAAGCCGCTGGTGCACCGACACAGCTGACAAAGGTGGCTGCTGTATAACATTCAGAACGTTCGGAGGAAATCCATTGAAGAAAGCCAGAATAGGACACCGCATATGGCCAAGCGGTAGAACCCTTAGGGAAACATCAGTAGCAGTGCAATTGATACTTTGGAAAGCGACAGAGTATCACGCTTGTGAAAGGCGAGGACCGAGCCCTCCGAACTGTGTAACTGACTAACGTGCAGGGACGGACTCTCGAACGCAACGGTAGCAGGGGACGAGCACAACACTGGGCGAGCCCGCCTCACGAAGTTGCTGGACATACGCAGTGTGAGACAGCTGTAAGCACATTGATAAACCGCTTTGTCACCCAGGGCGCTCCTAGAATAAGCAGAGCGCTGTGGAACCCTGCACACAGCGGGGCATACTAAAAGGCACAATACTGGCAAGCTGGACGAATGAACGTATTGGCTACACGACACGAGGGGGAGACTTGGAATATAAAAGTTTGTAGTATTTTCTGTGGGACTGCACCAACCCAGGTGTAGTAAGCAAACGAAAAGGGGCCCAGAAGAAGTATGGTTGTCTGACCCATCTAGGCATGACAAGCACCAAGGGAAAAGGGCCTGTGCATGAACTCATGTTAGGGACCAGAATGCAGCACACACATGGCAGCAATGCACGATTGGTTATAAACACCAGTAACAGACTCTAGTTGTACGAGGTCAGACACGGGCACTGGTTTGCATGAGTGCCAACAGCAGATTCCCAAAGCCTGCGAGTGATGAGTAGTAGCATAAAACAGCGGGGAAGTACCACACTATTGGAAGCCATGCAGGATTAAAGTATCATCCGCAAGCAAGGGTGGAAGCAGCTGAGAGACAGAACTGTGGCATCACTGGTGCACACGAACTAGCCGCAGGGGCACTGCGGTTTGTGGAATAATAATAAGAGATGCGTATATCATCACAGCGCCTTGTACTTTGGGGGAAGGCCAGCGATATCCAGCTCAGCTGAAGCAGTGAGAATTGACAGGTGGCGGGGGTGTATAAGGCAACTGGCGTTTCAGTATCCCCCACTGAAGTAGGTTGTAGTGGATGGCTGAGACTCCCAACACAATGGTGGCAAATCCAACCTCCTTTAAAAAGAACTGCCCTGATGGGGCCACGAAGTGTGGAGCCTGGGCCCGGCGAGGTCACGAGACAGCTGCGGACATTCATTAAGGTGGCTGAGACCTAGTGCACACTCGTGGGGAGCAACGAATGGCCTTGGACGGAGAAACAGTGCAAGCTTTGGTGGTATCGTCAATGGTTGGAGATTTCTATGAACAGCCCGCAGTGGCGGTGGCGGCGGCGGCAGGAAGGACATAGTGGTGTTCATAAGTCAGTTCACCACTGCCTCTAGTGGGGTCCTAAAGCGCCAACGCAAGATAGCAAACCTTGTAACGGACGCGACTCCGGAGGGCGGCGCACACAGGGTTGAGGACGGATACGCTGGCACTAGAGCTGCAAGCCGTGTTAGGAAAGATTTCATTTTATATGTAATTTTCCTTCCGGTTGTAAACCCCCAAACTTTTTGCTCCTGTTTAAACACCTTAGTCTGACTTTGCCAGGGGAGCACAACCTTCTGCTGCACTTTTCTGGGTTTTTGCTCACTTTTTATGGGGAAACTGACATGCCCTTAAAACAGTCAGTACTCGGAGACTTTGTTTCCCTTAGTCCTTTTCCAATGTTGCAACTTTTCTGCAACATGTAGCAAGTGCACAATGTAGCTTACAATGCAGTGCACTTGGGTCTCATAGTCAATTACAAAGACCCTAGATACTCTCATAGGACTTTTTGGGAGATGTGCAGATGTGTCATGGACAGGGCTGGTGGCAGCTTATCTTTTCATATTATTTTAACCCTTTCCTGCCATTTAAACCGCGTTTGGCACGAATACGTGGCCTGGCTCCATTATGGCCATCACGCAAGGTTCTTTGTCCTGTCCTTTGGCCATCTTCCCCCTTTGCCTTCCCCAGGTCAGGTCGACCCGGGTCATCCTTATTTGGACATGCAGTTTCCCGCGAAACGCCAAGCTTTCGCGGGCTTCTGCATGACTTGTGTGTGTGTCTCCAGGATGTGGGCTGGGGTGTCTGTCCCCAATACACATCCTGGGTGCCAGAGAGTCTGGAGTGCTGTGAATGACTGGAACCACCGTGGTCTACGATTGGTCCACGTATAGAGTGTGTGTTTGTGAGCAGATCTCCCATTGGGTCCTCTCCATTTTGGCGCAAAGGGAACTTTGGATAAGAGGAGGCTGAAAACGCCCATACCATGTCGATCTCTGGAGTTCTCACTGAACGAAAGATAGGATCCAAGTATCCTGAAACTAAGAAGCCGAGTCGAGGAACCGCTGGAAGGTTTGGCATCCTAAGCCCGCTGTCGTCCGTGGGACCCCTCTGCATCTGGTCGTCCTAGAAGGTCTGCGAAGACACTTCGACCCATTAGAATAGTGGGACCAACTATTCTCGACACCTTCAACAAAACCTGCAAGTAAGCCTTCTCTGAAGTGTCCTTGGGCCAACCAGTGGGCTGACCAATTTACGCAGGACATTTGCTCTGTCTCTGCCGTCGTTTCGAGGACACCCTCGAAACTTGTTATACTGCTAGCTCTGTGTCCCCGGCACCCTCTCACCGAATTCTGAACACTTGGCATTCCCAGGTCTGAAGTGAGACGAGTGCACCAGGACCGGAGTAAACGCGCTTACTGTGTTGCCCAGCCACGGTGATGATCTTTGCAGGTGTGCTACACTTTTGACCCTCTTGCCCTTGAAGCCTGCTGCAGTGAAACTGGCCTGATCCATTCATCAGGAGCGGAGAAATCACCACTGTCCCGTTTGGGAATCCTCACTGTATCTTCGGAACTGAAAGCCTCAGAGCCGTCATATTGCCGCAGTAGTACCCGCAACCGAAGTGGACTTGACTAGCGAAGTTTGGTCCGGAGTGCGCATAAGGCCGGTGAATAACCTTAACCGGTGGCCCCCAGCGCCTCCATCCATTATTAAGCACAAGTGGCCCCTGGGGGTCCCTCTCCTTTCCACTGCTAGTGCAAACTATTCCTGAACCTTGGAATCTCCTCTGCCTTCAAGTGGCGGCCCTCCTCGAATAGCGGGAATCGATTCTTCATCGCGTTACCCACCTTCCTGAGCTGTTAGAGAACCCTGAAGAGACCCCAATTTGCTCATTGAAACAATTGTGTGCGCCTGCACTGCATGTACTTTTGAGCATAAGGCTCCTCTCTTCTTAGGGTTTGGACTGCCTCTTAGGCAGTGGTCGAAGTGTACGGAAATAAGTAGTGGAACTATGTTCCCTACCGCACAATACAAATCCCAAAACACAGGTGCCTGCTGTTAAGGGAACGCCCACTGCAGTGCACTGAAAGTGCAAGTTTCAACTGCTTCTTACACTTGTATTTTACAACGAAACCATTCCGGAACGGTTTCTTTTTAAAATAAAAGTAGAGGAACAGTAAAACTTTATTAAAAGAAGTATAGGAGCACCGCTCCCGCCCTCTTTGACCACTGCTCTTGGGTGTGTTTGATGTTGAAGGGGACTAAAGACCATCTGCAATGCCTATTTTCCTTCCCCTCTAGGTTGTGAACATATTTCATGCCTCTAACCCTTTAGACCCCAATGGTCTTGTATATATCTTGTAATGATTGTGGTGGGTTGGTTTGATAGTATTTCTGTGATTCTTTTACTGTGTGTAGAGTTACAAAGGCCTTGTAATGTGTCTATATTTTTGATATAACCCATGGCTGGAGTAATTTGTAAGTGTCCTTGCTCTGTGTGCTCATTGAGGTCTTTCAGTCACCCTCACCCCTCCTGAGACTTCGTCTTGACCGCCTGCCATAGCTACCTTGATTGGTCTGGCTTGTCCAGAGGTTACCCTGTTCCAAGAAACTAGGCTGGCCTTCTGAACCTCTGCCCACCAGGTCAGAGTTCAGAAATCCGTCTTAACAGGCCGCCACTCCACTACAGAGCAGCAGAGGACTGCACTGCCGATTTAAAAATAAATAACGACAGTGGCGTCTAAATCGAGTCCAAAGGGAAACAGTTATCAAAGGATATATTCGACAAACCTGCGCAGACGGAGGGCGTAAAGACAACTGGGCAAGACACACAAGGAGAGGACGGCCCCAAACGTGCTGACCAACAGATCCTGGAGGCGATAGCAGAGCTAAAATCATTACTGGAATTTACAATTGATGTAGTCAGTATCAATGTGAATTTCGTGAGATAGGATGTCCGGGCATTGGCGGTGCGTACAGGAGTGCTTGAGAAAGAGGTGAAAACTAACCCAAGCATTTGCACCGCGAATTCCAAGGACGTTTGTGTTACAACAGGTGCAGAACCTGGAGAACAGGGCAGAAGAGGCAGAAGGTCGGGCGCGCAGAAATAACGTGTGCATTGTTGGGCTCCCAGAAGGAGAGGAGGGCTCAGACCTGACCAATTTTATTGAAAATATATTGCTGCAAGAGGTCGGAGCGGAGTCTCTTGCACATGGGTTCACAGTGGAAAGGGCTCACAGGGCTCTTACGAGAAGACCACCAGCCGGTGCCCCGCCACGGCCTATCCTCGTCAAGATAATAAACTATAAAGAAAGAGAGAGAGGGTCCTAGAACATTTTAGGAAGGGAGGAACAATAAGCAGAGAATCAGCGACTATCACAACGTACCCGGATTACACTTTCTTGGTGCAGAGGCAGAGATTGAGCTATGTGTCAGTCAAGAGAAGGTTACGTGCGGCTGGCTTGAAATACATGCTACTCTACCTGGCAAAGATGAAGGTTCTGCATAAAGATCGAGCGGTTTTCTTCGAGACCCCGGACGAGGTGAACGCATGGATGGACACTTTGAAATTCGCCTCAGAGGCGGATGACCAGGCAAAGAGCAGCAGTGATAAGTGAACTGCACTCCCAAGGTGCTGTAAATGTGAACTAATCAGAGGCTATTGAGTACTACTTGAACAAATAATGTAGTAATTAGAAATGACATAGGGATTTATGATTGGCTATATGCTGGAGCACCGGTGCCGCCCAGATCTGGACGGCACAGAACCACACGATCCCCCCCCATTAAATTAGGTTAGGTGGTATACTGGTAGCTTAGTATCCTCCTGCTGCACTCCAAAGGTTGGCATGGCAGGTAGCCGGAATAGGAGTGAGATGTGGGGATGCCTGAGCTTCAGATTTGAAGCTGGGTAAAGGTTGGGAATATTGGGGATGCGAGAGGGGGGGAAAGTTGGGGTAGTTAAAGGGAAGTTGGCCTACAGACCAGTACGACGGGGAGGGGAGTGGAAATGGACATGAGTGGGGGAAGACAGCGGGATATAAAGATGGGTGAACTAAAGATTGCAACTTGGAATGTCAGAGGGCTGAATAGCTACATCAAAAGGAACAGAGTAATGGTATATTTGAAACGCCAGAAAATAGATATAGCCCTATTGCAGGAGACGCATTTGACTAAAGACCGCCAAGACACCCTGGCACAGAAGTGGGGAGGGGTGACCCTTGGTTCCACATACTCTGCATTCGCCAGAGTGTTAATGATATGGGTGGCGCAAACTGGCCCGTTCAAGGTTCTTCAGACCTACTTGGATACAGATGGTCGGATGAGCATACTGCGGGGGGGGGGGGTGGAAAACAGGGAAATATGCATTATCAACACATATGCTCTGAATCAAGATACAGCAGCGTATTTCAGATGCCTGTATGCTAAAATAAGCCCTTACGGAGATGGAGCGCTAGTATGGGGGGGGATTTTAATTGTACGCTGAACCCGGTGCTAGACAGGTCAGATAGGGAAATTTGTTCACCCAGCCCCGGCGGCGCAGGCCCCAAATACATTGCTACACACGTTTAAGTTGGAGGAGGTGTGGAGAACACTGCATCAGCAAGAATGCGTGTACTCCCACTATAATGCTCCTACAAATCTGTACACAAGATTGGGTTATGTGCTGGTGGGGGGGATAAGATGTTGGGCGAGTACACACGGGCGGAATGCAAAGCGAGGGTCCTGTCGGATGACGCTCCTTTGGTTGTCGCGTGGCAGGCTCTACCCCCAAGAGCTAGGATTCCTACTTGGAGACTGTGGAGGCGCTTAGACACCGAATTTCAGGAGAACCTGAGGGAGGAGGTGAAAGAATATTTTCAACACAATACCGGCAGTGTGTCATAAGCGGGTACACTGTGGGATGCGTTTAAAGTGGTGGTTAGGGGTGTGGCCCTGTCACAGCCAAAGGGGATGCAGGATGTTATTTTATGAGAATTGCAAGGGGTTGAAGGCAGGTTAGAAGCTATAGCGCGAGCGAGGGAGAGGTCTCTGGCGGAGGCACAGGAGGTGACCTGGTTGCAGCAGGAATGCCAGAAACACTGGGACAGGTCGGGTAATTTAAGTTACAGGAGATATATAGAGAGACAACACGCGGAAGGGGACAAACCCGGGTGATTGTTAGCTTGGCTCTACAAAAGCGAGAATAATCAGTAAGTGATTAGAGCTGTGGCTGGACTAGTTGTAGAATTGTATGAGTCACAAGAGGGTGTGAATAAATGTTTTTATGAATATTATAAGAGTTTATACGAGGAAACCTCAGGGTGTGAGCGAGCAGAGATAGAGGAAGCGCTGTCTGGGATTAAATTGCCCAAGCTAAGCACGGAAGATGAGGACAGATTAGAAGCCCCCACCCATCACGATTGAGGAACTAGAGAGTGTGATCAAGGAGTTGCCGAACGGCAAAGTCCCGGGAGCAGACGGGCTCCTCAGCAAATTCTATAAAGAGTATAAGACTGATCTCCTGATGCCATTGTTGGCAATGCGTAATGAATAACTGGAAACGGGCAGATTACCCGGACCCTTGAGAGAATTGCTGATAGTCCCCCTGTTGAAACCAAATAAGCCAGATACAGATTGTGGCTCGTATAGACCCCTGTCGTTATTAAATCGGGACAGGAAGTTACTCACAGCGGTGATGGCACTCCCTCTCAGGCCGATCATAGCGAAGCTGATACACCCAGATCAGACAGGATATGTCCCAAATATGAATATTACCAGTAATTTGCGTAGATTGCACCATGTTATAGATTGTACCCAAGGTGATGCCCAAAAATATGTGGTGGCATCGCTAGATGCAGTTAGTGTTTGATTTGGTCAGATGGCCATTGCTGTTGGCTGTATTGGAAGGGTTTGGTATGGGACCGACATATATTAATTGGGTGCACTGCTATATAATTAACCAGTGGCGAGGGTGAAGACAGGCACAACAATCTCAGAACAGTGCAATTAAGTAAAGGTACAAGACAGGGATTTCCGTGGTCTCCGATGCTATTTATACTGCCGTTGGAGCCGCTGGAGATCTATTTGCGAGACAAATATAGTGAGGCAGGGATTGAAACGCCAGGAGGGAGACATCTAATATCGTTATACGCAGATGATATGCTACTCTACTTGCAGCAACCCCAGACTAATGTGCAGTATATTTTAGATGTGATCGAGCGATATGCGGCTTTGTCGGGCATAACGATAAACCCACGAAAGTAGAGCCTGTTTCCATTTTGTGAATCCCTTCGGAAGCCAGAACAAAGGCTGCTAGTGCTGCTGATTAAATGGGAACTAGACACGTTCCGCTATTTGGAGGTGAACATTTATCATGATCCTCAGATAGCACACACACACACAACACTGTGAGGGCACAGAATGGGATCGAAAACTCCATCTCTTTCTGGTCTAGGTTACCTCTATCTATGATGGGATGGGCGGCGTTGCTGAAGATGGTGGTGCTCCTGAGACTGCTCCACTTCTTCACAAATATCCCGATTGCAATTCCGAGATCTTTTTTCCTTTTTCAGTAGACTGCATAGTATATGTAGGGACTTTCTATGGCGCAATTCCAGATGTAGGGTGGCACTTTGGAAACTTCAGAATGCGTATGACTCGGGGAGGGGGGATTAAGCTGCCCAAACTTTGAGGTATATTTTGTCGCCAGCCAGTTGCAATTTTTAGCCGAGTGGTTGACACTCGAGACACGATTGTTACACATTGCAGGGTCGTAGTTTTCCTGAGAGAAATCGTATGGATGGCACACTCTTGCACAGTCTGTTTACCCAGGCTCATGAGATTGGGGTGTGAGATGTGGCATAGGGCCTGTCAATTGATGGTGGGGGGGGGGGGGGAATGCAACACCTTATTCCCCGCATATTTCATTGGTGCGTTAGAGGGAATGAGTGACCAATTGCGGTTGAATGTCCAGAAATGCTGGGAACCGAATGGGGAAGTTACAATAGGGGACCTGATTAAGGAAGGGGTTCCTAAAGAGTTCGGAGACCTGAAGGAGGAGGCGGGAATACATCCGGGGGAGCCCATTGAGGAGGCGGGAATACATCCGGGGCAGTACATTACACACTCCTGTCTGCAGCCGATAGAGCCTTGGTATACCACAAAGAAAGTGTCTAGGAACACAAGGCTTCAGCAGATTCAATTGTACATAACTCGGAGCATATTTAACCCCGAATAGTAAAGTTTAGCCAGGCAGTGATACTAACATGCCTGAAATGTGGGGCGGCGGATGCGGATTTGATTCGTATGTTCTGGGCCTGTGTAGAGATTGGCAGATTTTGGGAGGAAGTAGTTCAAGCATTAGCGAAAGCGGATATCACATTGGATATTGGATCCCCCTGGATTGTTTAATCTGAGGATTTGCAAGACCCAACAGGGCTAAACATGTAAGTAAACTTAAAGATCTAGCCTACATTTTGGCGAAATGTAAAATAGCGATTGGTTGGAAAGCTCAGGCGAGACCTCTAGTGCAAGTATGGTGGAAGGACTTGTTAAAATTGGCAAATGCGGAAACTGTGATATAGCAAGAGGCGGTGAGTAGATCATCAGACCAAGGAGAGGGAGGAGTTCAAGTTTGGAGACAGTTGATTGAGGGTTTGGTCACCTCCACGCTAGAAGCGTATGACCCGGAACACAGTCCAGCACGGTTTATTGCAGATACCAGGCGAGTTGTGGTGAATGTACAATAAAATGTTGGCATTATGCAGTGCATAGTAGGCCAAGATAAGGGTGGGGGGAGTTAGTTGAGGGGTATCGGGGAGCAAAGAGACGGAAGTAGTAATGTAACATGATGCATGATGTGATCTAATGTCTGTATGGTTTTTGGTTTTATTGAAAATAAATATTGATTAAAATAAACTGTTGGATGCCACAAAGCCATACTAAATGTTGCTTATCTACATTACAGGAGGCCTCTCTGAAGAAGTTTGATTTGAATGGTGGTTACAAGGTACTTTAACTGGATTGTTGTTACTTTCACCTGCATAATCACAAAAAGTAAATTCTCTGAGCCTGTCACGTTGCAAAACCATTTTTTAAATTATTTTTTTATTATAAAAGATTGACTTGGCACCAAAGCTGATGATGTAGAGGTGGGGCAAGGTGGGATGCAGCCTGAAGTCAGGTTACCACCACAGGGCTAACATTTGCCAAGCCTGAACCTTTGTTTGAATTGACACTGGTCGGAAGATGGAGCACCTTTCTTTAAATTGACAATTATTTCTCATTTTGCATAGGCATAGAGAGGCGGAGTCTGAATGGGGGAGGGGCAACCAAGCATTCCTTTGACTCTTAACAGTCCTGGTTAGCACACAGAGGTACTAATCAACAAGCATTTTATTTGTCAGTAGATCTAAGTTTCCCACTGTGGAAAAGATACTATGGGGCTGTGCTTATTGTGAGCAGTTACAATTAGAAAAATACATGTTACCTACATTAGTGACTTCTTGTGGTTGCCCATGTTACCTACCTACAGGCTTCTAGTTTATGCACACACTCATTGCTGTGACGATTAACGGAAACCCGTAGCTTCGCCCCAGAGGAGGAGACCTTCTCTGTGAGGCTAGGGAGGTGAGCTTGGTATGTGATATTTGCCCTTGGGTTGGCGGAAAACGGGACCTCATAGGGAAAGACTCTCCTCTTGGGGACAAGGACTCCCATTCCGTCGAGGAACTCCCTAGAACGCTTTGAGGAGTCGACAAGAATATCTGATGACCACTCAAGTCACCCCAAACCGGTTACTATCTGTTGCTGCAATATGCCCAAAAATCCACCTTCGGGCCAGTTGTACTGTGAAGAAGAAGAATGTGAGAACCAAACAAAATACTGAGTGGTTAGCAGCCAACCACACTGTGACGAAGAAGATAGACCAAGGAGCCACAAGCCCTCAAGCGAGGGAAACAAAGGACTGTGCGCCTATGCTAGGGGTGTGGTGGGGCAGTGTTGTCTAATGAAAAGAAAAAAACCCGTGAAGTTGGTCACTGGAGCCCGGGAAGTTCCAACCAGTGCTGAGGAAAACCGTCTGTGAGGAACTAAGAGCTGATACTTAACTTCCATGCCTTCCACGTGCACAGCAAACTATAGCTTTTTGACCATTACATAAACATACCAAACCACACAGTGTCACATATTTGTTTAAGGCTCCATTCGGCCTGGGGAGCCAAAGTTAGCTCAGTGTAGCTCTTGTAATGAAGTTCTCCAGCATGGGGTCTGGCATGGAGTCACATGCTTATGAATATTCCCCGTCGTCACGCTGGGAATCCTCGGTAAAGAAAAAATCAGTTTTTCGTTTCTGAACTCTTTCTACTAATAACCAATCACTGGTCTCTGGGTCATAGTGCCCCCAGCCAATGACTGCCCTCTACCTAAGCCCCTCCTCTGGCAGCCATCTTCAGATTTTTACCGCACTTGGGAGTCCTCGCGCTATAGCTGTCAAGCTTTTACAGCATTTTGGCTTTTTCCTAAGAGTTTTCTCTTATTTTACGGTCAATTCGAGCCTCAAGCTCCACCGATTCTTCTTCTGATCAACGGGGACCCGTTTAAGAATTCTTCTACGCCCCTCAAGGGCGAATTTTCATCGAGTTTCTCTTCTTGGAGGATTCCGGAAGATCTTTGAGGCCTACCCTGGGTGGACATGATCTAGGACAAAGGAGACACAACGCCTACTGGATCCAAGCTGTTTAGGAACTGCCCTGGATGTGGATTGCAGAATGTCTTTAAGGAGGATGAGCACTCCCGGTGCCTCTACTACCTTCACGCCGACAAGTCGTACTTTGAGGAGGACAGTGCGTTCTGCTTGAACATGTCCACCCGGACCATGAAGGACTGTCGTAAACCACTTGCTGACTGCCTGGAGGCGAAGAGTCCAGCAGCAGGTGAGAAGAAGTCCGAGCGGTCTTCTAAGAGCTTTGAGGGCGCTCTGGCGACGGGGGCCCAACGTAAGGCAAAGCATCGTGAGTCCGCGGGCACCAGGATTGCCATTGGTTCGAGCTCCTCGGCTTCCAAGAAGGGCGCAATGTCCCCAACCACGAGCCAACGCTCTGGCTCGGGAAAAGGAAGTCGGATGGAGAAAGCCAAGCAGGGGCGAGGCGGTGACCCTCCCCCTAAGGTGAAGGCCCCAGACGCAGGCAAGGTCGTGAGGGCCCTGATTCACCCGGCGAAGGCCTCGATTGAAGGAGTCGTGGAGGCACTGGCGAAGCCTGCGGAGGTTATCCCAGTGGAACCGACTCCTGGGCCTAGAGTTTCCCTGCCACCCCAGAGGGAATCCTCTTTTCAACCTATCGAGAAGACCCCGTGAAACCCCGGGATGAGAAAGGGGGGGGGATGGTAGGCATAACGGACACAGATACTACCTCAGAAGATGAGCTGGTTGGCGTCGCAATGATCCTGGACAAGAAGTTCGAGGAAGGTCCGGGCCTATGCGAGGGATCCCGATGAGGCGGATGTAGAGAGCAGCGGTGGAGCTGACAAGGAACCGCCGGCCATGGAGGAGACTGAGGATCCCACGCCCCTGCCGTCGCTCCCATCGCAACCGATGCCTATGCCACAGGACAACACTGGAGCGATCTTGATGGCTATCCAGACCCTGTGTACGGAGATGAGGACGAGGTTGCCTTTACCCCCAGCGGCGCCTGGACCGTCTGGAAGCCCACCGAACAAGCGGAGGCGAATCCATCCACCCCTTCCTCTCCAGCCTTCTCCTTCCCCTCCGCCGAAGGATGAGACGGGAACAGACGGCGACGACTGGGACGGACAACGATGGTGGAGACGACGGGACAGATCTCCCATCACCCCCTGCCCTGGCTTCCCCTCCAAACGAGATTGGCTCCTTTCATGCCATGATCGCCAGGGCATCAGAGCTTTTCCAACTTTGTCCCGAAGAGCAGAAGGAGGCTTTCCTTTACCAACGACGGGAGGCCAAGAAGAAGACTGTCCTCTCAGTCCTGTTAATAGACAACATCTGGGACGAGGGACTATCGCTGCTCAAGAACCCGGCCACGGTTCCTGCGAAGAGGGACCGGTATAAGAAGGGTCCAGATTCCGCCCTGATGTGCCTCAGAGCTCAGCCGTCCCCCGGATTCGGTGGTCTCCGCGGCGGCCAAGAAGAAATCGGCAGGGGCGACGGCATCAACTTCCACTTCCCCACCGGACGGCGAGGGGAAGAAGCTGGACGCTGAGTCTTCTCGTCAGCGGTGACGACCATCAAGGTGGCCAATGCCCTCGCGGCACGCTACGACAGGGAGCTGTGGTTCAAGATTGCTCCCCTCCTGGATTTCCTGCCAGACGACAAGAGAGCGGAGGCCCTTGTAATCCTACAGGAAGGCGAGGTGGCGTCGACCACGCCATCACAATGGCCACGGGCATCACCGACACCGGTTTTCGCCAGATGGGAAACAGCGTTTGCCTCTGTTGGCGTGGGTTGCTCAAGGCCACCGACTTCTGCCTGGACTTTTAGACCAGGGTACTGGACATGCCCTTCGATGGGAACAACCTGTTCGGCAAGGCAGTAGACGATTCGCTGCAGGCCATCAAGGCGGTCACCGACATGGCCCGGGCCTTGGGTTCTCTCCATCGGCGGCCGTCCTTTCGGACCCCCCGAAGGCAGGTCTCAAGGTGCCTCCAAAGGATTTTGTGGCAGTTCCGCATCGTACAACCAAGCGGCCCGCTCGTCGTCGCAGGAGGCCTACAGAGGCCGTAGCAAGGCCGGAGGACATTGTCGCCGTCGCCAAGGAGACCAAGGCGGCAAGGCCTCGGCGAAGCAAGATTGAACCGGCCGGGGCGTCAGGCCCCGACCCGAGCATCCAGGTGGGAGGCCGGGTGTAGAGTTTCGTCCGTGTGTGGGAAACCATCTCCACCGACCGTTGGTTGCTGGATGCTCTGGCCAACGGGCACACTCTGGAATTCCAAAGACAGTGTCCCCGTCTACCACCCGTGGCTAGGAAGGAAAACCACGTCCCACAGTTACTTCTGGAGGTACAAGTAATGCTGAAAAAGGGCGCGATAGAACTCGTCCCGAAGAGGCTCTGGGGCTCCGGAGTATACTTGTGGTACTTCCTTGCCCGAAAGAAGACCAGCGGTTGGTGGCCCATCCTGGACCTTCGCCGCCTCAACAAATACATCAAGTCCCAGAAGTTCCGGATGGTCACCCTTCAACACGTGCTGGGACAGCCGGAGGAAGGTGACTTCCCTTCGTCGCTGCACTTGGAGGATGCTTACTTCCACATCCCTATACGCAAAGGACATTGAAAGTACCGCTGCAGGAGTTCCTCGACACCCGTAGGATGCAAGCAAAGTGCAGTTTCGAAGAGAAGATCTTCCTCAACGAGACGTTCCGCCAAGCGATCCTGTGGTGGGGCAACTGCGCGCATCTAGTGGCGGGTATGGACTTCCGGACCCTGGCACATCAGGAAACGGTGATGACGGATGCCTCCCTGGAAGGATGGGGAGCGCACACCGGAGATCTCCACGCAAGGGGCCTTTGGCTCCCGGAGGAGAGATCACTACACATCAACGTCCTGGAGCTCCGAGCCGTGTTCTGGGCCCTCAGGTCGTTCCTCCCGTCCCTCAAGGGCAAGGTGGTGAGGGTCTTCACCAACACCACCACCACCACCACCACAATGTTCTACATCCGGAAGCAAGCGGGCACCAGATTCCCAGCCCTATCCAAGGAAGCACAGGATCTGTGGCACTGGGCCGGTGCACCCGGGATGTTCCTGGTACCCTTCCACCTGGCAGGAGTAAAGAACACCTTCGCCGACTCGCTCAGCAAGGAGCTGCGCTCGTGCTACGAGTGGGAACTCAGGCAGGATCAAGTGGATCTGCTATTCCAATGATGGGGCAATCCCCAGAAAGATCTCTTCGCGACGGCGACAAACACCAAGTGCCGGAGGTTCGCCAGCAGGTTTCCCCAGCCGGAGAGCATGGGCGATGCATTCTCCTTCCCCTGGGATGGCCTGTTCCTGTATGCGTTCCCACCATTGCTTCTGCGACTCATCAGTCAACTCAGACGGTCCCGGTGCAGGATAATCCTCGTTGCACCTGCGTGGCCGAGGCAGATATGGTTCACGGACCTTCTGGACTTGTCAGCGTCTGCCCCCACACCCCCCCCAGTCAAACTGCCGGCAGACGTGGATCTTCTTGCCAGGGAAAGAGACGCCATCCTACATCACGAAACGTCGCCGGCTGAGAGGACTGCACGAAGAGTTTTCAGAAGACATCACTTCTGTTTGTGAATTTTGGACCTGTGAACCAAGGGAAGGCCCTCTCGAAGGCTCCTATTTCCAGATGACTCTCCGGCTGCATCATGCACTCACCGGTTGGCAAACTGACCGTTGCCCGGCCGTCCGAGAGCACATTCGACCAGAGCGATCGCTGCTACTACGGCGTTCCTGTCTGGTGTCCCCCTGCTGAACATCTGCAGGGCTGCTATGTGGAAGTCGACACACAACTTCACGAGATTATACTGAGTCGACCGGGATTCCAGGGAGGAGTCCAGAGTCGGCCAAGCAGTGCTGCGCAACCTGTTCGCTTGAAGGTGAGCCTGGTGAGGAGGTAAGTGTAAAGACTGGAGGGGGGGGTCTGTACTCCTGCTCTCTATATGGTAGAGGAGAGGCACAGAGGACCCCAGCCAAGATTCTCTACTGTAGTAGCAATGGACGAGCAATCAATGCCTAGCTTCTCAGGAGGTGATGCAGGCTGGTTCTTAAGTACAGTGTAGTCCACGAACCCCCACAAAGGAATGTCCACACTCTATTACTGAAAACAGTCTTTATATAATTAATATTCAAAGGTATGTACACTATCACAACGCACTTTTTACTCAGAAATCCACAATGGTAAATATATACAATTCTAAAGTGGTACCACCAATATTATCAGATCTCATTAAAGTGCATCAACTATACTGTTAGAATGTCACACAGATCAATAACAAGAAAACCAGCAATAGAGATAGGAAGGAAAGCAAGATGGTTGATACAATTAGCAGACTACTGGCCCAGCTACCTAGACACAGTTCTGTGTGGACATCCCCCCCAGCTGGGCAACCTGTAAAATAAAGATATATAGCACAAGCCCCGTTCATATATTGCTCAGTAGTCTTGTCCTCTCCTATAATGTTTCTACCTCCCTGTACCTGGTGGAGTAGAGTTCTTCGAAGAAGCGTTGACGGATCCTTCTTGAGTGACCCCTTTCAAGCAGGAGTCACGGATCGTCGAGAGGCGTCGAAGAAAGTGAACTTGGCGTCGATCAGAAGTTCGAGGGTGCTGAGACCCAGGCGTCGATCCAGGCGGTGCTTGTCGGCGACGTCCTGCGAGGATGAGGTGTGCGGGGCACCTCGGCGTTTGATAGTTCTGGACCGCAAAAAGTTTCAGAAGAACTGTGGCCCAGCAAGGTCGTCGAAGTCTTTGTGGCCTTCAGGTGGCGGGAAACCCACCGGCGGATTCTCCTCGGCGCGTCTGCGGCCTTGACTCTCTCCGGCAGGATAAATCGGTCGTCGGTGCGGACAAGGGAGTCCTTCGATTCAAATGTTCTTAGGCAGAGGAGCGGGCGGCTCCGGTCGTCGGCGGCACGGCGTCAAGCGGTCCCCTCTCCTGGGGCAACACAACTTCGACAGGCCTCCAGCGGTTACACAAACCTTCGAACCCTGGTCGACGGCAATGGACTTGGACGGTGGCGAAGTCCTGGTGCTTCACTTCGTTCTCCTCAGCGGCCCCAGTCTCCGGTCGGCAGCCTTTCGAGAGTCTGACTCCCAGGGAGTTTCGGCGAAGGTCAGCGGTGCTCGATGGTCCCTCGGAGCATGGGAAGAGGGCGCCTTACCAGGTCCTCTCACGGATCAGTCTTCGACGAATTCGGCAGCTTTCAGATCAGATCGAAGCAAATGCAACAGCAAGTCTTCTTCTTCCAGCTGGGCGTCGAGGATCAGCAGTTCCAGTTACTCTTCAAGTGTAGACACAGCTTCTGAACAATTTCCAGTGGTGGGAGGTCCCCAGATATACTATCCTGTGTCTCATCCACATTGCTGGGTCACACTCAGCAGCCAATCATACAGAAGGGCATTCATGCAGTCAGTCAGCCAATCAGGCACACAGTGCATTCAGGCCATCCTCCTCCCTCTCAGACACAACAAGGAATGTGGATTGTGACAAGTACCCAGCCATTCAACACTACACACTGCATTCAGGCCAGTTTCGGGCAGGGCTGTCTCAGTCTTTGTCTCTCATACCAGAAACCAGACAGCCGCAACAGGAAGTGCATATTGGTCACACACTCCATTCACCCAGGTCCCATCCACAGGGTGTACCCACAACATACAGTCACTGGGAAGGCTCCAGCCAGTCTGGACTGGACTTCACAACAACACCATATATCGAACTTCCACCCAACAGCCAGTCAGGGGGAAGGGACAGTGTCAGGGCTTCCCAGGAGTTTGGGAAAACAAGGTAACAGGCAATAGAAAGCAAGAGGCCACTGGGGCCATCTTGTTTTCCATCAGGAATCAACTGATTTCAATGGCAGGGCCTGGGTATCCCAAAATGGAGGATACTCGGAGCACCTGTCAAATTCATCATGGAGCTGCCACCAGCCCATACCCTGCTCTGTGGGCCACCCACGGGGTGCCCAAATACGTACACTAGGGCCAGAGGGTTGTACCCCCACCCATGGGTGCCATAAGGGTATCCCATGGGTCTGTACACCAAACCAAAAACAGGAAGAGCTGCTCTGCCAGGAGTCCCACATGGACTCCTGAGCGGAAAACAATACAGGAGACAATGAAAAAGGACTACAGGACAAGGACAGGGAGGCCCTGTCCCTCCAATGCATTTCCAGCATCACAGTAAGAGATGCTTAATGTTGAGTAGTTGTAATGCTTAATGTAGAGCCGTGCCACCTCCCGTGGTTGTGCATGTGTGTACTGCTATGCATTCTTGTATTCATGAGCATGTGAATCCATGCCAGACCCCATGCTGGAGAAGGAACAAGTTACTTACCTGTTACTGTTGTTCTCCAGCATGGGTCTGGCATGGATTCAAATGCGAACCCTCCCTCCAACCCCTCTGCGGCTCTTCTCTTGGTCCTACTGCCACTTTACGTGCTACCAAATCTGAAGATGGCTGCCAGAGGAGGGGCCTAGGTAGAGGGCAGTCATTGTCTGGGGGCAGTATGACCCAGAGACCACTGATTGGTTATTAGTAGAAAGACAGTTCTGAAACGAAACTGAAACTGATTTTTTCTTTACCGAGGATTCCCAGCCTGACTACAGGGAATATTCATGAGCATGTGAATCCATGTCAGACCCATGCTGGAGAACAACAGTTACAGGTAAGTAACTTGTTCCTTGTCAAGTCTTAATGGCATCTTTGGCTGAGATGGGCCTGAAAGTACCAAGTGTGGCACTCCTTGCTTTGTTCCATTGTATGGTGTGAGGGGTCAGCAATGAGAGGCGGACACAAAGTTGTAATGTTTTCTACATTAGCCATATTTATTAAAAGGCCGATCTTGCCCTAACCAAAAAAAATAATGTCCCTATCTATAAAACTAAAGTAAAAAACAATCCTGGTCTCCAGGGTCTAGCTTCCCTTTGCCTGAACTGTTTCTGAAATATTTTTTATGGCATATTGAAACAGTTGCACCGTCACGTCTACAACGACGAGGTTGCTTATCAAAAAAGTGCAAGAGACAAAAACTCAACATCCTAAAACTTGATCATTCACCTGTGGCGGAATTGCAAAAACACAAGATACGCCAGTATTATCGCAATTGGATGCACCGCCACAAGCGGCCTCAACAGAGGCTCTATGCAGAGAGGCTACTATATACCTTAAAAAATTCGAACACTACTGAAATCTGGAAATTGGTAAACCAGCTGGACACTCCACAGGATTCATTATTAATGACACCAATACTGCCTGAAGCATGGATATCATACTTTGCCTCCTTTCGAGATCGAGCTCAGAACACCTCGGCACCCAATCCCATTGCTATTGAGTGGAGTTGCATAGACATCTCAGAAGAAGCAATTATGGATGTGATTAAAAAACTATCTCGCTCGAGAGTGTGCGGCCCTGATGGTCTAAGCAACATGACTTTAAAAGAAGATATAATAAATTGGGCCAACTTTCTTTCCATCCTCTTCACTTACATCTATAAATCTCGAAAGATACCCCCGACATGAAAAGAATCGATTATCATTCCAATCCACAAAAAAGGCTGTCGAATGGAACCATCTAATTAGCGACCAATGGCCTTACTCGATGCCCCGGGACAAGATTTCGGAACTTTATTATTGAAAACCCTCCATCTATGGGCAAAAGACAATGGTCACTCAGACACATGGCAATCAGGGTTTGTGAAGGGAATCGGAACTTCACTCCATATCTTCATATTAAATCTGTTAAAGAGTCGAACTGAACGCGACAAGGACCAAAAGATCTACATCGCATTTATCGACCTAACACAGGCCATTGATAGTATCTCGCACTGACTACTGTGGACAAAACCCACCGAGTGGGGTTGTCTGCTTGCTATCTTGGCTCCAATTAAAGAATTTCAACAAGACACTGCTATCAAAATTCGACTTAACAAAGCAGGCCTATTGACGAGACCAATATCCACGAATAAAGGCCTGAAACAGAGTTGCCCTATGGCATCAGAATTATTTAATTTGTTCATCTCAGAAGTACATTCAGCATTTTTGGACATTAGAAACTTCCCGCCTTCACTAGCTGGGATGCCACTTGGAAGACTAATTTACGCGGACGATGTTGTCCTTATTGATCAGACACTGGTGGGCCTGTAGATACAATTACACCGTCTGTGCACCATGGCAACAGGCAACACGACTGCCGGAGCCGAGTCACGTGACTCGCGTGCAGGAGCCCGCAGCCCCTCCTCTCCCGCTTTAAAGGGAGAGGAGAACCGCCGCCAGGCGAAGCCGCCAGCCGGAGAAGGCCAAAGGACAAGGCCGCATTCTCACTCTGCAGCTCCGCTGCGAGTGAGAACTTCGCAGACATCCCCCTGCAGCCACGAAGAAGGACGAGCCCCTCCACGAGGACGAGCCCCTCCTGCCCATGCCGCCATCGCAGAACACGAGCCCCCAGCTCGAATACACATCCACCGTCTGTGCAACAGGCAACACGACTGCCGGAGCCGAGTCACGTGACTCGCGTGCAGGAGCCCGCAGCCCCTCCTCTCCCGCTTTAAAGGGAGGGGAGAACCGCCGCCAGGCGAAGCCGCCAGCCGGAGAAGGCCAAAGGACAAGGCCGCATTCTCTCTGCAGCTCTCAGCTGCTCGATGGCGCAACTGGCGCCCCCACGCCTTATTAAACCAGTACAAGGTAAGGCCATTAGCATTAATGCCCCCATGCTACAACCTTCATGTGCGCCTACCTTGCTAGCAAACACACGCCCTCCGCTGTACCACAGCAGGAATGCACGACTACGGTCCCGCACTCAGCTCACCAACCCCATCAGTTCTACCCCTACCTTGGGGTACCGTAATGTCAGGTTGGGCACAAGAAGCCAGCGGCCAGCTTACACATGCTCTGCCACGGCACGACAGTTCATCATCAAGGGTCCTGTCAACAAACATTACTTCACAACCACCAACCCGACCATGAACTCTAACTTTGCCCCTCAACCTTCGCCCTTCAGTCCTACTGCCTCCTTGCCTGTAGCGCATACTGTTGCCGCCCCCATGACCACACGTGATACTGTGCAGCTTAATGATGTCTCTGTGCCTATTCATCCTACTGTTGCCGCCCCCATGACCACACGTGATACTGTGCAGCTTAATGATGTCTCTGTGCCTATTCATCCTACTGTTGCCGTCCCCATGACCACACGTGATACTGTGCAGCTTAATGATGTCTCTGTGCCTATTCATCCTACTGTTGCCGTCCCCATGACCACACGTGATACTGTGCAGCTTAATGATGTCTCTGTGCCTATTCATCCTACAGTTGCCGCCCCCATGACCACACCACCTAGTACTTCTGACCCTCCATCTTCACCCACCAGCCCACCTATCCCCACGCCTCCCCATGACTACTTGCTAAGCTGCGCCCTGCTTAATGCCCGCTCCATACCAGCTCACGCCCTTGACATCAACGACCTGATCATAAACAACAAACTAGACCTCATCCTTACTGAAACCTGGCTGAATGAAAGCTCAGGCCCAGTCCTATCACTCGCCATCCCACCTGGATATTCCATTTTTAGGAAAGACCGCACCTCTCAGAGAGGTGGAGGCGTTGCCCTCATCGCAAGGGACACCCTTACCATCAGAGAAGCTGAAGGCACCCTTGATAGCAACAGTGACTACCTCCCGCTAAAAATTAATGTCTCGCCCAACTGCACCATATCCATGCACATTGTATACAGACCCCCTGGCCCATGTATGGACTTCCATGACACCCTTATCCCTGCATTGTCTCACAACATCAAAAAGACCTCTCAGGTTCTACTCCTTGGTGACCTCAACCTAGGGCTGAATGACCCTAAAGACTCCCCAGCGAAACACCTCAAGAAGGCACTCTCCAACATCGGCTTTGTGCACTCCATTTCTGACCCCACGCACATCAAAGGGCGCACCCTTGACTGGATCAGTCATCACAACTGCTCCCTTCTCATCACGGCCAATACCCCTATCCCCTGGTCTGACCATCATTACATCCAATTCAACCTCGGAACCAGAAAAGTGTCTCTCTCTCCGCCATCACCATGCCTCGCCACTTACGCCAGGAGCTCACGCCTCCTCACAGTCGAGAACCTAGCACCCTACCTCCTTAACCCAGCCCTTCAGGCACCCTCTTCTAATAACCCTGACACCTTAGCTGACACCTTCAAGGATCTCATCACGTCAGCCGTGGACGCCATTGCCCCCCTGACTCTCAAAAAAGCCAAGAAAGCCAAACATGTTAACTCATGGTTCTCTAAAGAACTCCTTGACCAACGTGCGCAAAAGAGGATTGCACTATCCTCCTGGAAAGCAAACCCCTCTGAAGCCACTAAGCAGAAATTCAAAGCCATTTCCAAATCCTACAAGACTAACATCACACTGGCAAAGGCTGCCTCCTTCAACACCAGGATCTCCGACGCCAAGTCAGGATCTAAGGAACTGTTCACAATCTTCAGGGAACTTGAAAAACCATCTGCCCCCCCCTCCTCAGTTATCAAAGATGACAAGTGGTGCAACAGCATTCAATCTGCCATGCTAGAGAAGCTCAACACCCTCCAAACAAAAATTTGTGGCCACCAAAAAGCCCTTTCTCATATTATAGCGAACTTCCACGCCAAGCCACCCATCAAGTCCACATCATCCCCGATGTTCGAATTCAAAGACATCACTGAGCAAGAGGTCATCACCCTGCTCAACTCTATCAAACCCTCCAAATGTAAAGGCGATGCCTGCCCAGCCAGCCTCATCAAAGATTCCGCACATACTCTCGCCCCCTTCCTTACAGCCTTTATCAACTCCTCCTTCCAATCAGGCCATGTCCCATCAGGACTCAAGGAAGCGTGGGTACGCCCGCTCCTCAAGAAACCCTCACTCGACCCAACCGTCCCGGGGAACTACAGGCCCATCACAACTGTACCATTCCTGCTCAAAATCTTGGACAAAGCAGCCTACCTGCAGGTCCAAAAGTTCTTAGAGGACAACCGTCTCCTCGGCCTGCGGCAATCTGGGTTCCGCCCCCGACATGGCACTGAAACGGCCCTCCTAGATCTAAAGAACCAAATGGATGACCTCGGAGATGTAGGCAAACCTGCCCTCCTTCTGCTCCTGGATCTTTCTGCTGCGTTCGATCTGGTTGACCACAACATCTTGTGTCACCACCTAGCCACCCAAGCCAACTTCTCCCCGAAAGCCTGCCAGTGGATCACCTCCTTTCTCCAAGAAAGGGCCATGAAAGTCTTTTCTGAAGCTGCCGCCGCCACCCCTAGCCTCCTCACCTGCGGTGTCCCCCAGGGATCTTGTATCGCCCCAACACTCTATAACCTCTTCACAAGGCCCTTGTTTAGCATCTTGGATGCCCTTGG
The DNA here is from genome assembly GCF_040938575.1 of Ambystoma mexicanum. Lineage (NCBI taxonomy): Eukaryota > Metazoa > Chordata > Amphibia > Caudata > Ambystomatidae > Ambystoma > Ambystoma mexicanum. The sequence continues at coordinate 297,623,637 of NC_090940.1, read as the reverse complement.
TATTTCTTATACCAACTATGCTGACGATACGCAGGTACTGATCCCACTCACGGGCGACTACCTAGCAGATTCCAACACCCTCACCTCTATCTACGCTACCATCCAATCCTGGATGGCGGAGAATTGGCTGTGCCTCAACAGCGAAAAGACCGAACTCCTCCTCATTGGGTCACCCTTCACTCTGGGTAACCTCGGAGATCAGTACGCCTCCTTCTCCATTGATAACATTCAAATCAAGGTCTCGAACCATGTTAAGACACTCGGAGTCTACCTTGACTCCGACCTGTCCATGGATAAACAGGTCAATGCTATCGCTGCATCCTCAGCCTACTACTCCAAAGTCCTCAACGCAGCCAGGCCCTTCTTGGCCCGTCAAAATTGCCTCACGATTGCCAGGGCAATTATCGGGTCAAGACTTGACTACTGTAATGCCCTCCTCGTGGGGACATCCAGCAAAAACCTGGCCAAACTGCAGCTAGCCCAGAACAATGCGCTAAGGGCAGCTACCGGTACCTCTAGAAGAAACCATATCTCCGAAATCGGAAGGCAAGCACACTGGCTCCCTGTCAAAGAGAGAATTGTTTTTAAAACTCTTGCTCTCACACACAAATGCCTTCACGAACTTGCCCCTCCTTACCTGACCAACAGAATTATTAGGCACACCGCCAAGAGACCTCTCAGGTCCCCCTATGCCAACACAATCGTCACGCCTACTACTCGGAAAGTGCGCGCTGGTGGCTCCAGCTTCCCCACCCTAGCAGCCACGCACTGGAACGCTCTGCCACCTCACCTAAGACTCATTCAATCCCACCTAGCCTTCCGTAAGGCTATCAAAACCAGACTTTGTTTAACCTGAACCTGTATCGTCCACTGCATATATGCCTACCAATCTGTAACTAAGAGCCCTCCTGGCACCTGTCTGTAATCCTAAGTTTTCTTATCCTCTGTAACAGCGCCTCGATGCCTTATGGGCTGCAAGCGCGCTTAACAAATGCAAATAAATAAATAAATTAAAAATAAATTAACTGCCCTGCAGGCATATGTCACTAAAAATAGCCTCACCATAAATCCCCAAAAAACTGCCATTATGCCCCTTGGCATTCAAAAAGGATCGACTCGAATAAGCAAATTGTCCTGGTCCTTATTAGGAGTGAAAATTCCTGTTCAGTCATTTTCATATTTAGGGGTTTGCCTAAACACGCGCAAGATAGACGCCCCTAGATATGCAGCAATGGTCAAAAAGGCAGCGAATCTTGCAAACCTAGGAAAGATATTCCTGGATCGATATTGTGGGTTTAGTCTTCTCCCACTAATTACATTTTACAAAGCTAAGGTGTCATGATGCCCGCTCCCGGGGAGCCGGTTCAAGCCTGGCGTCCCCGAAAGCGGACATCCAGTCCCCAAGGAAGGACCCAGCAACCCCATATAGGGGCCCTTTGGACAGTGTCCTGGCGCCTATGGCGCCAGGCTGATAAAAGACATCAGTCCTGGCGCCATAGGCGCCAGGCTCATTATGGGAATGCTTGGGTGCACTTACCTGATGCAGACCATGCTGCAGGATCCCGGCCTCCTTGAGGCCTGAAAGGAACTACTTTACCTGTGGGACTAATTTACCATCCGGGCATGGTCGGGGAAGGATACATCCTGGAACTTCTTCCAAGGCTATTTAAACCCCACCCGAACAGCCACACGTGCTTCACGTTGTTCTGCATCTAGCAGCTGGACGCTCACCGTGTCTGCTCCTGCATCCTGACTTCTGCCACGCCTGCCAGCATCCTGGATCACCTGCAAAGGAAGTGAAGAAGTTAACAGAAGAAGGAAAAGTCCTTACCTGCTAAATCCGCATCCCGGAGACATCTCGCCGACAATCCTGAAAAGGAAGACTTTAATTTAAAAGCTCATCGTGTCGATCGCTGCAGCGCTGCATTCCACTCACCTTTACAGGGCGCCTCCATGTTCAGCAGCGATCATCCGGATTCGCAGTCACGCCCCAGCGCCTAGGGAGAAAAAGACCAGAAGAAAAGGTGAGAGATAGAAGGGAATAAGGAAAGCTAAATCTCCATGTTAAGACTTACCTGTTGATTCATTCCCTCTTCATTTCGGGTCTGCGCCGCATCCTGGCATTTCCGGACCCCGGCCCCTAAGGGGAAAAAGACACTAGCATTAGTACATTAATGCATGGACACAAGGGGAACCTCTTATCAAAAAACTTACCTGGAAGCCAAGCAAGTTTGGTTCTCACCAATCCGAAAATCCAGTGAAGTAACTGGATACCAACGCGCCCCTGCATCAGAAGCAGGATGGAGAGCTCACAGAAGGGTTTCAAGGAGGGTGAGAGGGGAAAGTGGGAGGCCGATTGCATTACCCCGTAGACAGTTAATCCCCTATTTTCGCCTACAGAAGGATACTTCTGCGAGCCAGACAAGCCAGATTTGGGGGCCCGGTCCAGTCCGTCTTCCGAACCCTGCGCATCACCTTAGAAGAGGTCACAGCAGCGCGAACCAGGCCAGCGCCTCCGTGGGAGTCAGGTGAGCGTAACATAAGGTTGTTCCCATCTTGACATATGGAGCAGAAACCTCCCTAAATTTTGAAATGAAGAACTGGTAAAAATTAGAAGGGAGTTTTTTGAAAAAGCTACTGAGACTTCCTAAAGGCACCCCAATACAGGCTGTTAGGATGGAATTGGGTTTAACTTCGCTAGCAGCAATAGCCGAATGGAAAAGGCTTTCCTTCTATAGAAAATGTATAGATGAAACGCCGAAAGGGGGATTTCGGTGCCTAAAAAAAAGCTCTAGATGATCACAGAGAATTTGGATTGATCAAGTGGGAAGCAAAATGTCAAGATCTATTACTATGTCTGGGTGAGACAGACGACATTTTAATTAATAATCCAGAAAAAATCAAGAAAAAACTTTTCTCATGACTGGTTTAAAACAGAAGACGAAAGATTAGTCTACAAAGCATATGGAAAATCATGGGAAGTTAGTAGAAAACCTAATTCAATACCACTCTACCTACGATTATTTCTCCACTGGTTTTTCAGCGATCAGTTCTTCAGGTTTCGCCTAAATCTATTAAAAACAAAAGAAACCACTTGGAGCAGATCCTTGGATGATAGATAAATCTGATGTAGACTGTGTAAAGTAGAAAATTCCATGGAGAATATGCAACATCTAGTGATGGACTGCCCTGTGTTGTCAACACAAACAGAGCAGCTAATGTGTACCATAATAAGTAAATATGGTCACACGTCAAAAGATCTCTGGTGGAAAATGTTATCTGGGGAAAAAATACCGATAACATTGGCTCTGGTGAAACTGCTAGTAATTATTCAAAGAAAGTTAGCAGAAGATACATGAATGTTGATTCTTTTTTCGCTTGATCAAATGTCAATACTGTTTTTTTTTTCTTTTTTTCTTCTTTTGTTTCTTTTTAATCCTTATTATGATGTATTGAAGATCGTGATCAAAGGTTGTTAATTATACAACCAAATGATTCACGTAAATAAAAAATAAAACATAAAAATGTTTTTGGAGAACTTGGTTTTACCAAAGTTCCATCAAAGGAAATGGAAATGTCTCTTTTATTGGTACTCTCCTTAAGATGGCAAAGAAAATGTTTTTCGGTAATGCAGATTGAAATATACTGAAATAAAGTATTTTGTGGTCTTTAGGGTGGCAAGCAAAATGTTGATTTATAACAGAAGACTTGATTCTTTAATCACTGCAAAGAAATACTCTTTTTATGAACACTCACTTTCTCTATCTCAACCGTCAAGGTCTCTACCAGCTTCTACACAATATTCTTTCTCCTAAAGCCCCTGATCCTTCTGCTTTCTCTTCTTTGTCTGATTTCGCCATCTACTTTACATCCAAAGTAGCTATTCTTCGACTAGCTTTTGTTCCTTCTCCCTCTTCTGTCTTATCACTATACTCCTCATCGTTTTCCCCCTCTTACGGATCTTGACACTTCCGCTCTCTTAACTTGTGCTCATCGTACAGTTTCCCCTTCTGACCCTCTCCCTTCCTCTCTTATTCCCAAAGTATATCCCCATCTCCTTCCATATGTTACTTCACTCGTTAACTCTTCCTTTCTATACTTTTGTTTCCCTGCGGCTTTTAAGCATGTGCTTATTGTTCCGATTCTTCAAAAACCTTCTCTTGATCTGTCTTCCCCTGCTAACTTCCGTTAGAGAGAACTCTTACCTTTTCTTTTTAAAATCCTTGAATGGGCTGCCTATTCCCAGGTAAGCCGTTATCTGAGTCTTCACTCTCTTCTTCCCCCATTGCAGTCTGGCTTTCGTCCATCTCACTCTACTGAAATTGCACTTCTTCATATTTCTAATTCACTATTCACAGCTAGACACTCTACGTTGTTTTCTATTCTTATCCTTCTTGGCCTATCTGTAGCTTTTGATACTGAAGACCATTCCCTCCTTATCTCCTCTCTTTCCTCCCTGGGTATTTCTGGGTCTGTTCTTAATTGGTTCCGTTCTTCTCTTTCTCAATGGACCGATTCTGTTACCTGGGGTGAACATTCTTCTTCTTCACTTCCTCTTCTTTATGCTGTACCCCAGGTTTGTGTTGTCCTCTTCCTTTCTCTCTCTCTACACTGCTCCTCTTTCTGCTCTTATTTCTTCTTTTTAACCTTTCCTTTCACCTTTAAGCTAATGATACACAGATGTTTCTTTTTTTTTCTTCGTTTGATTCTGTTCTACACTCCACTGTCTCGTAGCTGTCCAGAATTGGATGTCTTATTCCCTACATCAAAATCCCTCAAAATGTGAGGGTCTGTTCTCCCCCTACTATTTCTCCTAGCCATTCTCACCCTCCTGTGAGAAACCAAAGGGTGCCTCACCTGCTAGATCCTGGGGATCTCCCTCTCGGGTAATCTGGGCACGGCCATCGCCTTTGGATCCAGACCCTGGGGGTGGACCCTTGTGGGAGGATCACCTGGGTGCTGTGCCTTCAGGGAGTGGGGGTGAGGCAGCCGGTTGCGAGACGCAGTTTTCCTCTTTTGTTCTTACCGATGATCACTTCTATTTCGTAGGATTCTCCAATCAGTGCAAATGAAATTGTAATACAAATGGTCCAAAGAAACACAAACACTATATATTGTAAAAAATAAATGGTTTATTTAAATACAAGTATAGACTTTATTTGAAGAACTAACAGTAGTCTAAGTAAGTCAAATCTTTCCAGACACATTCAGCATAGGTCACACCTATTCTTGGGGAGTAAACACCATAAGTTACTTTCAGATTACTTGACAGTATTTCAAGGGTAGTAGACCCTGTCAGTTGTACCGTGACGCTCAGTAAGAAATAAGTCAAATGGACAATATACTTTTCTGATCTAGTGAAACACAGATTCTAGGAACAGTATAAACCTATAACTCTGATTCATGATAAGTTATTCTAGGGAGCTTGACCTTGGGGTGTAAGTACAGACTGCTACCTGCTGCAAGCGCTGCTCCCCGCACCGAGAATATTCATCTTCAACCTTCACTTCAATTTCATTGGACTGTTGTGAATCCAGGTCTATCCAACACTACAAGCTACAATATTACACTTACTGGACTGCCGTTTATGTTAATATAAACGCTAATATTGTTGTATTTTCCTTTCTTGTCCAGACATGCCCACTATAACGTGAGCGCCTTCAAAACCGTACAGGCGTGCGCACCCGCTCGAGTACCGCTGATTACAGACTGCAGACCGCGGCTCCGCGCCTCAGCAACCTAGGACATTGCTTGCTGTTCTGTGAACAGCCACAAATTTGGTTGTATCCTTATTCTGTCACTCCTTCTTTCACAAACCTTTTGTGAGACTTGCCCTGCCACTCTCACTTTGGCTGCATTGCATCATGTCGACTTATCGTTTGACATCAGGCATGCCTCAAGCGCAATTTCCTTTAGTGGAAAACCAGGCGAACCTTACCCCAAACCCACCATACAACAAGCCCCCTCATGTCTCTCAGGCCCGCCGTGTAATGCCAACAGCAAGGCTGACATTAGACGGTTCCTAATGTTAAATACGGAACAGTCTGATTCGGCCGCCATCCACCCCACTGATCACACCAAGTCTGTTCATAAAGACGTGTCCGCAGTCGCCTTTCGCTCAAAACCTAGTGCAGGTCCTGATATTGACTCCAAGCCAATACTTTCAGATCTGACTGTGCAAACCTGTGCCTCGCCGCTCACGTCTAGTGATGCCATTGACATTTTTTACGCACCCATTCACACGGCAGAAATTCCAATAGGCCCAGAAATGCTGGTTTCCATTCACACAGTAGATTCTTCTGCTATTTTCCCACTTTATTCTCAAATTGTGCAGCAAGGTAAGGCGTCGACCACATTAAATACCCAATCGATGCTGTTCAAAAACAACCTCACCTTCAGGCCCAGCTATTCATACTCCTTCTACTCAAATCTTGCCATTTTACAATCAGACCACAGCTGCAATTGCTAATGAGGCTAACTCAGCAGGCACTTCAATGAGACTCTCCAATTCTCTGGCCCTATACGCTAATGATCTGCCTAATCATCACAGTTTGTCTTCTGAGTCTGAATCGTCACTAGTTGCTTCCTTTTTAAAACCCACTCCCGCCCATCCTTTAGTTTTCCTTCTGTCCACTCCTCTAGCATAGACTCTGCACTCACGGCTGTCAATGCAAGTATATGCACCTTAACAAAACTTTATGAAGTGCTGGATCAAAAAGCCTATTGGCAGTCAATCCTCCTGCACATCCTTACCAACAAGCTTGATTGGACAGTGTGGAATCTACCTTCCTTATTGAATTCTACTACTCCACTGAACACCATTGATGCACCTAATCTTGTTTTCTCCAGTCAGGACGCCTTGGTGATGCCAGATACCAGGAAGGAGAGCCCCATCCATGATGCGGCTTCTTTGCCAGAATCTTGTTCTCCTGAACGCTTCTGTACAAACTTTACCGGAGTCATTTAACCCTGAACCTGTCCCTTTGGTTGCGTCGGAGGGGGCGAACGTCGATATTCCGCTTTACGACGTATTCTGTCCCGGCAGTCAAGACATAAGGAGAAAAGGGAAGAGGAATAGAAAACGCACCTCTGTGATTTGCGTTAAATCTAACAATACGAAAAAAACAAACAAAAATATGATCATGCCAGCCAAAAAAATCAAATAAAAAACCAGAGCTTTTATAGCTAATATCTCGAATCCGACCAGCCCCAGATCCCCTCAGCCGGACTGCGAAATTGGAAACAATGGTCAATCGGCCGATCATTCACGTCGTCCAACCTTGACAGCAATCCCTCCTGAGTCGAACCTGGCATCACCTCAAGGTAAGCCAGAGCAACATGCCACCACTCCTGCTGTTATTTCTGCTAATTTACCATTTGTTGATGAAGCAGTAGAGCATTCTCACAATACTAATGATGAATTGATGAATATGTCTGTGTACTCAACCCACTCCATTCCAATAACATAAATTGTACACCATAGCCTGCATGGCTCCTTTCCAACTACTGATGAACCAAAACAAACCTTTTGTGTCAATTTAAACGTTGATTTCTCAAACTTTAAGACCCTTGATCAGAAACAAGCTGAGTCACGAGGGATAACTACAGAGCGACCCGATCAGGTGCCCACCTCGGTACCTTTGACTATTCACGATTCCCCATGCTTTCAACCCTGTGCAGGTCAGCAAACCGGGACATGACCTGACTCAAATACCAATCAACAGGGAACTCACTTCGCAGCCCCATTGCAACTTGACACTGAGCTGCTAGCAATAACTATGCTTAATAGACTATATTCTGACCCGTATCCCAACAGGTCAACACTCTTAACCATACTTCATTCCATCCCAGCCCTTCAGCACATTCAGTCAGAAGACATTAAGTTAAGTTACCCCATACAGACCAATCATGACGTGGTGGAAGTCATAATTCCCTCTGAGATAGTCAAGAACATAGTCTGGGGCGAGAGGGACGCATTACATGCAAAGGGGCTTCTTCTTGAAGCAAGACAACCCCCAGTGCCTCCTGAGCAGACCCACTCAACAGCTATCTGAAGACCCAATGGCCGCTAAAACCGATTAATCAAGCTCTGATTGTCCTGGTAGAACAATCCTGTTGCAGCTGTAGATGAGACCTTCAACCAATTATCAAACAATCAGTAAAACCGCAGCTAAAATCCAAATGGATATGGGTTTCAAAAGCAAGAGATAGCCTTCACATGCCTCCTCCACAGTAGCATGATAATGAAGACGACGCCTTCGTTGAATGCCTTCGATGTAGTACTATTGCGACAAACCTGGCTTACATCTGTTCCAGTGTGGACTGATCACCAAATTGCTGTAACTTTAGAGTTGAAGCAAACTAGAGGGCAACCTGCCTCAGGACTATTAGTAGCTGTTAGAACTGATTCCCAACTTCAACTGGAGCCATGGCTCTCCCAGGCATACAAGCTGTTAAAATAACTACCACAAACTCCCATCATCCTCTTTCCTGCCACTGTAATACTGAACCTTTACTGCAATCCACTATCTCCAAACAAGGCACAGTTCATTACCAAGATTGAAGCAATCCTTGACCTTATTGCTCTTAATCCACAGGTCCAAACTACCATCATTGTGGGATAACTTCAAGGATATGCGAATGAACATTAAAGTCAAGCCTAATTGAAAAGCTTGAACCTGTGGCATAAAGCATATAAAGCCAATCTAAGTAAGGTGATGATCGGTTGCGTGACCTGTAATGGGTGGACCGTGTGGTCCTAAAACTGCGCCTAGACTGAGTGCTCCCATCTAATGAGAAGCCACTTTTGTAATTGAACCAAAGAAGATACATGTGAACTGAAATTAAGGAATTGAACTCTAGAACTTTGTGAAAAGTGACTAAACCAGAAGAGCTGGGGAACATCCCCAGGGGGTGTGGTTTTTTGGACATTGAGAGATCTGGCAGATTGTTTTATTTTAGAATTTTGGGAGACTTGAAAGCATGAGGAAGGGAACCCCTGTATAATATGATCCACTTGAACTTTGGGGAAGGGAAAACCCCTTTCCATCCAATAGCTGCAAGAGGCTCTGAACTTTTATTTGAAGATTTGATGCTGACAGCCATTCACATTGTGTACAGTTAGATGTGAGGGCAAGTATAGGTTTGACAGTCATTTGCTTTGGACTTCCTGACACAGACTATCATTAGTTTATTTAATTAGGGAAAACCCACCTTAGCATAGGGCACGTTAGGCCTTTTACCCACCCCAAATTTTGTTTAAAATGTTTGTATCCCAAAACTCTACTTGGTTGTCTGTCTGCTTCATGGTGCCTTCACATTTAAATATCCTGCGCAGTTGGTCGAATGAATAACAACTAGACTGCACGTTACTCTTGGTATTACTGTTCGCCATTGACTCTTTACTCCTCTTCTTTGTCCTAGTACTAAAAGGTTTCTGGGAATTGGAGTCCAAAGGACTACCATAGTGTGTTGATATTTTGGTGAACACTTTTATGTACATAATCATCATCAACATCAGCTGTCAAATGAGTTTTAGAGAGGTTGTGCTCATGTGAAGTATGAAGAAAGTTCTGCTTAAGATGTTTAACAGACGTAGGTTTTAAGACCTTGCAATTAAAGGGTTCTGAATATTGACAGCAGGCCATTAGAAACTCTGGGATTAGGGTTTCTTCTTCAGTCAAGAAAGAAAATGGTCTCTCTCCTGTCGGAGCCATCACCTCTTCCCGACAGCCATCTCCTTCCATGTGATCCACCCTCAGAGTACCACCCCCAGGGTCAGGATCAGGTATGCCACATAGGAGGAAACTCTAGGTTGGGGTTGACTATCAATCTCGGAAAAACCAAATCCATGATTTTTCACCATAAAGCACTAAGGCTAAAATATTGACTTTGTCTTAAGCAGGGTTTCCTTCCTCTGAAACAAGTGAGTTCCTATGAATATTTGGGTCTAATTTTTATTGCCATCTATCCTGGGAGCTCCATTTAGAACGTATGCGAGGGAAAGTTAAATAGATCATTGCAGGGCTGAAGCTATTCTCAGAAAGATATGCTGGTCATTCCTAGATTAGTCTAGTGAATTTGTATAAGACTAAGGTTAGGCCCATTCTGCTTAATGGGGCTGAAATATGGTTACAAGATATTCTTGAAAAGGTGGTCTAGATTGAAATTAGTGTGAATCCTTGATTTATCTCCCTACTTGAACACGTTTGAATATATTCTCCTTGGGTTTTGTCTCTTCTCTCTTGAGTGTGCCGCAACATCCATTTATGCTTAAAAACCATTCTCTCTACAGAAGGCACTTTTCTTCATGACAATAGTTCAATATCCAATGCTTCCTATATTGGATACAGGAAGGTCCCTTTTGGTAAAACAATTAAAGAAACCAGCGTTTAGTTATGTAGATTGGGGTTCCATCTTGAAAACTCCCAGCTACGCAAGCTGAGAGCTCTGGAGAAAGGTTCATTTCTGAGAGCGATGCCAAAAAATTGCTAGTTAACCTGGCTGCTAAAGCTCCCACTGGTGATTACGTGTCTCGTTGGTTGAGCAAAAAGGGACAATAGATATTTGATTGCGTACCCTTACAATCATATTGTGTCCATTTATATCTGCATTAAGTTCAATCTAATGGGATCTCTGGTGACATAAAATGAGGAGTCTGACCAGGACTTTATAGTTTTGGCCATAAACTTTTATTTAACACAAAATAACAATCCTATCTATCCCTAACTAGAGGTGGTTTCCCTACCTCAACCAAACTAAAACTCTGGCCCGTCGAAGTCCATGAAGGGTATACATCCTGTCCAAACTATCCCTACCACTGAAACACAAAAGTCCAAAAATAGTGTAACCATATCCCAGGAGAATGCCTCCCTTCTTCTTGGTCGTAATGTTTATAGCTAGGAGAATGCATCCCTTCTCCTAGCTGTAGGTTAGACTTGGGAGGTTAGACCTTGGCTTCAAAGTCTTCTTATTCAATTATCTTTGTCTCCCTCTGTCTTTCTTGCCTGGGTTGCTTCCCTTACAGTTCTTTTAAGGGTTTCTTCCTTTTTGTTGAAGTGAAAGGGGGAAAGGGAAAGCTGATCTGGTGTTGAGACAATGCTGCTTCGAGAGGCGCCTTGATTCTGCCAAAGACAATTTATAAAGGATGCTCATCTCTACTTACTGGGTTGCCTCAGTTCCCTTCCCCCCTGTCACTTACACACAATTCACTAAAGGGAAGAGTAATTCTCCCAAACCAGGAGAATGACTCCCTTCTGCTGGGTATAAGTCTCTCACTGTTTGTGTTTCACAAAATTCCACAAATATCACAGGACTAGTAAAATGGCTCCCTTCTCCTAGTTTCCAACCACTTTTTTAGCAGGCCTTTCTTGCCTTGAACATTGCCTTTCAACTTGCTCCCACCTAGACAAGGGAGAGACCCCCTGAGTCCTTTTTGACATTTCAATACCACAGCCTTATGGAACTGACCAGAGAGTTGCCTCACAAAATGATCTACTGTTACACTCACCTGGTATCCATGGGGACGCCACCCAGCCCTGGTTGGATGATTTGCACTCTCGAACCCTCTCCCGTTCCCTTGGTAAGGCCTCTGGTTAAAGATGGGTCTGCAATATAGGAGAGCTGGATTCAATACCAGATTGTCTGTTACCCCCCCCCCCCCTTTCCCTTGGCCTCAACTCCTTCCTCCCCCTTGGGTCTTCTCCTCACCTTAATATTGTAAAAGGTGGATTCTCCATTTTGCTCCTCGTGGCAGGGGCGCGTTGATGTGGGGGGCGAGCAGCGACCAAGTTACTTCACTGGTGCAAGCCCCCCTGTGGGAATCCAGGCCTGCTGCGACGCCGTAGGTTTTCCGATTTACAGGCTTTATATGCAGTTATGTTCCTTTCAGTTCGAATAATAATGTCTTGCTTCTTTCCTTTTAGGTATGGAAAGGTATTTTGGTGTTGTCATGCAGTTTGAAGATGAGCATGGGCCGGTAGGCGAAAGCGCGGTGTGCGCGATGCTGTCCGGTGAGAGATGCGCGGCGCTGTTTTGCCTTTTATATTGCTAACCTGTGTCGTTTCTCTCCTAGCAGGTTGCGATGTTCCTCGCCGAGCGCCCTAATGTTCCAGCAATGATATTGACCAGGAGATGACTACCTAGGTAAGAATTGTGTGGGTTTCTTCATTCGGGGGAAACGTGAGTAAATGCTTACTAATGCTGTCTTTCTTTCTCCTCTTTCCAGGTTATGGTATTCCAGGATGCATGCGGTGCCGGATGATGGAGTTCGTACCTTCAGGTGAGTGGAACTGAAGTCGGCGATGGATTGAAGACCGGATACTGTTACAGGTAAGTTTCGTAGTGTTCTTTCTCTCTCTGCAGGTCCTTGGTTTCAGGTAAGCTGGCATCAAAGAACTGGACACGGTGAGCGTTACGCTGCCCACAGCAGAATAATGCAAAGCATGTTCTGCTGTTTGGGTGTGGTTTAAATAGTCTCAGGTAAAGTAGTCCAGGTAAAATAGTCACAGGCCTGCCACCCCCAAAGTAGTCCAGGTAAAGTAGTCCCAGGCCAGCCACACCCAAAAGATTAGACCGCATAGCTCAGTTCCTTGTAACTGAACTATGTGTGTGCCTCCATGTTGGCTGAACCCCCCCCCCCCAAAGTTAAATAGTCCCAAGTAAGTAGTCCCATTCTAATGTTGGTCTTCATGATGGTTATGAGCCTGGCGCCAAAGGCGCCAGGACTGAGTCCAAGAGAGTCTTGGATGAGTTTGTAAGGCCTTTGACCTGGCCCTAACTGGAAGGCTGACTTGCCAGTGAGGGCCAGGGGTTAAGGGTCATGACATCTACTTCTCTCTTGTCTTCTGGTTTCCTCTTCTCAAATTTTCTTGGCCCCCTCTTGGACTTAATACAAGCTCGTTACCTTCTCTCGGAGGAACTCTTCACCGGTTTCGCCAGGGGTTCATTCCTTCTCTTTTTCAGCCCACTTGACTTTGCGGCCCTTTACTGCTGGTGGTCTGGGTGCAAGTTTCGGACTATCCTGTTTCAGGTCATGCAACCACCACAGTTCCTTTTACTTCCCATGCATTTACCTCTGTGGCTCCATAGTAGGCTAGTGTTGGTGGTCTGTGTAGTTCTTGGGCCGCATGGTCCACCCACCACAGGTGCTGTCATCACCACACTGACTCTCACTTCAGCGTTGTTGACTCCCAGCCGACAGATGAGACACTTTCCTGGCGTCCCTCGGTTCCTTCTCGTCACTTCCCACTGCTGCCTCGACACAGCCTTCAATGCCCCATTTCAAACTCGCAGGCTTTTTGGCAGCCTCCTAGCTCGCCGACTTCTCCTTCCGGATGTTGATCTCCTTGTCCATCTTTACTGTTTATCTTAAGTAGCTGGGACCGCCCCAGCGTAACGTCAGTTTCATTGACAACAGCTAGTCGAACACTCTTCATGCTTGACGGTAGTGTTCTTAGGTTCTTTGTCCCCGTACCTATCATAGTAAGACTGTCTGACTCATTACAGTAATTCATAGTCTCTGACTTTACCATAGGTAAGGAAGGGTTGGGTGTTGTTTCTACCCTTCAGGTTTGGGAGACAAAGGGGCTGTGTCCCAGATGTACATCCTTGTCCCCAGGAGGGAGGTCTCTCCCCATGAGATCCTCCTGCATGTTACCACGCCAAGGGGGACTATCGGTTAGTGGCCTCACCTTCCTAGCCTTATGGAAAGGGGCTCCCCTATGGGGAGAATTGATGCCACCTGAAGGATTGTCACAGATCCCCAAGTGTGTTTGGTTGGCTTAAGGGTATACCCATGGACCGTCTTTTTTGTAGGCCTTGAGGATGATTGCAATTGGAAAGTCTTAAACACTTAATGAGCAGTTGTGTAGCTTTAGGCTTCTTACGCCATAAACTAGGTCTTTTGATTGGTGTATATATGGAGAACACTGATTTTGATGATTTGTGGCAAGTCTTTTATAATGGTGACCATGTTAGCCTAATTTATCACGTGACTAAATTATGGGAAAATGTGGCTGCCATCCTCCAATTGTTTGTGATCCAAAATTACTAGGTGTGGGATATGTCAATTCTTTAATTGTGTTGCTGCTAAAACTGTACGGAGGTAATAGATTCGTTCATGCCTTGGCCCTGGTGAAGTACCAACATATACTGCTCTTTAGACATGAGGTCAACACTTTCATTTGATTGCATTCCATTGGGTGTGGTTGATTCAAGTCTGTAACCTCAAGCTGAATCAAGAACTGCTTTCTTTTTTGATTCGTGGTAGAGAGATTAACATACAGACCTTCTATAAATGTGATAAATGTTTGATCAATTGCCAAATCATAAATGTATGGGAATACGAGGTTGATCTTTTTTTATGGTTTTAATTATTTCACCACTTTAGGTTTCAGTAGTAACAACTTGTAATGTGGAGTTGTTTTAAATGTGATTTGGGCCACAGATTGATGATGTCTTTGCCCTTGTTTGATGTGCTAATTTTTTTTGTATTGCTCTTAGAATTCAGTGATGTTTTATGATTGTATTAGTAATTCTCCAGGAGTGCGAATGCATATAAAGCCCAACCCTTTGTATTATAATAAAATAAAAAAGAATAAATAGCAACTACTTATCTTGAGTGGCAAAGAGCCCGATCTAAAGTGCGTGTCCCACTTCCTCACAAGATGCCCCTCAGTTGGACAGTAAGTGGTTACAACATGTGCTCTCCTGACTTTTTCCTTTAATTCCGTTGCTTCTCTTTCCCTTTGAAATGTTTTCCATAGGAGCGTTTAATTCGATGTTTTCGAGCTTAAACCTTGCTAGATGTTTTTTTTTTTTAAATAGTTTTTATTATTTTGGAAACAAATAAACAATACAAACCAAACTTGCAGCATTATTTACAACAGACTTATGAACATCAATTAACGCACATTCTCCAGCATAGGGTCTGGCATGGATTCACATGCTCATGAATATTCCCCGTCGTCAGGCTGGGAATCCTCGGTAAAGAAAAAAACCAGTATCCGTTTCATTTCTGATCTGTCTTTCGTAGTAACCACCAATCACTGGTCTCTGGGTCATACTGACCACAGCCAATGACTGCCCTCTACCTAAGCACCGCCTCTGGCAGCCATCTTCAGATTTTTACCGCACGTTCATGTGTTGGGATCCTCGTGCTATTGCTCTCGAGCGTTAGTGCTATTTTTTCACGTTCTTCGTTTTTTTCGGTCAAAAGAGCCTCAAGCTCCACCGACTCTCCATCCGATCAACGGGGACCCGTGTCGGATTCGTCTGCGCCCCTCAAGGGTGAAGATTTCGTCGAGCTACGCTTTTGGAGGACTCCAAAAGTTTCTCAGGCCCGGACATGGCCCAGGAGAAGGGAAGCTCGACGCCCGGAAAGCTGTTCAGGATCTGCCCTGGATGCCTGCTGCAGAACGTCTTTAAGGAGGACGAACACTCCTTTTGTCTCTACTGCTTGCATGAGGACAAGACGCATGTGGAGAAGGACTGTGCGTTTTGCGGCAACATGTCGGAGCGGACCATGAAGGACCGCCATCAACGTCTCGCCAACTGGCTGGAAGGGAAGAGCCCGTCTGGCGAGAAGAAGAGGAAGAAATCCGAGCGGTCTTCTAAGACCTTTGAGGACGCCCCGGCGACGGGGGTCCAACACAAGGCCAAGCACCGGGAGCGCCGAACGGTCGGGCTCTACGGTCGCCAGGCAGGGCACACCCTCCCCGGCACCTTCAGCCACGAGCCAACGCTCTGGGTCGGGTAAGAGGAAGGGCGAGCACCCGGCGAAGCTCCTGGAGAGGCCCCGGTCGAGCTCGAAGGCCCCATCGGAGGGGGAGCGAGGCAGTGTCCCCCCCCCTCAAGGATAAGGCGGTGAGCGCACCTAAGGTGGTGAAGGCCTTAATCCATCCGGCCAAGCCCTCTATCGATACTGTCACGGCGGCCCTGGCTCAGCCTGTGGAGGCTACACCAGTGGTGGCGACCTCGGGGCTCAGAGTCTCCCTGCCACCTCGGAGGGAGTTCTCTTTTGTGCCCATCGATAGGACCCCCGTGAAACCCCCGGCGGGGAAGAAAAAGGGGGGGCAGGGCGTTGTCGTAGATTCGGCCTCAACCTCAGAGGAAGAGCTGATTGAGGTCTTAAGCCACGGCCTTGGCGTGGAAGAAGACCGGCCCGTCGGGATGGATCCCGACGCAGGCGACGACGACATTGTCGAGGGTGCCGACGGGGCCCCTGATCGCCCGTCTGATTCCCCTCTGCCAGTGCCGCAAGACAATTCGGCGGCCATTTTGTTGGCTATACAGTCCTTATGTTCAGAGATAAGGACGAGACTACCGTTGCCGACGGAGGAACCTCTCCCGTCGGGGGATCCTGAACTGGGGCCTTCTGGTGCTCCCCCGCCCAAGAAAAGAAGGATTCACCCTCCACCTCCTTTTCAGCCGTCGTGCCCCGTCCAGCCCTCCTCCCGTCCACCCGAGGGGATGATACGGGGACTGACACGGCAGCGACGGGTACGGACGACAAGGTATACGACGAGGATCTACCGTCGTTCCCTCCCACCAGGGCTTCTCCGCCCGACGAGATTGGATCGTTCCACTCCATAATCGCCAGGGCATCCGAGCTTTTCCAACTCTGCCCTGAGGAGAAGAAAAAGGAAGGATTCCTTTATCAACGGCGCGAGGCCAAGAGGAAGACGGTCCTCGCGGTGCCTCTACTGGACGACATTTGGGATGAGGGCCTCGCCCTCCTCAAGAACCCTTCCACGACGCCAGCTAGAAGAGACCGGTACGAGAAGAAGTACCGGGTCCCGGACGCGGCCCCCCTGTGCCTCCGGGCGCAGCCTACCCCGGACTCCGTCGTCTCCGCGGCGGCCAGGAAGAAAGCGGGGGGGGGGTGCGGCCTCCCCATCGACTTCCCCACCGGACGGCGAGGGAAAGAAATTGGACGCTATGGGACGCAGGGTCATCTCGTCGGCAGCGACGACGATTAAAGCGGCCAACGCAGGGAGTTATGGTACAAACTGGCTCCCCTGCTGGACTTCCTACCGGACGACAAGAGGGCGGATGCCCTGGAGATCCTACAGGAAGGCGAGGTGGCGTCGGACCCCGCCATCACTATTGCGACGGACATCGCCGACACTGGGTTTCGCCAGTTGGGCAACGGCGTGTGCCTTAGGCGGCGTGGATGGCTCAAGGCTACGGACTTCCGTCAAGACGTACAGACCAGAGTCCTGGACATGCCGTTCGATGGGAACAACCTGTTTAGGAAAACAGTGGACGATTCCCTCCAGGCCATTAAAGCGGACACTGAGACGGCCCGGGCCCTTGGGGTTCTGCAACGACGGACGCCCTTTCGGAGCAGCGGAGGCAAGGGCGCCTCCAAAGGTTCCGGCGGCGGTTTCTCCACCTACCGTCAAGCGGCCCGCTCGTCGTCTCAGGAGGCCTACAGAGGACGAGGCAAGTCTGGCGGACCCCGCCGTCGTCGCCAAGGAGGTCAAGGCGGCAAAGCCTCGTCGAAACAGGATTGAACCGGCCGTGGGGTCGGGCCCCCACCAAAGCACCCCGGTGGGAGGCCGGCTGGTGAGCTTCGTCAGCTGTGGGAGTCCATCTCCACCGACCGTTGGGTGCTGGACGCCTTAGCCCAGGGCCACGCGCTCGAGTTTCAAAGAAGGTGCCCGCGCGTCCCCCCCGTGGCCAGGAAAGAGCTTCACGTCCCTCAGCTTCTCCTGGAGGTAAAGGCGATGCTCAGGAAGGGCGTCATCGAACTCGTACCAAAGAGGCTTCGGGGCTCCGGAGTTTACTCGAGATACTTCCTCGTGAAGAAGAAGACGGGAGGATGGCGCCCCATCCTAGATCTGCGACGGCTGAACAAGTTCATCAAAGCGCAGAAGTTCCGGATGGTCACCCTCCAGCACGTCCTGGGGCAGCTGGAGGAAGGAGACTTCCTGTCGTCGTTGGATTTGGAGGATGCCTACTTCCATATTCCCATCCTAAAGGGGCACCGAAAATTCCTCAGGTTTGTGGTCCAAGGGCGTCATTACCAGTCCAAAGCCCTCCCCTTCGGACTACGGTCGGCACCCAGGGTATTCACCAAGTGCCTTGCACCGGTGGCGGCGCAGCTGCGCCGCGGGGGGATCCACGTCTACCCCTACCTGGACGACTGGCTCATCCGAGCCAAGACGAGGGAGCTCGCCGTGGAGCACACGGCAAGGACCGTCCAACTTCTCTCGGACCTGGGATTCTCCGTGAACTACGCCAAGTCCCATCTGGTACCCGCGCAAAACGCACTGTTTCTGGGAGCGAAGCTCGACACAGTGTCCCTTCTGGCCTCCCCGTCGGAGGAAAGGACCAGGTCCATCCTGGGCAAGGTACAGCGGATGTTGGTTTCCGACGCGGCCAAGGTGAGGTCCATCAAGTCCCTCCTCGGAATGATGTCTTCTTGCATCTACCTCATTCCCATGTGCAGGCTCCGGATGCGCCCGTTGCAGGAGTTCCTGGACGCGCGCTGGATCCAAACGACGGGCGGCTTCGAGGAGAGGATCACACTCGACGAGAGTTTCCGCCGAGCGGTCCGTTGGTGGGGCAACCGCGCGCATCTGACGGCGGGCATGGACTTCCAGACCACCAGGACACAGTGACCACGGATGCCTCCCTGGAAGGGTGGGGAGCGCACACCGAAAAACTGCACGCGAGAGGCCTTTGGCTCCCGACGGAGAAGTGCCTCCATATCAACGTCCTGGAGCTCCGTGCAGTGTTCTGGGCCCTCAGGTCTTTCCTTCCGTCCCTCAAGGGCACGGTGGTGAGGATCTTCACCGACAACACCACCACCATGTTTTACATCAGGAAACGGGGCGGAACCAGGTCTCCAGCGCTGTCCAAGGAGGCGCAGGACCTGTGGCATTGGGCCGTCGCCCAAAGGATGTTTCTGGTGCCGTTTCATCTGGCAGGGATAAAAAACACCATCGCCGACTCACTCAGCAGGGAGCTGCGCTCGTGCCACGAGTGGGAACTACGGCAGGATCTAGTGGATTGCCTCTTCCGACGGTGGGGCACACCCCAGATCGACCTGTTCGCGACGGCGACGAACTCCAAGTGCCGGAGGTTCGCCAGCAGGTTTCCCCAGGCGAGGAGCATGGGCGATGCCTTCTCGTTTCCCTGGGAGGGCCTGTTCCTCTACGCGTTCCCTCCTTTGCCACTGCTAATCCGGCTCGTCAACCAGCTCAAGAGGTCACGGTGCAGGATGATCCTCGTCGCACCTGCGTGGCCGAGGCAGATATGGTTCCCGGACCTTCTGGACTTGTCAGCGTCCCCGCCAATCAAGCTACCGGTGGACGCGGATCTACTCTCCAGGGAAGGAGGCGCCATCCTCCACCACGACCCGAAATCGCTGAACTTGCAGGCCTGGCTCCTGCAGCGCTAGAGTTTGGAGGATACGACATACCGGCCGACTGCAGAGAGGTTCTTGCAAAGGCCAGGGCGTCCTCGACTCTTAAATGCTACGGACACAAATGGAAGAGGTTCTCTGTCTGGTGCCACGCACAGAAGATTAACCCTCTACGGATTACGGCTCCCCAGGTACTGCCGTACCTGCTGACGCTGGCCAAAGCTGGACTGGCACACGCGTCCATCAAGATTCATCTTGCTGCGATCTCCCGATACACCAGAACCACGGGCCGGACGTCCTTGTGGTCTCATCGTCTGGTGAAAGAGTTCATGAAAGGACTGTTCAGATCGTTCCCGCCGGTGAAGGCGCCGGCCCCGGCGTGGGAGCTCAACGTGGTGCTGACCAAGCTCATGGGACCTCCGTTCGAGCCTCTGCACTCGGCCCAGTTGAAGTTTCTGTCGTGGAAAACAGCGTTTCTTGTGGCCATCACCTCCGCACGACGGGTGGGAGAGATCCAGGCCCTTTCCTGCAAGGCCCCGTACTTGACTTTTCACGACACGAGGGCAGTGCTCAGGACGCACCCCTCTTTCATGCCCAAGGTACCGTCGGACTTCCATCTCAACGAACCCTTGGTGTTGCCTGTGTTCTTCCCGTCGCCTTCGTCGCCGGCTGCACTCGCCGGCTGCACTCGCTAGATGTGGCTAGAGCGCTGAAGTTCTACGTGGACCGCACGAAGTGTTTTCGGAAGACGTCACAACTCTTTGTGAACTTTGGACCTGTCAATCAGGGGAAGGCTCTCTCGAAGGCTTCCATTTCCAGATGGCTCTGCGGCTGTATCATGTACTGTCATCGGTTGGCAAACCGACCGCTGCCTGGCCGTCCGAGAGCCCATTCCACCAGAGCGATCGCAGCTACCACGGCGTTCCTTTCTGGTGTGCCCCTGCTGGACATATGCAGGGCTGCTACGTGGAGGTCGACGCACACCTTCACGAAATTCTACTGCGTCGATCGGGATTCCAGGGAGGAGTCCAGGGTCGGCCAAGCAGTGCTGCGCAACCTGTTCGCCTGAGGTGAGCCTGGTGAGGAGGTAAGATTGCTTGATGTTGAGTTTGATGTAATGCTTAATGTTGAGCCTTTGCCACCTCCCGTGGTTGTGCATGTGTGTACTGCTAGATATTCTTTATTCATGAGCATGTGAATCCATGCCAGACCCCATGCTGGAGAAGGAACAAGTTACTTACCTGTAACTGTTGTTCTCCAGCATGGGTCTGGCATGGATTCACATGTGAACCCTCCCGCCTACCCCTCTGCGGCTCTTCACTTGGTCATACTGCCACTTCACGTGCTTCCAAATCTGAAGATGGCTGCCAGAGGCGGTGCTTAGGTAGAGGGCAGTCATTGGCTGTGGTCAGTATGATGCAGAGACCAGTGATTGGTTGTTACTACGAAAGACAGATCAGAAACGAAACTGATACTGGTTTTTTTCTTTACCGAGGATTCCCAGCCTGACGACGGGGAATATTCATGAGCATGTGAATCCATGCCAGACCCATGCTGGAGAACAACAGTTACAGGTAAGTAACTTGTTCCTTACTGCTCCCCAATCCCTCCCCCCTCAAGAGCTTATTTGCGTTTCTTTTTCTGTATCTGCTGCGTGTGGCCGGGTATCGCTTCCTTCCGAAGCTGCAGAATCCACCAATGTGCCAAACAGTCCTGTTATTAACATTCTCCAAGCCATCAGGTTACCCACTTCTTCTTCCCCGCACTTGCTACATGCCTCCTGCCACACTACCGTTTCAGCCTCTGCCCATTTTTGCAAGTCTCGCCACCATACCTCAACCCGTGGCTTGTGGCACTGCTTCCAGCCCATGGCAATCCTTCTTTTAGCAAGCACATATGCCAGGTCTCTCAGTTTCTCAACATATTTAGTATTCCGTGGTCTGGGAAACCCTCCCAACAGGCAGGCCCAGGCCGTATCTATGTTGAGCGCGACCCCTTTATCCGCTAGTTTTCGTGCCACTTCCCCCCAAAAAGCTTCAATCACTGGGCAAGACCAGAACATGTGTGTCATATCAGCATCCTCTTCATCACATTTTGGGCATGCTGGTCTTCCTGCGTTTACAAACTTAAATATTCTCTTCGGGGTCATATAGGCTCTATGCGTTATGTATAACTGTATCTGCTGCAATCTGGCGTTTCTGCACACCTTCTTGTGGTATCCCATAGCACGTTCCCACATCCCGTCGGTCATCTGTGCCCCCACCTCCGCTTCCCAGTCCAGCCTCAAATGAGTCAAATCCTTCCCCACCCGGGTCATCACCATCTCGTACAGTCTAGAGATCTCGTGCCCTCCTTCTGATATGTCATATATTGTTCCCATTAGGACGTCTGGCTCCTCCGCCAGTACAGTCTCTGGCCAGGTTTTACGAATAGTCTGCACTAGCCTAAAATACGTGACATATTGGCCTCTGTGCAAACCTACCTCTTCTCCCAGTTCTTCGAAATCTTTAATAATCCCTTCTTGCCATACATCTCCCAATGTGACCAGCCCGATCGATTCCCAATAGGTCCTAATTATCATTCTGAGTTGGTTGTCTCCCCCAGCTAAGGCGACTAGCGGCACCTGTGGGGAACACGGGCACGGGTTCTCCATCAGTTGGCAAACTCTGCACCACATCTTCTACCCAAGCAACATCATACCCGGGCGTTCTTTAATTTCAAGTCTAGGCACCCAGATAATGTCCTTTAGGTAAAACGGGGTGCAGTCCTGCCCAAACAGCCTAAATTCAGGAGTTACCTCATCAGAGAGCCATTTGGTTACATATTGCAACTGACTAGCTACATAATAGGCCTCAAAATTCGGCAGCTTAATGCCCCCTCTATCATGGAAGTTCTGCAGCTTCCATAGCGCCACTCTAATGCGAGTGCCATGACATAGGAAGTCCCTGCACATGCTGTTCAGTTTGATAAAAAACTTTTTGGGTATCAAGTATGGTATATTACTGAAGAAATGTAACAGCCTGGGCAGGACCACCATTTTGAGCATCGCCCCCCGTCCCATCATCGCCAGTGGCAGCTTCTCCCAAAACTTCATATTTGTTCGGATTATTTTCACAGCCACCTCGGTATTATACAAGTGTTCACCCTCCACCGTATGATACACATCTATTCCGAGGTAGCGGAAGGAATCAGCCGCCCAAGGTACGGACAACACTGGCAACCGCTCCAGTGGGGCTCCTATGTAGCTCCCCAATGGGAACATGCTCGATTTTTGGGGGTTCACCGCTATGCCGGACAGTTCTGCATACTTTTCCATAACCTCTAGAATATACTGAAGATTTTCCTCCGGATATTTCAAATATAGTAGTAAATCGTCAGCATACAAGGATATTAGGTGTTTCTCTCCCCCTACCTCAATACCGACCATGTCATATTGTTGTCTGAGGTACACTGCCAGGGGCTCCAGGGCTAGAATGTATAACATCGGGGACCAGGGGCACCCTTGTCTGGTGCCTCTACTGAGTTGCCATCTCTCAGATATCACCGATCCTGTGCGTACCCTGGCTAGTGGTTCACTGTATAGTAATTTTGCCCACCTAACATAACCGGCCCCATCCCGTATTCTTCCAGGGCCTCCAGCAACCATGGCCACCTCACTGAATCAAAAGCTTTGACTGCATCTAGGGACACCACCGCCATTTCCTCCTTGTTCCTGTTTCCCTCTTCAATAACCCGGTGGAGTCGCCTATGGTTGTGGGTTATATTTCTGTTGGGGACATAACCTGTCTGGTCCGGGTGTATCAGTTTGCTAATAACTCTACGCAGCCTATTGGCCAGGACCGCAGTCAATATCTTGCTATCCTGGTTCAACATTGACAACTGCCTATAGGAGCCGCAGCTATGACCTGGCTTATTGGGCTTAGGGAGCGGCACAGTCAACGCTTCTCTAAGCGATTCCGGCAGCCAACCCTTCTCAAAAGACTCATTGAGCATCTCTAGCATAGGGGGGGGGGTACTTCCTCTCTGTTTTATAAAACTCGCTAGGGAATCCGTCCGCGCCCGGTGTCTTGCAGGTGGGCAGCTGCTTCACCACCTCCCCCAAATCTTCTAAGGTAATCGGTGCGTCCAGCTCCTCCCTTTCTTCAGCACTAATCTTAGGTAATTCCATGTCTTTTAGAGTTTCTCTGATCTCTTGATTGTCCCCTCCTCTGTCCTCATATAATGTCCTATAATAGTCCAAGAATGCCTCGTTGACTCCCTCCTGGGTGTCAACCACCTCCCCGTCTTCTCTAGTTATTGTCCTGATCGGGGGCCTGGGGGTTTCGCTTTTATATAACCACGCCAACAATCGGCCAGTTTTATACCCTCCTGCATGTTGCCTCTCGACATACTTCTTATAGTTAAGGTTGCAGAGCCTTTCCCAAAGCTCTGCGCATCTCTGCTGTAACCCGAGTACAAGTTCCACATCTCCTCCCGCCCTGTTGCTTTCGCGCTCCAGTTTCTCTTCTGCTTCCTCTAGTTCTGTTAGGACCCCACCATGTAGGCCTCTTGACTTAGCAATAGCAGCACCCCGCAATACCACCTTAAAGGCTTCCCAAACCGTGCATGCTGAGTCTACGCTGCCTGTGTTTACCTCAAAGTACTGTGTAATGGCATCCCTGATATCTTACCTGAAGACCAGGTCCCAGAGCGCCTCCGCCCGGAGGCGCCATGTCGGTATCCGCGCCCTGGGGCGGCAGCACTGCCAACCAAGCACCAGAGGCGAGTGGTCCGACAGGACCCTCGCTCTATAGTCTATCTGGGTGGTCTTTATCACCACATCTGGCGTGGCAAAAAGGTAATCCAGCCTCGTATGCAGTTGCTGCGGAGCTGAGTAATGCGAGTACTGTGTTTCGTTGGGGTGTTTCAGCCTCCAAACATCTGCCGGCCCAAAGTAGTCTAGTAATGTCTGCAATACCCAGGCCGCTGGGGTGGGCCTATCAATCTTCCCATCAGATCTGTCTGCCTTTGGGTTGAGCACGCAGTTGAAATCCCCTCCCCAGATAACCGCTCCTCCCATACACGCGCCCAGATGAGTACACAGGGTTCTAAAATATGTCGCAGTATTTTGGTTGGGGGCGTACGTATTTATAATGCACACCTCTCTATTCTCTACCAGAGCCTTTAATATGACCAACCTCCCCTCTGTGTCCACCACCTCTTGTGTAAATTGGAGCGGAACATACGGTGCCACCCAGACCAGCACTCCCCTAGCATAGGCAGAATACGGAGAGCCTACTACAGTACCTCTCCACTTCTTCCCCACCAGTTCCAATTTTTGCTGGGTCAAATGTGTTTCCTGCAACAACGCAATATCAACCTTCTGTCTCTTTAAGTACATCATAACTTGGTTTCTTTTTAAGTAACTTTTGAGTCCCCTAACATTCCATGTTACGATCTTAAGGTCCCCCATGGCTCATGAGTGTCTTCCTGCCTTCCGTGTAGCGACTCCCCTTTGCCCATGTGATACAGATACAGCTCTCCATCTTTACTTGTAGCTTCTCGTACCAGCTCAAACTCCCCATAACTATGTACACAGCAAATTCCCAACTTCCCTCCCCTCCCCTCACCCGTCCCTTCCCTAACATCACACATCCCAACTGCTGCCCAGCTCCATTCTCGGAACTCAGGCACCCCCACATCTAGCCCTGCAAGCACCAAACAATGCACAGAGCTCAGTAGGGTGAAGTCGCCCTAATGGCCCCTTCACTAAAATTGTTATGGGGTGAAGAGATCCGCTCTGTAAGGCTCCCGTTAATTCAATAATACTACAGTGCTTGTAACATTTAGTGCAATAGTCTGACCTTCTCTACTGAAGGCTGCGCAAACGACTATATTCAAGTTCCACGTGCCTCGCCATCTTGTGGCACCTTCCTTGCACATTACTTATCTCTTCCGTCCGAACTTCTGACTCCTGGGGACATCCCATGGCATCCTCCGGGGTCTCAAAAAACAAAGTTTTGGGTTTATGAATGACTTTCAATTTTGCCGGATACAGTAACATATATTTGTGGCCCGCCTCTCTCATTCTCCGCTTTACCGTCCCAAAGTTCATGCGGCTACGCTGCATACAGGGTGTAGTCCGGATAGGCCGTGATGTTTGCTGCTCCTCGCGTAATCGCTCCTCCCTTACGAAAGTGTTCCAATATCCTTTCCCGATCTCGGTAATTAAGAATTTTGGCTATCACCGGCCTAGGCAGGTTCCCCGGCGGCGGCCTCCTTGTAAACCTTGCTAGATGGTTAACTGTGAAAAGTAGAACTGATCTAATGATATGATATATTTTATTTATATCGCGCCCATACACAAGTGTTTCCGGGCGCGACAAGGCAAAGGAGGGGTACAAGGGAGGACAAAACAATGATCTTACTAGGCCCAGTGACAATGAGAATGCGCAAGTGCAGGGGAGAGGGAAGGCGGGAAAGTGCAAGGGGCAGGGGAGGAGTGGGAAGTGCTGAACACGTGATCAAAACAGGTGAAGCATGTAAGCCTGTGATTTTTCGTAGCACATTGTCCCGGACATGTTACTGTTAATGTGTTTGTTCAGCTGAAATGTTGCCCTATTCAGATAATCACCTCATTGCTGGACTGCTCCTGAATTGATCTACATGGCGTTTCTGGGTTAATTCCAAGTAAGTCGTGACATTAAGTACAGATGTAGGAAGAATGGGTAATAATAAACTAACTGACATTAATGAGAGGTCGGGATGCGTTTGGACGATTGAGTTAGTGACATAGGTTGAGGGGAAGGAACAAGACTTGGACTTGTGTTCAGCCCTGCGGGAGTTGTTTTTCAGTATAGACTGAGTCTGAGCGTGTCCCTTTCTCTCTCCTGCCTATATTTTCGTTTTGCAGAAATGCTACATCGTGTACTATGATGTAACTCGCATGTCGGGTAGTCCACAGTCAGTGCTACTGTCAGTTGCTAACTTGCTTAAGTTGCATGCTTAATAATATTAACTTCAAGTGCAATGCTCGGCCAACCTATATTGAACTCTGAATCGGTCTGCCCTAGATAAAGGATAGGTTGCAACTTTTTGGGGGGGTGGCCGGGGGTCTGCGGGTTAAGGCAGACATGACCAAACCGCATAGAAGCTGCCGTTAAGTGGCCAAACTGCTGGAAAGAACCAGCCTAGAGGGACCAAAAAAGAGAGGTAGGTCATATTTACTCATTCAAATGTACAAGAGAAAAATGCAGATGCTTAGGGGCACAGATGTTTTTATAGGAACCTGAATTAGGTCAGGAGTAGTTTAATTCACAAGAAAAACATTGCACCTTCGGGGTGTGTTAGGCAGAATTATATGCAGTACCCTTTGGGAATACCACACACAATTAAGACTACAAGTGACAGTACAAATTCACCTTTGGTACAAGCCTGTACTACACAGTTAAAGTGGTAGCAGTGGCTGAGCAGCCAGACTTAGAGTAAGTGAGCTGTATCAAATAGTTACACAAAGGACAGCAATTACTATGATTCAGGCAAACACTGACTCAAGGTTTTCAAGTAAAAGAATATACATTATTTCACTCTTCAGTTGTATAACATTACACTATTATAAGCAGTTTAAAAATCACACTCTTAATACACCACACCACTCCCAATAAGTTCCAGACAAGTTAAGCTCACAAAATGAAGTGGGAGCAAAATGGCACTCCAGCAATTTAAAAGGGCGGGAAAAACTAAGTTAATAGAAATTGAACCACACCAACAGGTAAGTACTCGGGGCAATTGAGCAAGAGGAACTACAGTGATAGAATCAGGTAGAAAAGGCTTAGGGCCAAAGTCAATGTGTCAAAAGTCTTTTGCTCAAGATCACACAGTTCAGGGTAGTTCGCGGTAAAGTTCGTGCCACGGATTCCGGACGAGGTTGGTTGGCAGAAAATTTAGTTCAAAGAGAAGAGGAGGGCAAGCCCTCGGTATGGAGAAAGATTTCAAACACTAACACTGCGGCTGAACGAAACAAACAAGCGGATTTGCACAGTACCTTAAAACGGAGAGGAAGCTGTAGCTGAGGCGGACGTTCCTGGTAGTTCCTGCAGGCTCACGGTTCCTGAAGCGACTGTCGGACTGACAAGAAGTAGGAAGACTGGAGGGTCCTGCACTACCCTGGGAAGAAACCAGCAGCAGAGCAAAGCAACAAATAAAAGGTGCGCTCCTTAAAACCCAAGCAGGGTCCGACCTTCCTGGCTATCCGGCCCACTGTAGCTCTGTACAGCAAATTCGACCAGAGGAGGGGTCCTGGCTTGAAATTTGGGCGAACTGGTTGGTCCCACCAGCTCAAGGGTAGAAGTTTCCTGGAGGATCTTCTCTGTCGTCGGATTCTGAAGATTCTGACCTGCAGCAGGGCTTCAACGGGTGGTTCAGTTGTTGTAGGGGTCCTCATTGGTTTTTTCGTTCCAGTGGTGACTCTGTTCTTCCAGTCCCAGAGACCTGCTTTTTATGCAGTTTTCCCCCATTTTTACAGCCTGGCTTTCAATCACACAGGGTGGCTGTCCTGGCAAGGACAGTCACCCAGCCAATCAAACAGGAGTGCGACTTGGGTTACCAAGGGAACCCATGGCAGGGGTCCTAAGACCCCTCCCTCACATCCTGCCTACCCAGACTTTCAGGCGCCTTAAGAGAGCTTCTGTGCAGAAGCCCGCGAAAAGTCGGCGAACAAAGGGACCAAACCTGGTTTGGCACGCAGAGTAAAACACAAGAAAGACATTTACAAAAAGAAATGGAGAATAAACCCAGCCGGATCTGTAATAAAATATATATGGTCCAGCGGGTTTATGTTTGAGGCTAATATAATAGCCTAAAACAATACCATGGTTATTTAAGATAACCGCGGGATAAAAAATAGGGTAGTTACCACTGCCACCAGCCAAGTCTTGATGTAAAGGGAGCAAAACAATGCTCCAAGACACACAGACAAAAAGGGATAAGAATTAACCCTTTCCAATACTCCATGTAAGATGGGGTGTACTGGGTCTGTGGTTTAAAGTGACTAAAATAAAGTTAATGGCAACTTTATCTTTTCTGGGGGACAGTAGTCAGCCCCAGAAAATGGAGTCAGTGGAAAGTCTCAAAGACAACCCCTTGTCACTGCACTGAAGGTGCTGTGTGTAAAGACTGGTAGGGGGTGTCTGTACTTCCGCTCTCTATATGGTAGAGGAGAGACCCAGAGGACCCCAACCAAGATTCTCTATTATTGGTACGTGGTCGAGTAATCAAGGCCTAGCTTCTCAGGAGGTGATGCAGGCTGGTTCTTAAGTAAAGTGTAGTCCCCGATCCCACACAAAGGAATGTCCACACACTGTATTACTGAAAACACAGTCTTTATATAATTAATATTCAAGGGTATGTACACGATCACAATAACGCACTTTGTACTCAGAAGTCAATAATGATAAATATATACAATTCTAAAGTGGTACCACCAATGTTATCAAATCTCATTAAAGTGCATCAACTGCACGGTTAAAATGTCACACAGATTAATAACGAGGAAACCAGCAATAGAGAGAGGCAGGAACGTAAGATGGTTGGAACAATAGGCAGAATGCTGACCCCTACCAATAGGCACAGTTCTGTGTGGAGATCCCCCCCCCCCCACCTGGGCAACCTGTAAATAAAGATATACAGCACAAGCCCAGTCCATGTAATGTTCACTAGTCTTCGTTCCTCCTATTAAAGTTTTACCCCCCAATGTACCTGGTGGAGTAGAGTTCTCCGACGATGTGTCGACCAATCTTTCTTGAGTGACTCCCTTTCAGGCAGGAGCCACGGATCGTCGAGAGGTGTCGAGGACCTTGGCTTTCAGTGTCGTGGGAATCGACGGCCCTTCTTGAGTGCCCTCCCTTTAAGGCAGGAGTCACGGGTCGTCGAACGTCCGACGGGGAACAGGGTGAACTACGGCAGGGAAGTAGCAGCTTCGTTCCTAGCGGTGCTCGTCGACGACAGAGCGTTGGCGTCCTGCAAGGAAGAGGCGTGCGGGGCATCTCGGTGACGATAGTTCTGGACCGCAAAGAGATGATGGAGAACTGTGGCCCAGCAAGGGCGTCGAGTCGTCGGCGTCTCTGTGGTCTTTAGGTGGCGGGAAACCCACCGGTGGATGCTCCTCGGCGCGTCGACGGTCGGGCCTTCTCCAGCGGTAGACAAGCGGGTGATGATGCAGAGAGCGTCCGATGATCAATGGAAGTTCTTAGGCAAACGGGAGCACGGCGGCTCCGGTCGTCGACAGTCTTTGAGATTCCGCGGCAGTCCCCGTCTCGGGTCGGCAGCCTGTCGAAGGTCTGTCTACCAGGGAGCTTTGGCAAAGATCAGCTGTGCACGATGGTCCCTCGTAGCTCGGGAAGGGGGCGCCTTACCAGGTCCTCTCTGGGTCAGTCCTTGGAAACACAGCAGCTTTCAGATTGCGAAGGAGAGCAACAGCACTCCTTCTCGTCCAGCGGGGCTTCAAGGTCCAGCGTCAGTTACTCGTCGTAGTGGACTTCAGCTTCTGAACACGATTCCTAGCAGTGAGAGGTCCCCAGATATACTGTTAATCTCCCATTCATTCCGCTGGGTCACACTCAAGCATCCAATCACGACTAAGGGCCTGCATGCAGGCAGGCAGGCAGCCAGTCAGGCACACGAGGTATTCAGGCCATTCACTTCTCTCCAGACACTCACAACAAGTTATGTGTATTGGGACAAGTACCAAGCCATTCAACACTCCAAGCTGCATTCATACCGGTTTCGGGCAGGGTTGTCTCAGTCATTGTGTCAACCACCAGATACTAGACACCCACAACACAGAATGCATATTCGTCACGCACTCTATTCACCCAGGTCCCACCCACAGGAGGTACCCACAATATACATCACCGGGAAGGCTCCAGCTAGTCTGGCCGGGCCTTCACAACAACACCATTTATGGCATTTCCACCCAACAGCCAGTCAGAGGGAAGGGACAGAGTCAGGGCTTCCCAGGACTTTGGGAAAACAAGGTAATGGGTAATAGAAAGCAAGAGGCCACAGGGGCCATCTTGTTTTCCATCAGGAATCAACTGATCCCAATGGCAGGGCCGGGGTATCCCAAAATGGAGGATACTCCGCGCACCTGTCAATTTCAGCATGGAGCTGCCACCAGCCCATACCCTGCTCTGCGGGCCACCCACAGGTGCCCAAAAACATACACTAGGGGCACAGGGTTGTACCCCCAGCCATGGGTGCCATAAGGGTATCCCCCGGGTCCGTTCACCAAACCAAAAGAGAGAGCTGCACCGCCAGGAGTCTCACATGAACTCCTGTGCGGAAAACACGACAGAACACACGATAAAAAGCAGTAAAGGACAAGGATACGGAGGCCCTGTCCCTCCGATGCATTTCCAGCATCACACTGTGTAACACACATAAAAAATATGATGCCATGGAGTAGGTGAGGCTCCATTGCCCAAGATCACACAAAGTAGAAACACACACAGCAAAACACATGTAAGAGTGGGGAAAAGGCTCACACCCTTACCAGGTGAAAAAAATAAACCCTAGAAATCCAGCAAAGCTGCTGAGGGACTCATTCGGTAAGGGAAAGCATCAATTTGAGAATTCTCCCTAACTGGGTGCAATACAACGTTTAAATGCACAAGATACATTTGCCAGAATTACTTTTTTTCAAAAGTAGATGAGAAATGGGTCAGAAATACTTACATAAATGCACAGGAATAATGGGTTAAAATTACCTCTAAATGCATATGAAATGTACAGGGCCAAGGGGGCATGTTCCGCTGTTTAAATGCCGAAGCGAAATTGTAAAAAATTACATTTTCAAACACACAAGAGAAATCGGCCTGAAACACTTGTTAAATGCACACAAAACGCAGGCCTCAGTAGCACATATGTTATTAAATGCACATGAGATGTACTTTATCTCCCCTTGTGAACTGAAAAATGGTCAGATGTGCACTTTGAACCAATGCGAGACCCCTTGTCTTGTGCAGTGACCTCTACTCATACCACGCCCTATTTCCCTTGCATGATATGACTAAAGAGCAAGTAACTGCACTTCTCCACTCTGTCCACGGTGTAGCGCTATCCTTGAAAAAGCGCAGCCTATGCGCAAGTTATTGCCCGAGTCAAGTGCATGGTGACATAAACTCTGCAACTATTAGGCTAGCTTGTTTTACATTTCTTTAAGAGCCCACGCTGCTCTTCCCGTGCAAGTGCTTGAAGATCTCAAAATTAAAGCACCAACATTAATTGTAAAAGTCAATCAAAAACGGTGTTGATGGGGTGAGATTCGAACACCGCTCCTTAGACGACCTGCCGCCGGAGGCTATACCACTTAACCACACATGTTGTGACGGTGAATCATTTAGAACCATAGAATAAAATTAACCGGCTATTCCCACACGTTACAAGGCGTTGAGCTACACAGTGACAACAATACCGCACTGTGAAACAGCACCCAGTGCGCCTTGCCACTCCAAGCCTCTGTTTTTGGCTCTAGTGACCCTGTTCCAGAAACACGCACTGGCAAAGCGTTTTCACTTTTGTATGGGGGACTTTGACCTCTGCCTACTGCAGTTGGTCAGAAAAACGTTGCACAGTAGTATGATTGGTCAATCTTTAAGACTATAGTCTTGACTGCCCCCTTACGCCATGCGTGTCCACAGATGATGTTGTACTTTGCAGAGAACTGCCACCAAACGTCCATTAGAGAGTTGTTTGGACGCACTTTGGCAACTGAGATTTCATTAGATTACAAAAGGGGGCGAATTAAAGCAGGCCTGATGTGAATGCAGCACACTGCTGTAAAAGCAGGCCGAGGCCAAGAGGACTTTAAGTGTTACGTATGTTGCCTGGGGGGCGTCGACAGAAAGACCACGGGTGGTACTCCACTATGCTGCAAGTAACAAGGCCCAGGAACGCCAATGTTAACACCGATTGGTCTCTCACTCAATCTACTCTAAGCCATTTAAAAGTCTTTGGGGGCGCAGCAGTGGTAACAACTTTCTCAACCACTTTAATAGGATACCACATTGTCACAAGCCATTATAATACCAAAAACGGCGCGCATAAAACTTGTGTTCATTCCTGCAAGGTTGTAACCGCTGCAGGACGGGAGGGGAAAGCAGCTTGAGATGGACACCACTGTTCTGCATGACACGTAAGCGCACGAAATGGCCGCTGATCGAGCCATTTTATGCACAATCCACTCGGAAACGGAAATCACGAATCCACACTTAATAAAAGCTGCAAGCCTAAAACGTCCCGCAAATTCACGCTTTTAAAAAATGTGTTTTGGTGCTTTTCTTTCATTACCATTGGCTTATTACAATACAAAAACAATAAGAGAAAACCACCTCTATTTTTAAAAAAAACATGAAATAAAACAGGGGCAAATCAAACATGAAAAGCATAGTTTAGTACTTGGCCTTGACTGCTGCAGGTGTAAAATGTATCCAGTACCGGACGTATTAAAAGGTGGCAGCTGTGGGCAGATAGAATTCTGCAACCAAGTTGATTGAAGGGTCACCCAATTGCAAAGGCCCGGCTAGAACATTAAGCAAATAAAACATTTCCAGTGCACAAGAAAAGTACAGGGCCTTAAGGGCACATTGCAGTTTTTAAATGCAGAAGAGAAATAAGCTGGAATTACTTTATTAAGCGCACAAGACAAGTAGGTTGAAGTGTGTGTGTCTTATATATGCACAAGAGAAAGGTTAGAATTAGGTAAATGCCCACGAATAATAAAGGGCCTTCGCAGTATATTATTTTTGATGCACACGAGAAATGGACCACCATTACTTTATTGAAAGCACAATAGAAAAACAGGGCCCTGTCAGCACATTCGTTTTAAAGTCTGGGTCTTCCTGGATGGAAAGTCACTGTAGACTGAAGCTGCGAGGCGGCACATACCTTTTTATCTGGACTTTCAACTATTCATATTTTTTCCCTTTTTCTCCCTGGCTGTCACTATTCAGGCTGCCTCCACTTGTCAAATGTTGTTGCGATGGAAGTGCTCTCAGGGAATTGGCTCCTATTCCTGCAAGAGCTAGTTACTGAACATCTCATTAAAACTGGGAACATTATTTTTTGTCTGTCCTTGCCATTGACTGCCAGTACTTTAATGTGATAATGTTTTTTCTGGGTATTCCACACCATTCAGGGTAGCAAAATGCTATGGCAATCACAGATGCTTATTGCCACAGTGTAACGAATCCAAAGCAGATATGTGCCACATGTTTGTCTCGTGTACTAGGTGTTTTCATTCTTTTGGTCTATTATTTTAAAACGGATTTGCGCTGTGCATGGGAGTTCTATAGAAGAAAGCTAACACATAATATCAGGTCTCCGGACTTGCCTGAAACTAAATATGGACAAGCTCATGGCAGTTTTTACTTATATCTGCTCGGCTAGAACATTTATAGAGAAAAATTGGGTTGATAAACTTGTTTTGGCTATCAATCTGGTTGACCGCCATACGTGTGTGCGACAACGGTTTTTCTTCTTGCACCATGCATATTACACAAAACTCAGGCCAGCGAAACGATATAGCAATCACGGACACTTAGGCCGACGATAAAATAAATCACCCACATGTTTGTCTTAAGTAATGAGCTGGCATCCCTTTGGTCACGTGTTTTGAAACACCTTTCCCACATGCATAGGGATGACAAGAGAGTAGATGGATGGGTAAGAAAAGTGTTTTCTGCAGGGAGCATGGCTCTTAAATGAGCCAATTCCACATGTGCCTTAGCAATATTCTCCTTCACTCTATGGGACTGTATTTCCATGGCGGCAGAGCACATTCTCGAGGGGGAGGAAAGAGACTAGTTCTTGGCTGTTGTTAGAGACGGCAAGGAAGCAATGTGCGAGTCTGTTTTGTCAGGTCTGGATTCTGCTGACAGCATCAGCAGAGCCATGGCAACAAGCACCATAACATGCAGATTCGCGTGGTTGAGGAAGTCTGGATTTGCACCGGATGTGCAATCCAGACTACTCAACATGCCTTTTGACGGGTCTCACCTTTTTGGCAGCAAGGCGGACGAAAGCCTTGAGAAGTTGCAGACCTCAAAGGCAGCAGCCAAATCTTTAGGTGCCGCTAGTAGGCAGCCTCAGCCTTTTCGCCCTAGTGGGCAGACTTGGAGGGGTAGATCTTTTCGCTACTACTCCTCTGTTGGGAGAGGAATGGCTGGTCAAAGAGGCCAGTGTCGATTCCCTCATGGTGGACGAGGGAGAGGTGTGAAACCCACCCAAGCAGGGCCATCCTTACCAACAGCCATTGCATCAGCCTCCTCAAAACCTCTCTGGTGTCTTGAGAAACAACACACCTGTGGGAGGCAGCTGTCTCAGGATCTGAAAGAATGTAGAGACATTACTTTGGATGCTTGTGCATTGGAAACCATATCCCACGGTTACTGCCTTCCTTTCATTCAGAGACCTCAGACCTTCCACCGGGGGGGCCACTCTTTGAGGGTTCAAGATCTGCTCCTTGTGCAGAAGATTTTGACTCGGCTAGAGAAAGGCACCATAGAACCGGTGCCTGTAGCGGAAAGGAACAAGGGATGGTTCTGTAACGCTTACCTTAGAAACTCTGCGGGGACAGACTCCTGAGGTGAACTTTAACTCTTCTTGGTTAGCGTTGCTTTCTCACTTCTCAGATCTTTTCCTGAACAGTCATCTAAATCTAGAAAATAACAAGGAATTCTGATTGTAGATTGGTGGACCGACAGTAAGAGAGTTTACTTTGTTACTTCTTAATCACTCTCTCTCTCTGTCACTTTCTTTACCTTTTATTCATTTATGGTGGGCTCTCCATCCTGCTTCTGCGCAGGGGCGCTTGTTCTGTAGAGGGGAGGTTGTAATGAATGACCAGCAAGTGGGTTGGGGGGAAGGAACCTTTCCCATGTAAGTACTGATGAAGGTGGGCAGAAAATGGAAGCTAAGAACTCCCCTGGAGCCTGAAGTACCTTGCACCCTCACCATAGACTGCTGACACTAAAATGGAATTATGGTCAATGACATGCACAAGATTTTCACTAATGCACAGGAAAACGGGCATTTATGCATGTACTCTCTCAACTCCTAAGAAACTCTAGTTAGAAAACCCTTGGCGTTGCAATAGGAGAATAGTCTTCTAGAACCTTATGAACCTCCCTTTGTTCCTAAACACACGGAGCCCAACGATATAAACAATTACAAGGAAGTCATCTCTGATCCAAATCTGAGAACCCCACACACTGTTCAGAGCGCTGCAGTAGGACACAGGCTTTCCCAAGGGAAATTCAGCATCAACAACACACGCTGCACATCAAAAGAAATGCAAGGAAATGTGCGCGCGTTTAAACTTCACTACACAAACACGCGGCACATCAGAAATGCAATGAAATGTGCGCGCATTTGAACTTCACTATTAACACACGCGCCACGTCATAAAATAAAGGGAATGTGCGCGTGTTTAAACTTCACTGCTAATACTTGCGGTGAGATGAAACAGGAGGCAGAGTTGAAAAGGCATGGAACTCCCAGCAAGGTACGCGAGTATTCTCACAGGAATGGTGACGGAAATAAACAAAGGATTACAGGACCTACATTTTGTAACACTGCGGACTGCGAACTATGAATAAGCTATGAAAGGAAGGGAGCGGCAAAGACTGTGAATTTTGTGACAAATGCTTCATGGAATTTTCTGTCAGAAGGCTGAACCGCAGTAAGCGTCCACTGCTACTGCAGAACGACGTGAAGCGTGGGATCACAAAGGGGAGGTGCTTAAATACCGAACTAACAAAGACAACTAGACCCACACAGCATTCTTCATGGAGCAACCAGGCAGCCATGTTGGACAATGAGGAAGTGTTTAACTCTGGATAGCCTTAAAATGGTCCTTCCTACCCATGCTCCAAGTATATGCCACAGTCCAAGACACCTTGGGATTTAATTTAGGGGGTCACCCAGTGATCATGAAGGGTACCTTCCTTATTTCCAAATCCCCAAGAAGGGCGCATGACTGAGACCCATCTTGGATTTGAGATACTTGAACAAGTACCTCAGGAAGGACAAATCCAAGATGGTCAAACTTTCTCAGATCCTTCAGGCCCTCCAACTCCAGGATTGGATGGTGTCATTGGACCTTCAGGATGCTTACTTTCATGTGCCGATTCATCCCAAATACAGAAAGGTTCGCCATTGGCGGTTCTCATTATCAGTTTCGAGTTCTGCCTTTCGGGCTGACGTCCGCCCCAAGGGTTTTCACCAAACTGATGGCGGTGGTGGCAGCGAGTCTCAGGAGAGGGGGGGGATTCACGTCTACCCCTACCTGGATGATTGGCTGATCAGGGCGCGTTCTCCCGAAAAAGTCCTGAATCATCTCAACGTCACCTGCCACTCTCTTCACAGACTGGGCTTCTCCCTCAATTACAAAAGTCGCATATGACACCTTCTCAAAAGCTCTAGTTCACTGGGGCTGTACTGGATACATACTTGGGCGGGGGGAAGATGTGAGGGGGGAATCGCCACCCGAGGTCAGGGCTCAAAACATTCTATAGATGGTCTCCAAATTTCAGAGTGCCCAGCGTCTTCCAGCCTTTTATTATTTTTTTTATTTGCTCGGCCTCATGGCATCCTGCATTCTTGTGGTGCCAGAGGCTAGCCCGAGAATGATATCCCTTCAATGGGCCCTCAGGACACAATAGTCCCAATTCTCAGGGAATATGTCAGACCTACTTCAGGTTCCGGGCAGGGTCACACAGGTTTGGTTCCGGGCAGGGTCGCACAGGTTCTCCTGTGGTGGGTCTGTGACGACAATTTTCTGAAGGGAGAACCTTTTTGGCAACCATGGCCGGAGAAACCGTACTGTTGGACGCCTCATTCATGGGGTGGGGAGCTCAAGCCAACTATCTGTCAATCAGCGGACGTTGGTCTCCATCGGAGTCCAAACTACACACCAATCTGTGAGCTGAGGGCAGTCAGACTAGCACTGAAGGCCTTTCTGCCCTCTGCACGGGGAAAGCATGTCCTGATAATGACGGACAACACAGTGTCCATGTACTACCTCAACAAAAGAGGAGGTGTAGGGTCACTTCACTGTGCAGATAGGCAATGCAGCTCTGGTACTGGGCAATTGAAGAAGCAATCTCTCCCTCTGCAGTCCACCTAGCCGGAGAGGAGAATATGGCGGTGGGTGCTCTAAGCAGGCAGAGCACAGTCTTCCACGACTGGGAACCAGCTCAGGAAGTCATTCAAGAGATCTTCACCCTTTGGGAAACCGCTCAAGTGGATCTATTTGCGACCTGTGTCAACCGTAAGTGCGAACTGTACTGCTCCAGGAATTTCCCGAAAGAGGAGCTCTAGGTAACGCATTTGTTGTGGACTGCGAGTTTTCACTCCTGTATGCGTTTCCTCCAGTCCCTGTCATTTCACATGTGATCAGGAGGTTGGGAACGTTTGGGAAACACATCATCCTAATTAACCCGGATTGGGCCGGGAGGACGTGGTACCTGGACTTCCTGGACATGTCCATCTGCCCTCCAATATGTCTTCCACTGAGAGAGAGGACCTTCTCTCGCGAGAGGGGGGGGGGTCGGGTTCTCCATCCAGAGGTCAAGACACTCAACCTCCATGCATGGTTTCTGAGAGGCTGAGATACAAGTATTGGGACCTTCCGGATGATGTAATGGAGATTTTGCTTTCAGCCAGAAGGCCAACAACAAACTCCTTGTACCGTGGCCGTTGGAACAAATTCTGCAACTGATGCAAAGACAAGAATGTAGACCCTTTTCTATGCAAAACACCAGAAGTGTTCTCTTTTCTACTATTCCTTAGCCAATCTCTGGCTCCAGTTTGGAACATTTAAGGCCTATTTGGGGATGTTATCCATCTTTAAGCGCTCGTCAGAAGAATCTTTATATTTCAAAATCCCACTGGTGACACAAATTCTAAAGGGACTCGCCAATGTGTTTCCCCCATCTCCTTTCCAGGTTCCAATTTGGGACCTTAATCTGGTACTTACATTTCTAATGTGTGCACCCTTTGAACCTCTTCATTCTTGTCCGTTAAGGTCGTTAACATTTAAAACCATTCTATTGGTAGTATTAACTTCAGCCCGTGGAGTGAGTGAATTGCAGGCACTATCACCCAAGTTACCCGTTACTATCTTCCACAAGGATAGCGTTGTTCTGAGGGATAAGCCTTCATTTTTACCCAAAATCATTTCTGATTTCCATGTAGGGTAGAAAATTGCATTGTCCACTGTCTATCTTCAGCCTCATCCCGGTAAAGAGGAGGAGAGATTACAAAGATAGAAT
Organism: Ambystoma mexicanum; assembly: GCF_040938575.1. Taxonomy (NCBI): domain Eukaryota; kingdom Metazoa; phylum Chordata; class Amphibia; order Caudata; family Ambystomatidae; genus Ambystoma; species Ambystoma mexicanum. The sequence continues at coordinate 297,584,955 of NC_090940.1, read as the reverse complement.
CCGTACAAAGCTCTGAGCTTTTACGTATCTAGACTATCAAAACTTTATATTAATGATCAGCTTTTCATAGGCTATACAGGTCACAAACTGGGTCAGGCTGAGACGAAACAGACCTTATCCAGAAGGATCATTCTGGTGATTTCAGAATGTTACAGGCTGGCGGACCAGGATCCTCCAGAAGGATTAAGGGCCCATTCCACCAGGGGCATGGCTACCTCCACAGCCCTGCAAAGGGGTGTACCGATCAAAAACATTTGTGAGGCAGCGACATGGTCTACTATTCACACGTTCACAAAGCATTACTGCCTTGAGTCTTCCATTGGTCAGGATGGAAGCTTTGGAAAAGCTGTCCTCCATTTGGTTCATGGAAACCATTGAATACCAAATTATTACGCCCTCCACCAAAATAAACACTTCTTTGGGAGTCTATCAAAGATGAGGAATTCGTGGCAGGACGCAATCCATTCGGAAAACAAGTTACTTATCCCTGGTAACGTTCTTTCGACTGGATGTTCCTCCCACGTATTCCTCATCGCCCCCCCCCCCAGCTTACCCCAAAGTAGAATTTTCCATGCTGTTACAGCTTTTGCTCCTTCAAAGGGTATCACTATATATTATCCCCACCAAAAATATTGCTGAATATGGTCGGCTGAAACAGCCATAGGCGATATTTTTGGCGCAGATAATTCTTTTTTTTTGGGAGTGGCGATATTTTTGTATGGCGAAATTAACACATGGAACCCTTCAAAGCTTAGTACGGTCAAACCCGTGATTATGCGGGTAGTTTCTAGTGTATGAAAGAACAGAACTGAAGCCAACGGGCGCTGCGCCTGCCATATATACCTTCGATGACATCATCCTCGAGACGGAGGCCCTTGAGGGACATCAAGTCGAATGCATCGACTCCTAGCGCCCTCTGCCGAAAAATGTTTTACGAAGCAGCTGAAGCTGGATATCAAATATATCAAAGATGAGGAATACGTGGGAGCAACATCCAGTCGAAAGAACGTTACCAGGGGTAAATAACCTGTTCTTCTGCCTCTGCTACTAAAGCAAGCACTCCAGCCACATTTCCAGCTACAACCTGCACCCGAGGGGACCTTTTATGCCTCCCAGATTCCTTAAGGTATAGGCTGCTACATCATGTATCTTCAGTCCTTTTCCTAGTCCCAGTACTCATGCGATTATGGGACTTGTAGTCCCCAAAAACAGTTCTGTTAAGCAATTTCTTTTAGATATTATTTTTATTGCCATTCTCCACTTTACAACCATGAAATTTCTCCCTCATGAGCCCCTCCCCCAAGGGTCTTGCAGTGTTCAAGCTTATGAAGTCCTATTGGAGTGTTCTTTTCTTGTGCTTCTATGAGGCCTGATCTGGTTGCCATATAAAATCAGCGTAAATCCAGTGTCCTAATATTCTGTGGACACCATTGTTGCATATGATCACTTTTCAGGTAGTCTATCACCACTCCCAAATTTCTCAGCGTCACCCTGTATCCAAAATGTGATCCACTCCATGGCCACAATGTCCCAAAGTTTATGTAACCAATATGATGCAGTTGGTGGATCTTTTCCATTTATTTGCCATAACAAGCCATGCTGATATCCATATTGTCGTCAAGGCTCTCTTCTGTGGCTTCAGGGATTCAATGACTCTCTGGACCTAAAAGCCCACGTTTTCGACCAGGGAAAGAACATGCAATTCTGGTGGTATGCTGGTTATATGACCCTAAATGTCTTCCCAGAAGCTTTTTATCTTGGGTCACTCCCACCACACATGCATCCAATCCCCTACCCCCACCACCCCCACAACCCCTCCAGCATTCCTGTGAGACTGTATTATAAATTGTGTGTAGTTTACTGGGTGTGTAGTGCCATTGCATCATCATCTTATACCATGCCTCCCGCAATTGAATGGACCTGGTCAGCTTCGGGATATTACTC